>NW_017728973.1:987115-987412 GCF_001723915.1 Gavialis gangeticus
TAGGGTTGGAAGAGACCTGAACAGATCATCAAGTCCAACCCCCTGCCCTGGGCAGGAATGAGTGCTGGGGTCATAACACCCAAGCCAGATGTCTATCCAGCCTCCTCTTGAAGACCCCCAAAGTAGGGGCCTCCCTTGGGAACCTATTCCAAAGCCTGGCAGCCCTAACCATAAAGTAATGCCTCCTGATGTCTAGCCTGAACCTGTCCTCAGTCAATCTGTGGCTATTATTCCTCGTTATCCTAGGTGGTGCCCAAGGAACAGAGCCTCACTTATTTCCTGCTTGTGCCCCCTGGT
>NW_017728973.1:992412-999641 GCF_001723915.1 Gavialis gangeticus
CCAGAGCCCGTTCCGCCAGCAATGGAGTGACACAGCACAAAGCCCTGGAACAAAGCAGAATGTGGACAGCTCAAGGGACCGACTCAGCCTCTCAAGTGAGATGGAGCAGAGATGAGCTCTGGCCATGCCATGCAACAGAGCCTGGGTCAGCACAGCTGGCAGCTGACTGTCTCTGGATCTGTGTCAAGAGCCACTAGTGGCAGTCAGGTGACATCACTGAACATCCTTCAAGCCTTGTCTCTGAGACAAAGTCCTGCAAACTCAGCTGCCCCCATCCTGCTCAGGAGCCTTTTAGATCCCTCCCAACCTTGGAACACAGGTTAAAGCATCACAGATATCCCTCCCTGAGCTAAGCATCCAATCAGTTGTAACACAGGTGAGTTCATAAGTTCAGGCCCTTCCTCTATTTCCAAATCAACCTACACCTGTCCCTACCAATCTTAGTGTCCCTAGAGGAAAGGCTCCTCCCTTTCTGACTCCAAGCTAAACACTCACCTGCTCCAGATCCCCACAACCTACTCCTTCTACAGTCATGTGTTTCCTTTTCCTGTTGCAGTGCAACAGAATGAAATAAACACATGGGTGCTCTGACCATCTCAGCAAAGGGCATGATGAAACTTAGGACAGTCAAGGTGATGTCAGATAAACAAAGCAAAACCAGCTGAAGAGATGGTGATTTCTTCCCCTGACTCCCCTCCTGCCTCTGAGTTACAGGACTCCACAGTGTCAGTGGCAGTAACAGGAGGCTGAATTTCTCAGTCAAGTGGTTTCACAGTTACTGATCCCCTTTAAACCTGCTTAAGAAAGTGAAACTGTAGCTGCCTCGGGTTCTTCACACCTTCACACTCTAAGGATTTCATGGTAGCCAACAGCTTAGGCTGGCCCAAAAGCTGGACTATGTCTGTCTGCTGCCACCTTGTGGTTCTAAAGCGAGCATCCATTCAAACCACATGCATAGCAGAGCAAACCAGCAGGGTACAGATTGGGATGGGGGCATTTCATCAGCACCCTTCCTACCCAGCTGTGGAGATTCACTAGAAGCCAAGCTGGGAAGGGAGTGTTTGGAGAGTGCTCCTTTGGGAAAAGGGAGAGGAACTACTCAGTCTGATGCAAGGGGAGATGAAGAGTAGGTAAAGTGGGTAAAGGGAGGCAGCAGGTCAAAATCCCTTCTTAATAACAAGCTCTGTTGGGTGTTTATGGTTTCTTCCAGAAGAGGCCATCACTAGAGGTGTTTAAATTGGATTTGGAAAATGTGTTACAAACCTTGCCAGAGAAAACCCCTCCCCTTCCAAGGGATCATGGGATCTTAGTTTCATAGTTTATAGGGTTGGAAGAGACCTGAACAGATCATCAAGTCCAACCCCCTGCCCTGGGCAGGAATGAGTGCTGGGGTCATAACACCCAAGCCAGATGTCTATCCAGCCTCCTCTTGAAGACCCCCAAAGTAGGGGCCTCCCTTGGGAACCTATTCCAAAGCCTGGCAGCCCTAACCATAAAGTAATGCCTCCTGATGTCTAGCCTGAACCTGTCCTCAGTCAATCTGTGGCTATTATTCCTCGTTATCCTAGGTGGTGCCCAAGGAACAGAGCCTCACTTATTTCCTGCTTGTGCCCCCTGGTGAGTTTACAGATGGCCACCAGATCCCCTCTCAGTCTTCTCTTGTGGAGGCTGAATAGATTCAGGTCCTTTAGTCTATCTTCATGGGGCCTGGCCTACTGCTCCCTGATCATGCAAGTGACCCTCCTTTGGACCCTCTCAAGGCTAGCCACACCCCTCTTGAAGTGCAGCACCCAGAACTGGACACAGTACTCCAACTGCGGCCTGACCAGCGCTGCATAGAGGGGAAGGATCACCTCCCTGGACCTGCTTGTGATGCCTCAGTACATGCATGACAAGGTGTGGTTAGCCTTACTGACTGCTTCCTTGCATTAGCAGCTCAGGTCCATCCTGGAGTCAACAAGGACTCCAAGATCCCTTTCAGCCACTGTGTTGTTGAGAAGGGCATTCCCCAGCTTATAGGTGTGTTGCAGGTTCCTTCTCCCTAGATGCAGCACCTTGCACTTGTCTGCATTGAATTCCATTCTAATCTCATCTGCCCACCTCTGTAACCTGTCTGTCCCTCCCCTCCAGTGTGCCCACTTCTCCCCACATCTTTGTGTTATCAGAGAATTTGGATAGTGTGCTTTCCAAGCCCACCTCCAAGTCACTGATAAAGATGCTGAATCTTAGGGGAGAACACAACAGATTTGGGAAAAGCTTCCTGTCTAGGATTACTACTCTGGATGCAAGCTGCTCAGCAGCCTTATCCCCAAACACCTTTGCATCCTCCAAGTTTCCACAAAGATTGAGCCTTCAGAGTAACACAGACAAAACAGCAGAGACCTTAGGGCTGGGATCTACCCTGGGCAATGGCAGTCTGGCACAGTCAGCAATGAATGATCTAAGGTCTCTTTGTTACTTACCTCTAAACTGTCACTCCCATCAGCCTCTCTATCTATTATGTCAAAGATATCTTCATGGATTTTTTCACCCTGCAAGGCAGAACCAAAGCAACATTCATTCCATTAACTTCCCCTTGAGGAATCACAGAGAAGTAGGGCTGGAAGGGACCTCCAGAGGTTATCTAGTCCAGTGGTTCTCAACTATTTTTGTACCAGGATTTGTAAACAGTGATGGCCAGTCCCGACTCAGTAAATACTTTAAGTAGAAAACAGCTCCCAGACCCTGCCAGTACCTCTCATTCCTGACCCACAGCCCCCTGGCCCTGCTGGTGCCCCTCACTGACCTACAGCCCTCTGGTCCTGGTGGTGACTCCCAACCCATGGATCTCTGGCCCTGCCAGTGTCTCCCCAGTTGGTTACTCCTCATGCTGCTGGCAGTATGGCTGGCACAGGATTCATGGTGGCAGCAGAAATGAGTCCCGCTGCCCTTGCCCACTCTCCCATGCTGGGACCCACCTGCTGGGCCACGGAAGCGGCTCCTGCCTGTGTCAGTCTGGCCAGGCTGCAGCCCCATGCGCGCTGCAGGTGCACAGATCTGGGGGGGCACATGCCCCCCCACCCCGACCCACTGAAGAGCTGGGGGTGGGGAGCAGCAAGTTGGGAGTGAGGGGTACCAGCAGCAGGGCTGGGAAGGTGGGGGGGACTTTGGATTGGGAGTGAGGTCCCCCCAAAAATGTTGCCTGTGCCCATTCCTGCCTCCCCAATGCATCCTTTATGCCCCCGCCACCCCACAGACTTACCTGTGGGAAGCTGCAGGAGCTGCTCCCCATCCTGCTTGGTTGCCATGTGCATGTGCACATGCATATGGTGCCTCCTGGCTGATTGCCTTCTTCCCACCCCCCCACAGCCCCAAGCAGCCCCTTGTACACTAGAACTCTGCCAGCATGCAAGGGGAAATATGTACTTTCCCATGTTTTTCTACGACGGTCACAACCCTTTCAAAGATTCTTATGACCAACTTTTGGGTTGCAACCCATGGGTTGAGAAACACTGATCTAGTCCAACTAGATCATCCCTATCCAAACCATACTATACAATCCATAATCTAAACTCTACATAAAACCACCATCAACCCTGACGCAACACAGACATAACACCTTAACCTGCCACAGATATGTGCCAGGCATAATGTCATGCAGCTTCCAGCCATGCCATTAGATCTTAGGGGTGTTTTTTTACCCATGAGTCCATCCTGAATGGTATGGTACTTGGATATCAGCACTTAGGATCATAAGAAAGTAAGGCTGGAAGGGACCTTATGAGGTCATTTAATCCAGTTCCCTGCTCAAGGCTATCCCAGCCAAGAGCTTTTCTTTAACCTGCTCTTAAGAATTTCTACGGATGGACATTCCACAGCTTCTCTAGGTAGCCAGTTCCAATGCTTGACCTCATACTCAAACAGTTCTTCCCAATTTCCAAACTAAATTTTCCCTGCTGCAGCTTGAGGCAATTGCTCCTAGTCCTGTCCCCTACGGTCGCAAAGAAAGAGCTAACTTTTTTATACTCATCCTTCAGCATTTCAAACTGTTAGCAAATCCCTCCTCAGTCATTTCCTCTCCAGACTAAACAAGTCCAGCTCCTTCAGTCTCTTCATAAATCACTGTCCCCAGCTCCCTAACCATTTTCATTGCCCTCTGCTGGACTCTTTCCAATTTGTTCACATCCTTTCTGTAGTGGGGGACTGAGAACTGAACACACTGCTCCAGATGCGGCCTCACTACTGCCAAGTAGAGGAGAATAAATTACTCCCTTTGATCTGCTGGCAATGCTCCTACTAATGAAACCCAGCATGCTGGTAGTCTTCTTTACAACAAGGGCACACTGTTGACTCATATTCAGCTTCTTGCCCACTGTAAGCCCCAGGTCCTTTTCTATAGAGCTGCTGCTTAGCCACTCAGTCCCCAGCCTGTATCGGTGCATGGGATTGTTTCGTCCTCAGTTCAGGATTTTGCACTTGTCCTTACTGAACTTCATGAGATTTCTTTTGGTCCAATCCTGCAATTTGTCAAGGTCTCTCTGAATCCTAGCTCTACCCTCCAGCACATCTACTACTCCCCCCAGCTTGGTGCCATCTGCTGCAGGTGCACCTCATCCCATCTGCCAGGTTGTTGATGCAGATATTGAACAAAACCAGCCACAGGACTGCCCCCTGGGGCACTCCCCTTGATAGTGGTTGCCAACTAGACACTGAGCCATTGACTACTACCATCTGAGCTGGGTTATCTAGCCAGTTTTCTATTCACCTTACAGTCCATTCATCCAAGCAACCCGTACTTCTTTAGCTCACTTGCAAGAATGTTATGGAAGACTGTATCAAAAGACTTGCTAAAGTCAAGGTATATCACATCCATTGCTCTCCCCACAAGAACCAGTCATCTCATCATAAAAAGCAATCAGGTTGGTCAGGCATGACTTGCCCTAGGTGAATCCATGCCGACCGTTCCTAATCACCACTACCTCCTCCAAGTGCTTAGAAATGGATTCCCTGAGGACCTGTCCCATGATTTGTCCAGGGACTGAGGTAAGGCTGATCGGTTTGTAGTTCCCCAGATCCTCCTCCTTCTAAACATGGGCACTATATTTGCACCTTTCTGATTGCCTGGGAACTCTCCCGATTGCCAAACGTTTTCACAGATAACAGCTAGTGGCTCTGCAATCACATCACCCAACTCCCTCAGCATCCCTGGGTGCATCACATCTGGCACCATCGACTTGTACATATCCAGCTTTTCTAAATAGTCCCTAACCTGTTCTTTTGCCACTGTTGGCTGCTTACCTCCTCCCCAAACTATGCGGCCAGGAGCAGCAGTCTGGGAGCTGAACTTGCCTGTGAAGACTGAGGTAAAAAAGGCATCAAGTACTTCAGCCTTTGCTGAATGGGACTGCCCCCCGTTCAGTGAGGGACCCACATTTTCCCTCATTTTCCTCTTCTTGCAGATATACATGTAGAAACCTTTCTTGTTATCCTTCATGTCCCTTGCTAACTGCAACTCCTGTTGCACTTGACCTTCCTTATTTCATCCCTGAATGCCAAGCAATACTCTTATACTCCTTCCTAGTAGTCTGTCCAAGTTTCCATGTCTTGTAAGCTTCCTTTTTGTGTTTTAGCTCTCTGAAGAGTTCCCTGCTATGCCAAGCTGCTTTTCTGCCATACTTGCTAGTCTTCCTGCATCAGGATGGTTCATTCCTGTATGTGCCAAGGTGTTTTTAAGCTTCCCCAAAGGCATTGGGTGTTGTCTAAAGCTAAGACTGGGGACTTCAACTGGGGTGTGCCAATTCTCCTGCTAGGAGCAAAGCTGGAGATTCCTGGAGAGAGGGTCTTGCCCTTCTGCTCAGGGTCAGACTGATCGCTATATTTGGGGTCAGGAAGGAATCTTACTCCATGGTCGGACTGGTATGGTCTGTGAGGGTCTTTGACTTCTTCTATATACAGCAGGGGTTGTGGTATTCTACCCAGGACCTCTTGAGCATATATTAAAAACATTTTACGGAAGCAGGACATTGGATGCCGTGGTTCCCCTGCTTTACCTGTGGCATGTTAGGGTGTTAGGTCTGTGCTGCATCAGGGTTGAGGGTAGTCTTATGTAGAGTTTAGATTATGGCTGTATGGGATGGATTGGATAGGGACGATCCTGCCTCAGGCAGGGGGTTGAACCAGATGACCTCTGGAGGTTCCAACTTTTCTATGACTGTGACTAAAATACAACCAGAAATCCTGGATGCTTTTCCCCTTCAGACTGGTCTCCCTGGGAAACATTTTTGTAAAGAGTCCACCAGAGAGAGACAATCTAACCACATATTTTTGAAGCATGGGGCCCAAAACAGCACAGAGCGCTGAAGGGAATCCCAGCAGGGCTGAAGGAATTCCCTGGTAAGCTCTTAAGCACAAGGACTAGAAATATGTTTGCACCAGCATGCATAAGGCCACTTACCTGGGAGAAGCCACTGGCCCAGTTGTTTCCGGCCCCGCCCCCATGCTCAGACAGGTAGATGTTTTCTGGATTGTACAGGTTCGCATAAGGGGAGTTCAAGATGGAGTGGATCACTCGGGGCTCGAGGTCCAGAAGCACAGCCCGAGGGATGTAATGTTCATCATCTGCCTGTAACGGGGAGAGGTGAAAGGGCTAAAGAACATGACACAGTCATAACTCAACAGCGCTCTGCTGTGCAGGAGAAACTGAGGCAGGCACCGGCTGTCAGCCCAGAGCTATAAACACAGCCAGCATCAGCATCAGGTCCTGGTGGAGTGGACTGGCAAGGCAACAGTTATTACCGGGCACCTCTCTCGAGCCAGTACCTAGTCATGTCCCTGGACCCTGCTGCACTGGGTGCTGCACGCAGAACAGACGCAGCCCCTTCCACAAAGTGCTCCCACTGGTAGCAGATGCATGACAACTCCGCGACTGTGGCCGGGGGGCCGCCTGCACCAGGCGCCGCAAGGGGCACAAGTGCCTCCATGCGTGGCAGGCAGCAGTACCGGGCAGCTTGGGGCAGGGGTGGGATCAGAGCGGCCTGGGGGGGCCGGGCCCGCACCTGGTAGAAGAAGACGTCCTTGCGGTCCGTGCCCTCGGTGGCGAACTCCTCCACGATGCCCTCGGGGCTGATGCCGTGCTCGGCGCACAGCTGCTTCCAGAACTCGAACCCGACTGCGGCCAAGGAGGTGAGGCGGCGTCAGCCCCGCGCCTGCCCGCCCGGCCCGGCCCTGCCCTGCCCGGCCCACCCGCCCTG
>NW_017728973.1:1000005-1003182 GCF_001723915.1 Gavialis gangeticus
CTGGTGTGGGAGCGGCCGGGCCGCAGCGCGCTGGGCTGGGCGGCCGCGCACGGCCTCTTTTGGTGAGTGGGGCCGGGCCGGGCCGGGCCGGGGGGGCATACGGGGGCGCAGCGCCCCCTGCGGGCGTTTGCGGTGGGGAGCCGACTCGGGTCGTGCGGCCCTGGCCAATGCGGCCCCGGCCAATGTGGCCCCGGCCCTCGGTCGTCGCCTTTCTGGACATGATGCGGCCCGTGCGCAGGTCCCCGCGCGGCCGGAGCCCGTGTCCGAGGCCGGGCTGAGCCCTGCGTGTCCCCCTTGGCCCGTACAGCACGCAGCCCGTGGGTCGGGAGGCCCCGCACCACTCACCTCAGCCCTCTCCTAAATTTGCGAGCCGACCCACAGAGTCCCGCTCATGTGCTTTGGCGGGCAGACTGGGTGTGAGCGACTGGATAATTTGGTTGCTTTGAGTGGCTTTGGATTGAGTACAGATCATAAGACTCTTTGGATGTCTTGGCACCTGTGCTAGCTAATTTGGTCACCTGCCTGCTTCCCCTCTTCCCCAAGTGCATGGATGCTACTTCTGGTGAGAAATGGGGTTTGGTGTGGTCTAATACATGTTCATGTAGGCAGCCTGTTCTTAGTCGATTCTTTGGAGTTGATGCTGTAGTTTTCTGGCAGTTTACTGTCTGGTGGAGCCTCTTCCTCGTCATCAGACCCGCATGCCGAAAAAGGGTATTCAAGGATTTCTTGGTAGACTGGAGGTGATTAGTGTTAAAATGGCTATGCCTAGTAATTAGTGTTTTGGTTTATGGCATTTACATTTTTACTGCCAAAGGGAATAAGCCATGCTAATCCACAGCTGGAGCATTGAGAACAGGCCCCTATTCCACCAGCTCCAAATAAATCAAGTTGGACCCAAGATGACAGTGTTCTAGACTGGTGCGATTTCTGAATTTGAAGCCCAGGACTGTCAAGTTGGTTGAGCATCATGGCTCTTGCTATGATGTTCCAACATCCTTGGGCATGTGATAGAGAAGGAAACCTCTTCAGCTCTCTTAACACATCCTGCCTCCATCCCCTGTTCCCCACAAAAAACATCCCATCATTCTGGTTGATGAGGAGTGTTGAATTCTGGAGTGAGTCCCAGCCACTGCTATTAAGTTAACCAAGTGGGATTGGTGTCTGGGTAACTACAAACAAAAAGTATCCCTCCAGGATCTGAGCATCAGAAGATGGCCCCTCAGAATGGAGTTGGCCACAAGTAGGCCTTTGGGCCTGGCCTTCCATCTTTCATGCACAGAAACAGGAATTAATTTAACTGCTTCTCGATCACCTGAAATAGAAGTCAACCTAATGTATGCTTTCCTAAGGTGATGCTTGGCCAGCTAGAAGCTACATGGTAAGGGGCGCTGCGGTTCGATTAGAAGGCATTGGCAGAAGTATGGATTAGCTCTTGTGTATCGTCAGTATTGGTCTCATACCTCAGGTGCTCACACATTTCTTACTGCATTTGAGGCAGACAAAGTTCTTTGGATAAATGTGCTGTCTTTTATTAGACCAACTAAATAGCTGGAAAAATTGTTCTTTGCAAATTTTCAGACATAAACACCCTTCTTCAGGAATAGGGGGAGTTTTGCTTACTTGCACTTGAAACACTTGAGAAAACTTTGACTCGGGTACAAAACCTAGGCAAAGTCGCATAAGGTGGAGGGAGAGAGTAGAAAGTGAAGAATTGGGGTGGTGGTGGAGGGGGAAGGAAATTTCATCTCTAGTCCAATCTCGCTACAAGAGCTGCAGGTTAGAGCTTGGATCTTGTGTTTGAATCTCAGCCATTTACAGAATTAGGGAGAAGGAAGATTCAAAATGATTTTGTCCTGTAAACTTGGAACACTTTACTGCTGTGTAGCATTCTGGTCAAGGTCTGTGTTGTGAATTGGCATTAGCAGAGTAGGGAATGTAACAGTTTCCTGTTGTCCAGCTTTGACTTCCAGATGTTTAATTTCTAAATTAGAAGGGTAAGATTCATTCCACAGTCCTTTAATCTCTAAGCCCTGTTATAAAAGGGCAGTGTTGAGGCTCCGCTTCTGTGCTGGCATCAGCAGCAAGAGCCAAATCATAGAGGGAGAGTTGAATGTTTGAGTGTTTTTATTGCCTGAATCTCTTACCTTATTAGTAGCCTGCTAGGATGTTTTCTGTTTTTAAAGTAAGTCTGGTAGTTAAACTAGAAGTCTTGCACAAAGTAACCCTGATGCTGTTGGAGCTGCTTGGAACATGCTCATTAATGTGTTTATGCAGAGAATCTCTTGTGTCAAGGGAGCTCAAGCCCCTGGTATTTAATCAGCCAGCAGTTTCTTGTACAGCACTCATCAGTGGCATCTCATGACTTTGGTTTACTCCTTTACTGTCACTTCCATCTGCATTTCTTCCCTAGGAGAATTGAGAAGTGACTCTTCAGGGGCAGCCTGTACTACACTAGGCTGAGGGCATTGAAGGGATTACTGGTCATATGCCCTCGTTCATAGAAATCTTTAATGATGGTGGCTGTCTAATATGGGGCCTTGGTAGGCAGACATCTCTGAAATCACGTCCTGTGTAGCATCTTGCCAAGGTGTCTCTGTTCTTTTGGGTTTTCAATAAATATTTTCAGGATTTAAGAATCTCAGGATTTGGAGAGGGCTGGGAAGGTCTATTTTGTTGCATATATTTTTTTGGTCAAATCCTATTTGGTGGTTCTGGGCAGAGAGGTAATTTTCAGAACTAACCCACTTCTATTGCTTTATTTTTATATGGGTACTGCTTGCACTGTGTACTAGTTTGGATGGATTTCAAGACAGATATGTTCACATTGCCTTGCAGATTGCTAAGTATGTGATTCTCTCTCTAGAATTTAAATGATCTGCTTCTGTAATGATATTGGATTCAGACCTTACAAAGTACCAAGCTGAGGGGAGGGGGAGGGAGAATCCAGTATAGAACTGAACAGATGTCACCTTTTGAAGTGATAGAAGTTATACCTTTTGTGTGTTTAATTTATGGCAACATGATTGTCTTGGTAAGATGTAGTCCTTTAACTTCTTAGGCTCCTGGCACCCCTCCATAACTCCTGTGCATCAAATGGAACCCTATTTCAATAACTAATTTATCGTTTTTTATTGCAGCACTGAACCCCTTGCAGCACTGAACCTGAACTGGTTATTG
>NW_017728973.1:1004291-1006962 GCF_001723915.1 Gavialis gangeticus
GCCGCCCAGGCAGGGGGTCGGACTTGAAGATCTACAAGGTCCCTTCCGACCCGACTTCTATGATTCTGTGAACCCCGGGTGAGGGTGGTGGGTGGGGGAAGAGGGAGCCCTTAGTTTTCTACAGAGTCGCAGGGCAATTTTATGAGCTTAGCTGACTGTCTTGAGCTCCTTGTACTGGAGCTGGGCAAGGATGAAACTATGCTCACCATCTTTGGAGTAGCGAGCACTTAGCTCCTCCCAACAGGGCAGGCAAAGACGAGTATGAGCTTACCTTCTTGCACTGGAGCCAGGCAGATGAGCTTGCACTTACCTGCTTGCATAGGGGCCAGGTGGGGAAGAATGAGTGCTTACCTCCTTGTACCCTGTGGCACCCTCAAAAGAATCTTGTGGCACCCTAGGGTGCTGTGGCCCCCTGTTGAGAACTACGGAGTTGCATGTAACCTCTAACAAGACTTTAGACTACCAGCATACTATTTGAGCTTTTGTGTGAAAATTGCCATATTGTGGTGAGGTGCATCATATTTCTTCTGGCTCCACCAGAATACTACACTTAAACTCAGAGCAAGCTTTTACACTCTTAAATGCAACATATCTATTTCCCTGTAAACCTGCCTTGTTAATTCTGTCTCTAGCAATTGGTCTCACCCTTTGATTTAGTCAAGGGCCTGAAGGGAAAGCTAAGCTTATTAGATAGGTGTTGAGCTTTTGAGCTATTTCAGCAGCAGAGGAATGATCTGAATTGGGGATGCTGATGTCAAGCTGTTGGACTGTCAGCTGCTAAAAACAAGAATCTCAGATAAGCACCATTAAGTTTGGGGTGCCCTTGTGGGGAGTAGGAAGCATGCAGCAAGTGACGTGGCTGGAAACAAAACTAATTTCCTTTTAATTGGGCAAGTGTAAGAGGAGGGCATGTTCTTACTTTGGCTTATGGACAGACAGACAGTCTGGAGGCCAAGGCTTTGTGCCAGAGAAACAATGAACAGGTACAGAAGACTTATTTATTGGCCCTGGAGGGTAATTCTATGAAAACAAGTACCCCTCTTGGGCCAAGCGGCACAAGTAGATGACAGATCTGTCTGCAGGTTCTTTGGGATCAGTGCCCTCATTCCAGTCATAATTCTTAACTGAACTGGCTCCATAGTCTGAGGTATTAATGGATACAGCGTTAATAATGCTACTGTGAGGAATTGCATTGACCAGGAAGTAGGAAATGCAGAAGAAAGTGAATCAGAAAGTCTGGCTTGGAATCAGAGGCTTTCACTAATTCAGAATAGTTCATAAATAGTTCAGCATTGCTACTGTTACGATGACTTGAACATGCTGACAAACTAACTCCAATGATACAAAATTTGCTTCCCTAATACTAGGTTTCTGGAGTTATCAGTGTCCCTGTGCCAGGTCATGTGGCATACCCAGTGCATTCAGAAGGTTAAGATACAACTGGTCTCTAACTGTAACAAAAATTTATTTTCAGCAGTAAAACGCAACAGAGTGGTAACACCTAGAGTATGGATTGTCCAGTTCCTTTGGCTGAATACCACTATTTATTCTTGATGTCTGCTGCCCTCTACACCCAAATGAGCTCTCTTCTTATCTTTCCAAGGCCAGTGTATGCAGAAATCCTCTCAAATAAGCATTGCAGTATTTTAGCAGAAAGAGACCTGTGTCCTGATTCTTGTTTTGCTTCTCTCATAGGTTCTTTGCACTGACTTCTCTTCGGCTGGTGTTCCTGATTGCATTTAGCCTGATGATAATAGTTTGTTTAGATCAATGGAAGAACAGAATTTGGCCTGAAATTCAAGGTAAGTTCTAGCAGTGTGAAGACACATCTGTGTTAGAAGTCTAAGCAAGCGCTTTTTGCACCATTTGGTTTTAAATAACTTAAGTCATAGATTCCCAAAGCTAAAAGTTGGTGGCAAGCAGAAATTCTGAAGAAATCTTTGGAGAGAATAAGCTCTTTCTTGCTGGTTGCTCTGGAAAACCTACGAAGTATGACAGTAGAAAATGAGCTTATTAAGAATGGGCTTTTTGGTGCTTTCTCTTGAGTTCCACTTTTTAATAAGACCTTGGGCTTCCTACAGTTTATCAAGAGATGTCTTAATACAGATTTTGAGATGTCATCCATGTTCCATCTTATCTGCACACTGGAAAAGATTATGAAGTGTCCTATGTGTAAATAAGTTTGAACTCTCAACTTCTTCTTCTGTTTGGCTGTAAAGTCTTGGAGATTACTTCTTATGGAGATGCAAGGGAACTATGCAAACAGATGGGTTGACCAGTGGTGCCCAAGTTTTTTTCCCAGGGGGATGGATTGGCAGTGCCCAGCCCATCTGTGGGCTAGATCCAGCCTGTGTTCCTGATTAGTGCCTGGTTACCATCTGGCCACATGGGAGGGAACAAGTCAGTTCCACAAGGCAAAGGAGCTTGACCCTTTGCCAGGCCCCAGCCCAACCCTATGGGGTGGGGGGGGTGTGGTCTAGTCCCACCTGGGTCTGCAGGGTTGTGGCCTTGCTTTGAGGGTGGGGGGGTGCAGTTAGGTTCTGACCTAGCCTAATAGGGAAAGGGGTGTGGTGCAGATCCCTTGGGAGGGAAGGGGACGTGACCCAGCTCCAATCCAGAACCAGGGGGTCTGGCTTGGCTTTGCATGGAAAGGGAGCGTAGCTTGGCTTTC
>NW_017728973.1:1007006-1023435 GCF_001723915.1 Gavialis gangeticus
GGGTTTGGGGGGGGGGGGGGTTGCCATATTAATTGCTACTGCTTCCCCACTGCCAGATTTCAAGACTTGTGGGGAGCCCCACAGCCCATATGCGATGGCTCTGTGGGCTGCATTTGGCCCACAGACCAGAGCTTGACCAGCCCTAACTTAGACTAATGGAGCTTCTATAATATACCATAGAAATAAACAAAGCTCCCATTATACAACTTGTGTTTAGAATAGTGTCCCAGGGTACTTACGGCATAGAAGGCAAGTTCCTGTCCTAATAAGCAAGAAATAAATGATGGATCCAGAATAGGGCTGGGTTTCTCTGTTATACACTGAAGGCTTGGTTTCAGGGATTTTTAGAAGGTAAAAATGGTTGGTGAATCACATTGTCACTTTGATGTTCAGAAAGTCAGAGGGGACATCTTTAAAAACAACTGCCTGAGTCTCATACATGAAATTACAATTTTTCATGTAGAACTTGTGGTCAGCATTGCCTTAAAAAGGTAAGGCTGGATGCATTTCTCACCTGCCACCTCAAAGCCAAATCTCCTATCTCCCAAGAGCTGGTTTCCTGCCTAGTAATAGAGATTGTGCAAAGCTTTATGCAGGCCAGGAAACAATGTAAAACATAAGGTAAGGCATGGCAGCTGGCACAGTTTCTTGCTTCATCTGTCTTAGGAGGCTAAACAAGCTTATGGTAGTATTTGTTAAGGGGGTGCAAAATGGGCTGTATTTGATTCAGATTTGGATTCGGCCCAAATCAGGGACCGTGATTCAATTCGTTGATTCGGATAACTGTCCCCAATTCAGTTTGGCTGAATCCGAATCTAAAGATTAGATGCTGATTCGGAGAATCAGCGATTCGCCCATAGACACAGCTTTAAATGTTTTTTCTACATACCTTGAGGTACCAGGCATGGCTCATGAACACTGCGATGCTGGGGCGGATGGTGTGTCCCACTGGGGGAGGAGGGGGGTGCTGCATGCTTGGCGGTGAACCCAAAAGTACTTCCAGTCCACTTTCAGGTTCACCAGGAAGCATGCAGCCCCGCCACCCCCCCGCCTCAGCAGTCGGCCATGGGGGGACCCCAGGTGCCCCCCCAGACCCAGGAGGCACCAGTCACCAAGCCGGGTGCTTCTGGTCCACTTCTGGGTCTGCTGCTGAGCATGCTGGGGGCCCCCCCCTGCACTCTTGTGGGATGCTCCATCCACCTCACCATTGCACCGTTGATGAGCTGCCTGGTACCTTGAGGTATGTAGAAAAAACATTTAAAGCTGTGTCTGTGTCCGAGTCTCTGAATCTCTCAGAATCGATTCGGAGGGATTAAAGGGTCTCTTGAATCCAAATCGAATCAGAGATTTGGCTGCTGAATCTCTGCCAAATAAAATTGGGGACCGAAGCTTCACACAGCTCTAGTATTTGTTCACCTAGGATTCCACATTCAAGTCCCTTGGTAACCCAGACGTAGGTTAGTTGGGAGAAATAGCATATTCCCAGGTCCCTCATCAAGTCTCATTCAAGGAAGTAAAGTGTCAAAGAACCTTTTTCTCCTGGGTATCTCAACAAGTCATCCCTTCCTGTCCACACCCAGCACAGTAAAGGGTGTATATACTACATGTGGAAACAGGAATGGCAGTTTTAGCAAAACTATAAAGCTGAATAGCCCTCCAGATCATTCTGTGCTGCACACTGGGTGCTGCTAACAGGGGTAAGCTGTTTCTTGCTGTCCTGGCCTCAGATAGTACAGTGTAAAGCAGCACATGCCTGGTAGTTGCTTACTTGTAATACTTGTCTTGGCTGATTCTGTACCAGTTGGCATGAAATTGCAACTAATGCAATATCTGTTCTTAATATTTTAGTGGCAAGAACTGATGAATCAGACACTGAGAGGTATGAAATATTAACTACATCTCTCTTTTGTATGTTATTAATTACGCCTCTCTTTTATATGTTTGGTGTTTTTATTATGTTAGCCGTAACTATGTTTTTTGCACGTGTTTGTCATGTTGACTTGGTTTCAGAGCATTGTTTAACAGCTGAAGCAAATGGTCCTGGGTTCTATTTTGCTTCTGCCACAAATTCTTGTTATGACCTTTGGCAAATTGCATTAGTTTCCCTCTTGTGTTCAACAGGGATGTTTGCTTCAGTGTTGTAGACCTTCATCTAAATTGGAGGTGCTACAAAGACCGTGCACAATATGTACAGAGAGCTTCCTTCTCGGTGGATATGTTATGTTGACAGAATAATTCCTCTTGGAACCAAGAAACTCCCTTTTTCTGTGACCAGAACTGGATGTATTTCAGGCTTCTCCTAGGAGTGGCTATATAGTGAGATCTTAATGCAGCCCAATGACTGGACTAGAACTCTAGTTCTGTTGGCCTTCCTAATAATACTGTCCCTTTCTAGGCACAAACTGTTGGCTTCTCATGCTATTACCCAAATTAGGGTTTTAAAAGCTACTTGTTAAACTCCTTAAATGTAGAAACCACTTAATTAGATGTCAAACAGCAAGTGTCTTACAAGGGATTTGAACACAAAAGAAAGCTGCCTTCTAAAGGCACAGATACCAAGTGACTTACCATTAATGAGTACTAATAGGAACTGTGGTATGTCACCTCTTAAGAGTGAAAGTGATTTTATTAGCTGGCATACAGGTCACTTGGAAAACCCAGTACTGAGTTCTTGGCAGCAGTGATGTAAGCACTTCAAAAACAGAATCCAGAAATTAAGCTAATGTATTAGTTATCTCCCCAAGGTATCTTCCTACAAAGTTTAGCTTTGGCTAAATTGAGAGAGAGAACTTCAGTTCCGTTCCGTTCCGTTCCATGTAATTCATTTCAAATTCAGTGAGGAAGACTTGGTAGTAAAGCTGTTGGCTCTAGAATGTGTAAGACTGTTTCAGTACTCTATCCTGCTACTGACATTTATATAGTTTCATAGTTTCTAGGGTCGGAAGGGACCTGAGTAGATCATCTAGTCCGACCCCCTGCCATGGCAGAAAAGATTACTGGGGTCAAACGACCCCAGCAAGGTGTTCATTTAACCTCCTCTTAAAGACCCCCAGGGTAGGAGCCAGCACCACTTCTCTTGGAAGTTGGTTCCAGATCCTAGCTGCCCTGACCGTGAAGTAGCGCCTCCTGATATCTAGCCTAAATGTACCCTCTGCCAGCTTGTGACCGTTATTCCTGGTCACTCCTGGCGGTGCTTGGGGGAACAGGGACTCCCCCAATGCCTGCTGATCCCCCCTGACTAGTTTTGTAACAGGCCACTAGATCCCCCCTCAGCCTTCTCTTTTGGAGGCTGTGAACAGGTTCAGGTCCCGTAGTCTCTCTTCGTAGGGCCTGCCCTGTTGCCCCCTGATCATGCGAGTGGCCCTCCTCTGGACCCTTTCCATGTTGTCCACATCCCTCTTGAAGTGCGGCGCCCAGAACTGGACGCAGTACTCCAACTGCATCCTGACCAGTGCCGTATAGAGGGGGAGGATCACCTCCTTGGACCTGCTTGAGATGCATCTGTGGATGCATGACAAGGTACGGTTGATACTGAACAAGTCAGTCTGCCTCTGTGGCACCTATAGAGGAAGTAGATTCGTTGTGGGTTTAATCAGATTACTATAATCTACAGTTCTTCTAATGCCACTGATATTATGGAGGAAGCAGACTCATGGTGGGTTTAACCAGATTACTATAACCTATAGTTACTCTAAACTACTGACACTGACATTATGTTGGTATTATGAGTACAAAATGAATGAATTCTAAATTTGGTTGGGTATTGGCAAAGCTATTATGTTCTAATAAAGATGCATATGATTACTTTTAGCTTTTGCTTGTCTTTGGCATCCAAGAGCATGGTAGTTTTTGCATTCTTGAGCAAAGAATTGAGGGACCTGGATTGCAGCACTCCCTTGTTCCTACTGAAATGTCAAATGTCAAGCTCATTTGTAGGCAAGCTGTCTGACTTTCTCAAAGCACCTATTCTTTTTTTGACTTTGGCCAGTGGGGGGAGAAGGGAGCAAGCAGTTTTATATTGAGGCTTCTATAATGAAGAGTTCCAAGATCAGATGTTAGCTTAGTAAAACCTTATGTCCCAGAAGTCATTCGCTCACTAATCTTTTGTTTCCTGTAGCTGGGGTTATGTTCACCCTCAGTTACTCAGCGTACCAGAGCTGTGCCGTCACTTAGCTGAAGGATGGGTCACTGGGGCCAACTTCTTAAGGAATCTCTTGGTTTTCAAAAGTCAAAATCCTGGCAAGGTAAGAAGTGAACTAAATGCTTGGCATTTAGTCTTTGTATACTGTTATTACAGGTATTGTAGTGGTATCACACAAGGGCTGTGTGCATTCATAGAATCACAGAAATTTAGGGTTGGAAGGGACATCAGGAAGTCATCTAGTTCCATCCCCTGTTCAAAGCTTAACTTTGCTCAACTATATCATCCCAGCCAGTGCTTTGTTTAGTTGGGTCTTAAAAACCTCCAAGGATGGAGATTTCACAACCCCTCTGGGTAACCTGTTCCAGTGCTTTACTTACCCTCCTCATTAGACAGTTTTTTGTAATATCTAACCTAAACTTCCCCTGCTGCAATTTGAGACAATTACTCCTTGTTCTGTCTGCCACCACTGAGAACAGTCTAGCTCCATCCTCTTTGTAACTGTTTTTCAGGTAGTTGAAGGCTGCTGTTAAGTCCTCTGTGTCTTCTCTTCTCCAGACTAAATAAGCCCAGTTCCCTCCTCATCTCCTCAGAAGTCATGTGCCAGCCCCAGCTAATGCAGCCCAGTATGCTGTTAGCCTTCTTTACAACAAGGGCACACTGTTGGCTTATATTCAGTTTATTGTTCACTGTAACCCCTAGGCCCTTTTCTCCAGAGCTGCTGCTTAGCCAGTCAGTTTCCAGCCTGTACTTGTGCATGGGATTGTTCAGTCCTCAGTGCAGGACTCTGCAGTTGTCCTTATTGAGATTTCTTTTGGTCTAGCACTTCAATTTGTCTAGGTCTCTGAATCCTAGCCCTACTCTTCAGCATATCTACTACTTCCCCAAGCTTAATGACATCTGAAGATTTGCTGAGGGTGCCCTCCATCCCATCTTCCAGGTTGTTGAGGAAGATACTAAACAAAACTGGCCCCAGGATTGACCCCTGGGGCACTCCACTTGATAGCAGCTGCATAGCAGCTGCCAACTAGATATTGAGGTATTGATTACTACCCTTTGAGCCTGATGATCCAGACAGTTTTCTGTACATGTTACAGTCCATTTATCCAACCTGTACTTTCTTAGCTTGCTTGTGAGAATGTCGTGAGAGACTGTATCAAAAGCCTTGCTGAAGTCAAGGTATATCACGTCCACAGCTCTCCCTGCGTTCACAGAGCCACTCATCTCACCATGGAAGGCAGTCAGGTTGGTCAGGCATGACTTGCCCTTGGTGAACCCATGCTGACTGTTCCTAATCACTTTCTGCAAGTGCTTAGAAATGGATTCCTTGAGGACCTGCTCCATTTTTCCAGGGACTGAGGAAGGTGTTTTCTACCTCAAAAGGGCTTGTGGTTGGAAAACAAAGAGAATAGCTAATGGGTGGTGGAGAGGGAAGGCATGGACATGCATTACATGTAGAATCTGATTCAAATGCAGTTTAAATCTGAAACAGACAGATATGCAAACTTATAAAATCTGTTTAAAGCTGCCAGGGATGGTTGAAAAGGGTACCTAGAAAATTAAGGTGCTTTGAATCAGTTGACAATGCACCAGTTCAGGGTTATGTGCGAATGTCGAGCATTCTGTGACATGGACCTGGTAAGTCCTCTAGGTATCCCACATTTCATTGCACCTGCAGCTGGCTCTGGTATGTAGACAGAACTCTACTACTCCTCCTTCCTTTTGTTAGCACTTTTTATTGATGACCTCCCTTGCAATGCTTGTTCATCAGTAAAAGCTGTTGTTCTAACCATCAGGCGTGTCTTCATTCCCTGCTTGACCAGGGCCCCTCAGCATGCCCCAGAGATGATGATAATGTGGTCCCAAGCACCCCTCCCACCCTTCCGCCCACTTCAAGGCAGTTGAGCACAATGAAGACTTTGGTCAATTGCAGACCCTTGAAGTTTACTGACATGGTGTTTAAGAGAGAAAGGAAACCAGAAAAGTGAAAACACCCACAGCCAAGGTTACTCACCCCTTGGGAACCACAAAAGACAAGTGTAAGCACCCTCTCCCCACTCATTCACTGCAAGGCATGATGGGCTGCGGTTCACTTCCTGGTGTTGGAGCCACAGTACTTCAGTGCCTAAAAGGTTCTGCCTGGAACTCTAGGGCACTGTACACGTGGACACCTCCAACCTGTGACAGTTGTGAACTGGTTCCCAATCGGTGATATTTGGGAATGGTTCAGTTGTTACATGTGTCTGAACCCAGAGAGAACATCCAAGCAGAGTAGGGGATGGATATAAACAATTGTAACAATTGCAGTGTTTCAAAGGACCAGGTGTACAAACCTATACGCCTGTTGAAATATTATAGAAGCTGCTGAAATGCTGCAAAATACTACTTTTTTTAAGATGAGGTACTATTTTGGGGCATTTCACTTTGTTACTTGTGCACTAGGGCAGAAGCCTGTCTGCGCTCTGGTTGATTTCACTTTCTGTTTTGTGTGAATATAACTACTTTTCTTTAGTAGTAGTTTTGAAGAGCTTGTTACTACTACAACAGGTCTGTGGCTCACTTTCTGTGTTAAGCCTGCTTTATGAACTTTTTGAAAAATTAGTCCGAAGTCTTACTGAAAAAAGAACTTGTATTGGCATTGTAACCGTTCTCTTTGGAAAGGAAATATTCAAGTCTGTATACTTACACTTCTCTAACTGATCACGTCTTCAGGAAGATCTATCACTGTACACACTGTCATGTTTTAGCTTATCAGCTGCCTTCCATAGGATATGAGATTAGTACCCTAGGACAGGATACTGTGGAGAGCAGTCTTTTCTTTGCCATGTTAAGGTATCATAGAATAAGAGACAGAGTTTCTTAGAGGCTTGCTTCTTCTAATCTTGTTCAGCAATCCTGTTCTGTTTAGAGTATCAGAACAGCTTTGTTGATATGAGAAGATGGTTGTTGTATTAGGTTGAAATCACTTGATTCAGTTTTTTTTTTTATAATACAGTGGAAACTTACATTGTCTTCTCTGCCTGCAGTTTTGCCTTTTAGCATGTGGTGTCTTTACTTTCTTGACTGTTCTGGGCCGTTACATCCCTGGACTCTTGCTCTCCTACCTTATGTGTAAGTACAAGATTCCCAAACCCAAAGGTTTTGTAAATGCTATGGGAGGAGCTGATATTGCTAATTTGGTTTCAGTAGTGAAGCTGGTGTGGCTGATTGAAATTTAATAGCAGAACAAATTCACCTGGAATGTAGTCATTACTGTCCAGCTCTTCAACATCTTTGTATCAACAGTATGTTTGGGACACTGGGGCTGTACTGATACTGAACACTAGCATTTTGCATCTCTTATTTATTTTGTTGAATGAGCCTGTATAACTGCTAACTGCCCATCCCCTACAGCATTGATTCAGAGTATAGTACTTTACTGTTGTTGTGCTATACAGCAGAACCTCGATATTTTGCAGGGTTAGGTCTCCTGTGAAGCTGAGGGTTTGCAAAGTAAACCAGGTATGCAGAGCAGAAGGAAACAGCTATATAGGGAACCACTGAGGTACACCAGCTGACTGGAAAACCAGTGTCCTGTTCTTCATTCGGCAACCCACTGCAAGTTAAGTGGGTTATGACCCACGTGGGTATGAATGATCTGGGTTCTGTTGTACCTGGTGTCCCACATTTGAAAGCACTCAGTAATGGATCTGCTAAGTTGCATACTGAACAAGTTTCTAACAACTTCCTTTTTTTGCCTTAGTGCTCTTCATTCTGCTGTGGCCCCTGGCAGTGTACCACAAACTGGGGCAGCGTGTGTACGTGAAGCTGGAGCCAGCTCTGCAGCGGCTGGACTTCAGTGTTCAAGGTTACATGATGTCAAAACAGCGAGAGAGGCAATGTAAGTCTCCAAAAAAGTAGCTAAAATGAGCCACACAGCTGGATTCTGGACTGGTCACTAAAATGCATCCCCAATCTTGTAGTTTGACAACTACTGCCTGTGTTGCACAGCTCTGATTTCCCCTTGTCAAACATTCATAGCATTCTGATCAGTGTCCACCACACAGTTACTGGGTTCATTTACTTTTAGGTATAAATTCAAAAGGCTCCATGCTTTTCCTCCTTTTTTAACCACTGGAGTGTACTATATTTTCTTGCATACAGCACAACTAAAATGTAATGCACGCCTTGTTCTTTAAAGGCAGAAAGAACAAAAAAAAAAAATCTTTTCTTGTTGTAAGTGAGTAGCAGTAGTTAACAAGCAGAGCCCTTACCAGCAGAAGCTGTTCTTACCCTTTTTTTTCTTTTTCTCTTCTCATATGTAATGCACGCTACAATTTCTAGCAGCTAGTTTGTAGCGGGGAAGTGCATGTTCTGTGTGAGAAAGTCGGGTAATCTTTAATATGGAGTCTTAATTTTGAAAAAGCTGGTTTTGTCTGTAACTTCTTCCTCTCCATTGCAAGGGTTTTGCTGAGTATATCTCAATCTTGGCACAACCCAAACCAGAATGTGTAAGTGGCAGTTGTCCAGTGCCATTTTTTGTGACCAATTTAGATACAAACTGTGCTCATTTGAAGAGTTTTACTCGGTCTGATAGAGTGCATAGAAATGCTGTGCTCTGGGAGTAATCATTTATTTCTGCTCCAATTCATGGCAGTGCGTCAACAAGCGTCAAATCAGCACCCTCCTGACGATGGGAGTGACAGCGAAGAGGAGCTTGCTGCATTCTGTCCCAAGGTAAGGTGATGTGCTTAAGAAATGGAGGAAACCTCAAAACTTGGAGGGGAAAAAATGCTTTTAGTGTGCTGGTGGACTTTCAGTTTATTTGGGCATGCAGAGAAACTGCAGCCCTGGAATGCAGTCTGGCCCCAAGCCTAGGATATTCTGGTTGGGAGGAAAGTTTTGGCAGAGTCTAACCTCAGGCTCTTGCACATGGCCTGGTCTTATGTTTAGAAACCTGAGTGCTGTGGATCTCTGGTCTTCTCACCCCTCTTGATCTAAGATGCCTAAGTATGAGAATGTGGAGTTAAAGCTCTGAAATGGTATTTTCCTTTTTGGACTTCAATCTGCAAACTTCTCTCTTAAACTCCCCAAAGAACTATTTATGCTATTCATCCCCTAAGGTTCCTTGACAGATTACTTCTAAAGCTTGATTTTTGCTTTTGATTTGGGGCCTTCAGTGGTATAAGAGTAGCGAGGGGCAGGTGGTTTGCATTGCATGTCCTCTAACTTACAAGGAACTTAATATCTCTCTCCTCAGCAATCCCTGCAAAGGAGTGTAAGAGATGGGATTGCATTTTTCTGTAGGTTGCTGGGTCATCAGAATCTTTCCAGCTTGGAGCATGAATAAATCATCTTCAGTCCAGCCAGCAGTAATGTGCTCAATTGTATTTTCTTCTGTTTCAAAGCTGGATGATTCTGTAGTTGCCAAGGAACTGACCATCTCTGATTCTGAGCATTCAGACGCTGAAGTTTCCTACACTGAGAATGCGACATTTAACTTGTCAAGAGGCCAAACTCCACTGACTGAGGGATCTGAAGGTGAGAGAAAAGGGGTAGCTGCTATATAAGTCCTAAATAAGCTGTTTATCATGTTGCAGTGTGATGGATGGTAGAGAACACATCTGGCTTGTGTTCTGTCCTGAGAGTTGAAGTCTGGCTTTTCCCAGTGAAATCCACTTTGTGGCTAGAACACGGTGGAGTCCTTGTCCAGTTTGAACAGAAAGCTTCAGGAAGACAATGGCAGATGTTTCTTAGAAGAGCAGATTCAGTTTAGAAATAAGTGTTTCACCATGAACTCTGATACTGAACAAAGTAATGGGTTTAGGACTTTGTCAGTCTGTCTTTCAAAGAATATTAAAAGACTGTCTGCAGTTATAGAGAGAACATAGGCTGTCAGGTTAGGTTATCTGTAAGGTGTTCTAACGTGTCTTTCATGATTAGTGCAGTGAGAGTATAACATTGCCAGCATAATAAAGTTGCAACAATTTAAGCAAAAGCATATTTTACCCATTTCATAAATCAGTGTAGAACTCTTACTGGCTTCCAGTTAACCCAGTTTCTAATTAATTTGAGGTAAATGAATGTATGCCTGGGGTAAACGGAAATAAGGGCCAATGCAAGGATTTGTACCATTTTAATAAAACTGGTTTAAAGTAAAACTTCATGGGGTAAGCCAGTGCAACTTTCATGTGAACAAGTCCTGATTCTCTGAAGTTCAGCAGCTGACTACATACTGGTTGATCACTGGGAAAGAGTCCCAGGAGGAAGTTTGTGTTGACATCAGACATATCTGCAGCATTCAAGCAGCCCTCTTGGAAAAGGAGTTAGTAAATGAAACAAGCACCGCTATCTTTAGCCTCAGAAGAGGGAGAATAGGGTAATGCTGAGCTCTGCAAGGGACTGGCATGGTATTATCTCAGCTGCGCTTTCCTGGGGAACTTGGAAACTTGTGTGTTATGTTTAACTTTTGTCTCCTATCATGCCTAACTTTTGTGTCTCTCTTATTTTAGACCTGGATGGTCATAGTGACCCAGAAGAGTCTTTTGCCAGGGATCTCCCTGACTTCCCTTCCATAAATCCAGAGGTGACTGGAATAGATGATGAGGATGACACCAGCATTGGGATTCCAAGCCTTGCTTACCGTTCCCAAGGCACAGAAGATCTGCGCCCCCCTTATGACCAAGAAGTTGTTGGTCTACTACCATCTGCACACCATCTTACAAATAACTTAGCTGGATTTGTCACCAGGGGAATGATACAATTAGCTTTGTCAGGAGCCTCCCAGTCAGGCCCTGCATACAGTGACAATTCCCAGAGAGGCACAAAGACTTATCTCAGAACCTCCAGCTCTGACTTGGACACTGATGCAGAAGGGGATGACTTTGAACTCTTGGATCAGTCGGAGCTGAACCAGTTGGATCCTGCAGGCTCGCGAGGCCATTAAGCAATCTCCTCTCTCTCCCTCCTCATTTTTCTATCATGCATAGTGAAGGGGAATCTTCAAAGGAAAAGCATTGTCCAGTCACCTGAACTGTTTCCTGTGTTGGGTACCAGTGTTCTGGCAGCCAATCCTAGCTGGGTACATCACTGTGACTTGACATTGTAGAGGGCTAGCTTGGATTTTAAAATGAACCACTCTGGTAACTGGCAGGGAAAAGGCTTTTGATGGGATAGCCTCATGATCACACACATCATTCTGCATTGTCTACTGTGATTCTTCTTGCCCCAAACCTGCTCACTTAATACTTGCATTGTGGGTCTGCAACTCCAGTGCTCCCTCAGTCAAACAGACTTAAGTGTCAATTAAGAGTTTCTTGCAGCTCAGCCTCCTTCATGTAGACCTACAACAAAAGGTGAACAGGACTGGCTTCCTCTTTAAATACTGTAACCTAGATATTTTAAGGTTGGTTGTTTTTGGTTTTGTTTTTAGTTCTTTCTACTCCTGTGCACAGACTCTGACATTTCTTCCCTCAGTATCTAGCTCTTGGGTAGAAGCTAACCTCCCGATCATTTACTTATTGCAAACTTCATAACTAAAACAGTATCCCACAACTTTTACTGTTGCACTTTTAATAACAACTTGTATTTCCTCAAAAATGATGCTTTCTAGTTATGCTGTTTTGTAAGACAATGGCAATAAAACATCAACTGTGATGGCTAGACTCCTTCCAAGATCATCTATGTGCAGCAGCTGCTATTGCATTTGCATTTCTGAAATGAATGGAGTTAGTTCTAGATCTAAAATCTGCTAACTAAACTTCCCAGTTTTACTCCAGAATAGGTGCAGCCTGGGCAGTAGCAATACTACATTTCTGTGACAATGCCTTGTCATGTGACTACTTAGCTACTGTGGGGGGACTTTCTGTAGGAATGTGGGAGAGGATTTGGGCTGCTTAGCCCATTCTCTCCTTGGCCTCTGGTCCACTGTGATGTAGAAATGACATATGCCCGGTAGGAATAGAACAGAGGCCACCAGCCTGTGGCACTGAAATGACCAAACAGCTGCCAGATAATGAGTTTGGTCATTTACAGACTCAAACCAGCAACCTGGAGGGAAAAAGCTCTGTAAACTGACTGGCCTGAGCCATTCAACTTTTCCCTTGTTGCTAAACTTTCCCATTGTATTTCTTAAGCCATAGTGGATTACAGTTGTGCAGCCAGCAATTTACTTCGTCAGGGAAACCACTTCTTGTTGAAGCTCATTTTCATTTGCTCATGTTAGTTCAGGAAAGCTGCTTTTCGGGCCATCTTGTCCATATAAGATGCAGGATGGAAAGAGGCTAATATTGTATTTGAATTGGGAAGTCACTTGGCTGTCAGGTGATGAGTAAAATGTGAAATTTATGTGGAGGCTTCACACACAGTTAGTGTCAGCAGCCTGCTTATATAAAAATAAATTTTAATTGTAGTTCAGCAAGGATATTCCATTTGAAACAGTTCACCTTCCTCCTACCCCTCCCAAAACCTTAGAGGTGGTAACTTGGACATAGTTATTATGACCAGTTATGACTATATGAAAGCAAATAATTTTGCTTTCTAAGCTCGTTGAACAAGAGTTGTTAAAGCATTAAAAGTTTAACTTGCCTCAATGCTAGTATTCAGGGTGGCTGAAATGATTTGATACCATGGATATCTGATTGACAGTGCTCTGCATAGGCTGCCATGTTGGAAATCTCCTGTCATTGCAATTATAACTTTCATGTCAGTACACTGCCTGTCAGAGGGGGCTGCAACACGTGTAGAAGACTAGAGTGTTCCTAATTGGGAGCAATAACTGAATGAGCCATTAGCACTTTAAATAGCTTGAAGCCATTAACCCTGGTTAGGAGGTTTAAGACAGTGGTACTCAACCTCTGGCCCAGGGAGCCATGTCATCCCATGGGTCCAGAAATTTGGTGATGGAGGAGTGGTAGCAGCATTAGTTGCTCCTAGAATCATGGCAATTAAAGCTGCCACTGTTCCCTTGCTCCAAAATTTCTGAACTTGTGGGGAATCCTGTGGTCTGGATAACATGGTTCCATGTGCTGGACCACCCTGGTGTGCCATCTCCATGACTGAATCTAGTGTATGGAATCAGGCCAAAGCCAGATTCGGTGCATAAGGTTGCACCATGTGGGGTTATACTGGATTGTATTAGTGAATCAACCCTGGGTGAGATCAGGCCCATGGACAATCCCTGTGCTTAGGATCTGGCCCTGCACTACTTGTTCAGCTTGTGGGGCTGGAGAGGTTGAGCACCACTGGCTTAAGAGGTTAAAACTGATATGCTGGACTCATCCTGTTCCTTTCTGAGGTTCTGACTGTGTCCTCTGAGAATTAAAATTTACTTGGTAAGGTAGAGAATTACTTCTAGAAAGTAAGAGCAACCTTAGGAACAACATGGTACAAAAAGCTGTCACATTCCTGTTTCTTACAAGATTTAGTGGTCCAAATTTGTCTGAGCTCGGAGCTTAAAAGCACAACAGACTCCTGTTCTCTAAAAGCAGTAGTGCATCCTAGTTTGCTTCACATTCTTGCCTCTTCACAAGAGGAGCTGCCTCTTGAAGTGACAATGGCATGCTTCGGGAAGAGGCCCTGAACTCCCCCTTCCAGTGTAGAGCAGGGAGATTTTGAAACCCAGTAACAGCAGGAGCCAAGCCATGCTAATTTTAGTAAAGTCCTGCCAAATGGTGTAAATGTTGTTTGTTACAAACAAGTCACCTGTGATCACTCAGCAAATGCACTGAGTTGTAAGACTTGTTATCATGCAGGGTGTTTGAAGAAAATGGAGTCCAAGCACTGTTGCATGAGTAATGTACAGCTTTAGAGGATATTTAAATCTGGAAAAAATGTCTGTCTTATGGCTCTCCTTTTCCTCATGTGGCTTTCTCTTCTGTGAAGAAGAACAAACATCAGCAAAGGACTTTCTAACAAAATACCTCAAATGGTAGGTAGCTGTGGGAAAGTGACAAGTAGCACTAACATCACTCCAACAGTGGGTCAAATTGTATTCCTTTCATGACATCAGCCATCCACAATGAAGTGCCAGTGTGATGTTACAGAACTGCTTGGAGGTTCTGATGAGCCTAAATACTTGTAGATCTCCAACTCATTGGCAGTGCTTTAGGCTTTACTAGGCAACTAGATAAATCCATTTTAGCCAACAAACTTACATTTATTTTACACCGAAGGTGGTGTCTTGAAACTTCTTGGTATAATAACTTTGCTTCTTCATACTCCATTATGTGTACAGAGGTTGTTTACTTCTGGTAAAATTCAAGGGACTTGCAAAGAAGGGACAGTAAATAATCCCTTGATAATGAGGCACAGGGGAAGTTTCATAGACCATTCTCAGTGCTGTGGATACTGCAGGATTTAAAGTGAAGCATCACAAAAATTAGGCATCTAGAAATTTTGGGCTCTGTACTTCCTTACAGATGTAACTGTCTATTTTGTAGTCACTATGAGGGCTTTCGCATTTGGAGGAAAGTGCTGTGCTCTTAAGTTTCCGCAGTCTTATGACTTGTAGTGGCAGTCTCCCTATCTTGCGTCTCTGAGGACCAGAGGAAGGAACCAATCTCTTTGGCAGAACTGAGGTCAGTTTTTCTACTGAAGCATTTTGTCTCACCAAATGACCTTGTAGCAAAATCCCCGCCCCCCCCGCCCAAGGATGTGTAGTTATGGGTAGGAGACAAACAGTTCAAGGTCAAACTTGTTCCTTGCTGCAGTACAAGAAATAAATATCAATTTTCACATGTTGCACATGTGAAAGTAGAGCTGTTATGCATAGTGCTGTGAAATATTCTTGGCCTCACTGGCCTCTTCAGTCTGTACTAAATTGATCCCTCTCTTTAAAGAGAGAAATATCCAAAGACCTCTGGAGCAGAAAATGTTTGCAAATTGTATTTGGGTGTAACTTTTTAACATTCTTTTGGTGCTGGCTCTTAAATACTGGTAGCATTGCCGCCTCCTATGTGTGGACACTCGTTAATCTACTCTTTGAAAGGTTGCTTTTCTTTTCTTGTTTTAAACACATTGTAGTCCCAACCAAAAGTATGCATGCATGCCTTCATCTCATGCTGAATCAGGTTTGCCACCCTCAGTGGGAACATACGCAGAACATATGTCCACTTTGTTTCCTGAACAGTATGAGACTTGGATGAATCCTGTGAGTTTTACATTTTAATGGAGCTCTCAGGCAGTTTCCAAGGTTTGTGGTACCTTGTGACAATGTGTACTTTTTGCTGAATTAAACCTTTTTTTCTTTGTAGATCTGCATATCTGGTGTGAGCATCTAGTTTCAGTTGAAGCTGCATCATTTCTAGAATTCATTCATTTAGAAATTCATAGGCATTAAAACTTAGCATTTTAAGACATACAACACACTGCCTTTTTGCCAAACAATGTGAAGTCAGAAATGTGATAAATGACAC
This sequence comes from Gavialis gangeticus, assembly GCF_001723915.1. Lineage (NCBI taxonomy): Eukaryota > Metazoa > Chordata > Crocodylia > Gavialidae > Gavialis > Gavialis gangeticus. Next base: position 1,022,541 of record NW_017728973.1, read on the forward strand.
TTTTTTTCCTAGTGAAGCTACACTAAAAAAAAAAAGATATTCTTGCCTAATGAGAGTGCAGTGCTTTGTAAATTTTAAATTGTTTGGTTTGGTATCACTCGTATGGCAATATCATTGTTATCTACTTGATTTTTAGTGGTTACCGTAGCTAACATTGTAAAAGGCTAGCGTACAGTAATTTTGTGTCATCTTACAGAGATGTTTTTGGAAGTAATTTAAGTAAAATGTTGATTAGAACAACTTGGTTTGTCCTCTTCTTTTTGCCGGGCACAGTTAAATGGAATGATGCATGACTCCAAGAGTTTGCCACAAATGTCTTATCCCTGCAGGGAGGGTAGGGGAAACTTTCCTGGTATCCTTGCTGGGCATGGACACATGGAACACTCAGTCCAGTTTAAATACAGCCTGAACCTGAAGTGGCCAGACCTACCAGCCTGTAAAACCACTGGGCCTGGCCAGAGGAATAGGAACATGCATTTCCCCCGGGGCAGGTGGGAGCCCACCATGTGCCTGGCAGCTTGTCCCCGGGGAACGCCTGAGCCACGCTGCTCTGGCGGGGGGAAGGGGAGCGGGGGGCCAGCAATGTGCTGGCCCCAGCAGCAGCCTTACCTAGGGGCCTCCGGGGGCTGCAGCTGCTGCAGGGAGCCGGGTTGACAGCCGCAGCTTGGCTGTAGCGGGCTAGGCTCGGGTTTGGGCGGCGCTGCCCCGCTTCTTTTTGGCGTGCGGGTCAGAAACCCCCCGGTGCTGCTAAGCAGCAGCGTAGAGACCACGCACGTGGACGGGGCCGGCCGGACGCGGCCCCGAAGGCGGGTGAGAGGAGCCGCGCAGGAACCCGTGCCGTGCACAAGCAGGGGCAGGTCCCGGCCCCGCCCCCCGGGGCTCCTGGGGAAACGTC
>NW_017728973.1:1023819-1039378 GCF_001723915.1 Gavialis gangeticus
CGGGCCTGGGCCCGGCCCGGCCCGCGGCCCCGCTGCGTCCGGGTCCCGTCCCCACCCCGCTCTCTCTCGCACCAGGCCGTGGTGAAGGCGCTGGAGCAGCTGGCGCAGCAAGGAAAGATCAAGGAGAAGGTCTACGGGAAGCAGAAAATCTACTTCCCCGACCAGGTGACGGCGCCGCTGGGTCTCCAGAAAACGCACCTCTGTTATGTGAGGGCTGAGCTTTGCCTGTGGCCGCCTCTGCTCTTTTCTCCTCGCCTCTCCTCCTTTACACAGCTGCCCTTGCTCTTGCTGCTGCGGAGGCCCCATGGGTTGTAAGAGTGTTGATTTCCATAGCTATTCAGCGTGCAAAGTACTGTGAGACCAGAGCGTGGGCAGCATCTGGGCACAGGTGGCTTATCTGACAGCCCAGAGCAGCATGGGCTCTTGTGTGTCCCATTCAGATGGGTCAGACGTGGCCTGTCCCACTGAGCCACTTCATCCAGCACACTGGAAGTTGTGGTGGGGGGGCACCTTTGACAGTAGGGTGAGTGTAGGCTGTGTTTATGCTTATCTTATTGCCACTGCTCCTGCTGGTCACATGCAGTCTGCACCAGGCCTGTCCTGGTCTGGTCCACAACGAACCCCACAGTCCAGCTCTGGCCTGGGGCACAGCGGAGTTTGCCCCTGTTTTATATTAATTGTTAAAAATGAAGGCAGGTCACCAGCTTACTAACCTTAAATGGGCTGTTTAATGCTCTCTTTGCATCTTCTGTTAATATTAAAGAGATGCCAGTCTAACCCATTTATTAGCAATTGTTTTGCATTGTGATGAACTCCTCTGAGGTGCAGAAACACCACCCTCTGGGGAGGATCATACACTTGTGAGTGTATTGACACTTTCATGATTAATTCAGAGGTAAACGCAGTTGGAACAAAAAGATCTAAGCTCGTTATTTGCAAACGGCTTTGGTGATTGGGTGGAATATTTTCAAGAGGACTCGTTTTCTGTAATTAGCTCATTGTTTTTTGTCTCAGAATCAGTTTCCCGCAGTGAGTGATTCTGAGCTTAAGGTCTTGGACAATGAAATCTCTGATCTTTCTTCAAAAGTACAAACTCTTCAACAAAGCTGCCGCCAGATGGAATTGGGTGAGTCTGAAAGTTCTGATCCTGTGTATGTGTAGATTAGTTTTGTCTGTGAGGCCAGCATGAAGTGTGTGGTGAAACCATTATAAGACTGGAACCAGTATGGCTTGTGGCTTTGTGCAGGCACGATGCTAACTATTGCCCTCCAACTGCTGGCATTTGTGGATAACTAGCAATTCCATTCCAGAACTGAAGGATCTGAATGGCTCAATGACAACCCCAGAGATGATTAAAGAGATTGAAGAGTTAAAAAAAGATTGTGCCAATTACACGGAAAAACTGGAGAGAATTAAATCTGCAGCCAACCATGTGACTCCTGAAGAAAAAGAGAAGGTAAAGAGCTGGATCAGGCTGTGGCCCTAAGGATACCAAAGCAGAGAGCCCAGCTCAGTACTACTTGGACACTATTAAATAATCTGTAGCTTTAAAACAGCTCTAGCTCATGTTCCTGCTGATGTCACAGCTGCTATCCTCCTTAACTTGTGTAGGAGCCTGAATGCTGGGGGAGGGCAATAAATGTTTCATGGTTGACTTTTGAGTACTGAAGGATTGAAGAGGTGGTGGGAGATATCTGAAACTCCATTATGGACTATTCTCTTCTCAGTTGATGTCTAGATGCTCCTGTGTAAGATATGGCTGTGCCTCTTAATGGCATCATCTCTAGGCTCTGATGCTACCTGGCCATTCCTACTAGATGTGCTCAAGTGCTCTTCTGCCACAAGTACAGCTAACTGCAGCCTGGTAGAGGGAAAGCCAGAGCCTGAGGTCTTGGAATTGTCCTGCTCCCTAGTTGTTCTCTGCAGACAGTTCACCGTGCATGAGTTTCGTGTGGCATTTCATAGACACTCCAGAGCAACTCTTCCTTGTGAACCTTAACTTTGGGCTGCAACTAAGGCAATTTTTATTAATATAGTTCAACGTTTTCACCTGAAACTATCCACTTAAACAGTCTGCTTGGAAGCATTTCCCTCTATCAAGCAGTGACCTATATTGTCTGTACCTGGGCATCTTAATGTTAAGTAGGAATTTCACTATACCTGGGTCTGATTTTATATGCCGCTGGAAATGGTCTGCTGGCCTTATGTACACTTGGTCTTTTTGGGGAAGCTGTTGGGTTAATGTTACTCGCTCAGTCTTTTTTTTTTATTGCAGGTTTATAATGAGAGAAAGCTATACTGTAAAGAATGGAGGAGGAGGAAGAGAATGGTAGTGACTTTTTTCCCAATGTTGGTTTGATGGGTAGTAGGTGGTGGCAATGATGTGCATGAGGTGATGTTATATTATCATGGGGGAAGGTGCTTGTTGTTGAATGACATGTGCAACAGCCCTGAACTTAGTGTTAGCCAGCTCCAGCTTCCTTTAGTAGCCTGCCAGCTGTGAAGGGAACTGGAAAATCTAACCAAGGACCAGCAGTTGAGAGAACCTCAGAACCTGCTTATCTTGAAGTAGTAATACTTGGGACTTCTCTGGTGCCATTCCAGATGGCAAAATTGGTTCAAACAATGCCACATCCCCTTTTCTAATGGTGTTGCAAGCTAGCTTCCATTACCAGCTCTGTAGGGTTGGAAGTGCTAACAGGTATCTGAGAGAACAGATCTTGGAAGTCAGAGGTCAAAAGAACTATAGTCTTTTAGGGTACCAGTGTTTAACTTCATTGACTCAAATACTCAGTTGGGGTATTAACAGCGAGGCAAACCTCCAAACCAGCATCTTTGGTTTTCCAGGGACAACTTATTTTGTCACTTGCTAGGGTCAGCTTGTTTGGGGGTTTTAGTTCTTTAGTTCCTCCTAAATGCATCAATGTGTGATTTGCAAAGAAAGCAAATAATCAGCACCTAGTGTCTTGAAATGTATAAGGGAAGAAGAGCCTTCTAGTTGTTTGGTAGTCATTTCCTTGTAGTGTCTATTAACCCATAGCCACACTTGAGTGCTTAACTTGACATTTCCCCACATGTGCTGGAGTCCTCCTGGGAACATGCAAAACTCTCTAAACCTTTTGGTTCAGAGATGATACCTTTTTATTAGACCAACTAAGAAATCACACAAAAATTACTTTTCTTTACAAGCTTTTGGGCACACATGCCCTTCTTCAGGCTGAGGGAAAATTAAGGATGGTAAAAGTCCCCTTAGGTAGAAAATAAACATCTTCATTTTGCACAGAGGAAGCTGAAGATGGATGTATGTTTCTCTGGGTCCATAAGAGTTCCTTTGTGAGAGTTGCTCTTTGATGTGCAGATAAGGCAGGAGTTTCTTCCCTGGTGGTGTCAGATAGCAAAAAGGCAGGGAGGTGTAGAAATCTTTCTTTCTTGTTTAAGCAATGAAGTTTATAATTCAAAAATAGGCTAAAATATGGCATCTTCCATGTTTCAGGGATGTATTTGGTAGACATGTCTGAGACCAACATGGCTACCAAATACATCCCTGGGAATATACAAAGTAGAGTTCTTACCCTGGGAAGCCTCCATCCTTTTGATGACTCGGGGCACCTATTTACTGTATTTTTGAAAGAGTATAGCGAGACTCTCCAGATGTGATTTTTAAATGTTTGTATTGACTGAAGAAGCATAACTGATTCTTAACTACTGTTTTGCCAGGCAACTGAACTACTCGATGCAATTCTGGAAGGCTATCCCAAAAGCAAGAAACAGTTCTTTGTAAGTACAAAGACATCTGTGCTCCTGACTAGTCTTAAACTTTGAAGGTATCTGTTCTTGGTGGCGTATATTTGTTTCAAGTGACGTAACTGTGAGCAAGTCCCTGAAGGGAACTTTTTTTCTGAATTCAGATGTTGCTGCACAGCAAGTAAACTCCCCTTCCAGTCCTTGGTAAAGAAGCTATGTTATTCTTCTGCAGGAGGAAGTTGGAATAGAAACGGATGAGGACCACAATGTGACTCTGCCAGCAGCTGTCTGAGCAGCTGATGGAAACCTCTGCTCCAGGGAAAAGAACTAGCCAGCACGGAGCACAATGGGCGCTGGTTCTGAAACTCTCAATCATCTGCAGGGTTTGGTTTTGTCCTGCATCTTTTATGTATGTTTGTTTTAAAATGCTTTGCAATCTGGAAGGCAGTTAGAGGGGATAGGACCAAAGGCATGATCTCGCATGCAGAAGAGTCCATTATTTTTTCTACCCTTCATTGCAATGGGCAGTTGAGCCAGTGTGGCTGAAGCGTTGTGTGGGAGAAGACTATTTTTACTGTTGATTTGCCACCACATAGGTGTTCTAGTAAAAGGGAGGAGAGGTGTGTCTAGGAAAGACTAAATAAACCAGTTGTTTGTTACACTTGCAGAGAGCTGTACTGACACCTCAGTGTATTTAATAGTGAGCAGGGACTGCTTCCCATGATGTGTACCATGCCGTAATGCTATACACAGGAGTATAATTCATTAAACACTGTGCTTCTCATTTTAGCTGTGCTTCCCTTCAGTGATACACCACCCTCTTCTAATGTCCCCATGTCTAATGCTGCATGTTCTGGTAGTATGGGAGAGGCTTCTCAGTTAATCTGGGGTTTTGGGAGCCTTGGTTCCTGATGGATAGGGTGTAGTTTGGCCTAAATGACACTCAAAATAGTAACACATACTTGGATGGGGAGATCATGCCACCACTTCAGAGCAGGTGGACGTGGGTGATTCTAATACAGAAGCCTGAACAGCAACTGTCAAAATGGGCATCCAAATATCACCTAGTTGCTTTTGGAAAAATAGTTCTACCCTGTGATCCCAGGTAGAAGATCCTAATTACTCAGTAGTGGAAGAAAACAAGGAGAGGAATAATTAAAACATTTAGCAAAATTTATTATAATTATTTTTCACGATAGAAAAATATTTCATTTCCATTTGTGAGGTCTGCAAAAGCCCAAGGTTCTTCCACACAAGAAAGCTGGCTGCTTCTGAAGGAGGCTCAGAAGAGATTAACACGTCACTATCATTAACAGTAAAGCACTGCCTATTGCTTCAAACAAGATATTTTCTCACAGCACAGCAATGGACACACAGTTCTGTAATGCAGCCATATTGTTAATGGCCCTCATGGTGTGTAATTCTTTTTAAACAGTTGTGTGTGCCATTGCAAGGAGTTAGACTCTTTAGGGGTCTATGCTGTGTCTTCACTAAAAAAGGGACATTCAATGCAAGGCTTGTAGAAATGATTCTTTTACTAAAATCCAAGACTGACAGTAATTTTTCCTTTACTAAATTTCAATAGAAAGAGTGGTTTAAACACTATCTTTCTGCTTCCGTGTTTAAAGCAACTAGCCTGACACTGAAAGCCTACCTTTATTGCTACAGAATTCAAAGAGAAAGAAATGCAAAATTGTTACTGCTATTAATTTGAGCATGGTGGTAGGAATATGATCATCGGCAAGCGTATTCTGTAAGAGCCACTTCAGGATAATCCTAATCCTTTCACTCTGTCTGGGCGAACAAGAACTATTGCTTTGGTAGTAGACAGCTGCCAAGTATCTGCCATAGATATGACTGTTAGAGCAGTGGGTGTCTGGCTAAAGTCTGTCCCAGAAAAAGTATTTGGCTGCAAAACTCAAGTTAATAACACTTCAGTCTGACTTCCTTGACTTACAAAAGGCAAGAGGTATTTTTTTAAAATATAAAATTACACTTCTAAACAAAAGCAGATTAAGATTGACAGCAGCTCTGCTACATGTACCATTCTTTTTCCCCATACATTGTGACTCTCAGAAACACAAGTCAGATGAAACCAGAGATCTTTCAGCAGTTGAACTGAGATGGCAAGAGAAGCCTGTACAGAAAACTGTACTCCTATTTCACTGTGAAGGAAACATGGCTAGAGTGGGAAAGGTCAGTTAGCAGCTGTCCCAGAGGAGCCCTACACCATCCATATCTGCCCAGTGGGGAGAGGCAGCTTCTATGCAGTTTTGTATTAAGACCCTCTCGTTACAGCAGGATTTGGCGAACCCCACCTAGCTTGCTTTTTGTGGTCTTTCTGAAAGTTCTGCACAAATAAGTAAGTGATCCTCTGTCCCATGGCTAGATTAAATAACCAAACTGTTATAGAAGAAAGCAGTGGCCTGTCTCTGGGAAGCTAGTATCAGCTGCTACAGAAGCTGTCAAAGTTTGCAGTGATGAGAGACCCTGCTTCCAGGGAAGCTTATTCTTAACCCTCCTTAGTGGAAGTCAGCTTCTTTCCTGGACTGCCAGGCTGATTCACATCCTTTGTCTTGGGGTCTAGAATTTGAGAGTTGCTTTGCTTCCATTCACATGCTTTTAAAGTCCTGCAGTGTAATGGCTGGATGTAAGTGTAATGTAATGCAACACAAATTCTCACTCTCGCTGCCTCTTTATCTCAAACTCTACAGCGTCAAGGTACTCACTGAATAACAAACTGTAGAGTATGATACTTAAGGTTGGCATCTTACTGGTTTGAAAGTCTAAAAGGCAGGAAGTGCTGTGTGGTCCAGGCAACAGTTACACTACAGGCATTGCCACCAGAACAGAATAGGTAATCTGAAGGCTACAGAGCTGACTCTCATCCCATCACTTTAGCTCCTGTAGCTGGTACAGGCTAGACCTACTCACTCCCGCACAATCCTGGCCCAGAGACCCTCTCCTTCCTTGTGACAAGGAGGATTGTATTTAACAGATATGTCTTCCTTTCTCTGCTGACTCAGTCCCTACAGATACTTTGGTGATACAGACTGACAGTATCTGTGGAGAAGACATGCACTTACATGCCCAGTTTTGGTTTCATAGTTAATGCAATAAATAATCCAGAGAAAAACTTTACAAATAACCACAAGGGAAACAGACCAGCTTTTCCTGGAACCTGCTCCTCTCTCAGCTGAGTGGTGCCCCACACTTCTGTAGCCTGGTAAGAGGAAGAAAGCTCATGCCACTGGGGCACCACAGGGAGCGCAGTCAATAGAGCTGACTCTTTAGTTGATGCAGAACCCCGATCACAATATCCCGCAAGGTCTGAGGAGAGTAAGGAGGAGGCAGGATCAGCCATTCTGTAGAAACAACAGTGTTCCCTTTGGGTAGGCTTCCCCAGGTACTAGTGTAAGATGTGCCAAGGCACTCTCTTGAGGGCAGCCAGGCTGACTGCAGAGCTGCAGCCAAGTCTGACAAGCATATCATTGGTACAGGAACAAACAACAATATGCTTGGTGAGGTATGTGGCTTTGGTGCCTCAATACTGCTGGGAACCTGAGGCCCATTAGTCTGTATCAGACCAAGTTCCTATCCTATCTGACTGGGTACATACTAACTTCTTAAAGGAATTGACTGGGCAGCTGTAGCACCAACATCTCCCAGGAAAAGATTCTTCCTAGTCTCCAGTGGAAAGAAGTTGGCATGTGCCCTGAAGCAAAAGTGCTAATTGCTTTCCCTTGCTCCCCCGGACTTGCTATTTGTTTGCCTTCCAAGTGGTGACGCAGGTATGGGATGCCACATCCAGGAAAGGCCTGTCATTAAACAGACCAAGATCTCTGCTTCTGGTGGCTGCTTGAGCACTCTGAGCTGTCCCAATGATACCCAGATAGTGAATCCAGAGACCACGAAAACAGATAGAATTAACATACACTGTTCAATCTGCATTGCTTTGCATTTGCCAATATCTATTACTGTTATTTAGATTTATATCCCACCCCCTAACCTAGAAAATCTCAGGGTGATTTATAATAAGCTACAGATGCTTGGCCTTCCAAAGTTCCCCTGCCTATTACACTGACTGTGGCTCTCTGATCCTTACCTGTGGTTTGCAATGCTCCTCAATCCAGCTGAAGACGCATGCTGAAAGTTCCTGAAAACTTGCTACCGAGATGGAGGCATTAAACGACTGGAACAAAGAATCCATGATGCCTTGGAAAACATTAAACTTGACTTGGTCAGACACCTGGTCTTTCCCCTCATTGGGGTTATCCTGGTGAGCTTTGACAATCTGCTCATAGTTTCTGAAATGCACCAAAAAAGTCCGATTAAAATGGCAGGCCTGGGGAGCCAGCACTTGCATGACATACTTTCCACATTTAGGTTACATGAGTTAGGGAGGTGCCTCTGGAAGTGCTCCACTGTCCTCTGAAGCAGTGGTCTCCAAACTTTTTTGATCGCACACCCCTATCAGTAAAAAATTTTTGAGCACGCACCCCCAATATATGTATATTTATATAAATATACATCTAAATAGAAGTTCTAATATTTTCTTCCTGCACCCCAATGAACCATCTTGTGCACCCCACTTTGGAGAGCACTGCTCTGAAGGGCCTTTGTTTTGCTTATAAGATTAAAGCTGCTTGTATGGCTAAGGCAAAAGATCTTGGAGTTGAGCTCATGTAGAGAAAGGGAGCATCTACATGAGACATTTGCTGTAGTTGCCTAATTAGTTCCACAGTAAATGTTGCAGTGTCTACACATGCAGCCCTGTTAGGCTGCAGGAAACTAATAAACTTTGCAGCAGGTTAATACTTGTAAATACAACTACTGTTCTGCTACAGGCAAAGAAATGGAGACCCTTCCTTTTGTATAGGATGGGAGGCCAGTAGCAGACTGTGTTTTTGTCCTGAGTCAAGAGTCCCTTGCTCAGGTCATGCTCCTCCCACTACCATCTGTTATCAAGTTCAGCTTGTTGACAACCAGCCCTAAGATGGACATGCAAGAAGAAAAGGGTGCCAGGCTCTATTTATAAGAGTCCATGACAGTGTCTCCAACTTCCAGGGCCCTGCAGGCAAGGGAGGGAGGCAAAGGTGGGGGAGGAAAGTTCCTTACACTTTCATGATCTTCAAGGCCATGACATCTTTCCTGAGTGTTGAAACTTCCTCCTCCTGTTTCTTCTTCTCCTTGTGCAGGAACTGAATATAGTCAATGGCTAAAGACCAAAGGGATGACAGTGGATTTAGGAAAACTCAAGCAAGCAGAGTCCAGAGGCCACTGCATCCTGTTTCTCCTCAGGAGGAACAGATGCTAGAGTCCTGTCAGGATTAAACCACTGCACTGTCATCTCTGTAGGCCTTGCATATTCAAACTGACAAGTAGCCAGTCTTCTCTGGTTTCAAAGAGGCATTTGCTAAAATGCTTCACTTTGCAGAGGGAGACCCAGGTCCAGAGAAGGGGGAGCAGTGTGCTCTGTCAAACACCTGGCGGTCAAGGTGGACCAAGCGGTAATCTGCTCTCAGCACTTAGTTCAACCTCCTCCCTCAACCCAAGTGATTTAGATACCCTTAAGCTACAATAAGAAACATTGAGGAGGGAGGCAACTGGCCTCAGACCAAATGACAATTGATACTGCTGTACATTTGAACCCCTTACTGCAAAGTTGTTTGTGCAGAAGTGTTTTGGGGCAAGAGCTTGGGAGAGTTAAACTGCAGAGCCAGCTGAGAGAAGCAGCAGGTAGCAGAATGCTGAGCAAGTCCTGGGAAAAACAGTAACAGCAGTTCAAAGTCCAAAGATGGAGGGTGGAGGACTATAATGCAAGTAGGGACATCCCTTGCCTCACTGCAGTCTAGTTCTGGATGGCTGGTGTCCCACTCAGTGGTTGCAGGAGCATGAACTCCCAGCACAGATGCAATGTGATGCAGTGGTTAGGTAGGAATGTGCCCCCTCTCTGCCCCCAACTCACTTTTCTGCAAGACAATGGCTTTGCTCAGCTTCTGGGAGCCAAGGGAGAAATCTTGCTGCTGGCATGTAGGCACAATAGCCTGCAAGTCATCGTAGCCTTTCTGTTCAAGAGGAAGAGATGATGTTACAGGTGTTTTTAAATTAAACCACATGACAAAAGGGCAGTGGCCAAGTAGGTGCTCTCATAAGGTGCCAAAGTCCCAGCTGTCTCTCCAGTTCCTTCATATGACATCTAGGGTGCAGTTACTAAGGGCTGATAACCTGGCCCCAGTAAACCAAATGTTTAGGGGCACATTGACTGTAATAACTAAAAAAATATGGGTGTCCTGATGTGGGAGAAATAAGAATGCTGATACCACAGGATGCCCGGGTTATAGATATGTGACAAAAGGAAGAGACCACCTTTATTCCCACCCAACAGAACAGTCTGATTAGCTGCTCTGATGTTACCTTGATGGCATCCCTTCTCTTCTGCTCTGCCTGGGTGTGTGCACGCCTGCGCCGGTCTTTGTATGACTCTTTATAGGCTTCTTGGTGATAATCGCTGTCTTCATCATCTACAATGGAAGAAGAGTCACTGTGTCAGAGACAACTCAGGAGCTTTTGGAGCCTAGGAAGCAGAGGCAGACATGCAGCTGCACGTGCAGAGGTAATGGGGGGGCATGCTCTTCCTGGAATCATTTTATGCACTCTGGTCCAGACCCAGACCCAATTACTGACTGGGTAGACAAGCTGCAAATAGGGCACAAACAAGGCAAAGATGAACCTCCCAGCGCCATTGCAGGTCTGTTGGCAGCTGCCTACACCAGAGCATGGTGTGAGTAGCCAGCTGGGCAACACATTTTTGCCAAAGCCCCTGGCTAATGTAGGCAGGATTCTCATGAGAAGCTCTCTTGGGCATTAAAGCAGGAAGCTGGAGTCCAAGGTCTTTTTCTTTCAGAGGGCAGGTGCTCAGTACTCTCTTGATGGTATTTCTGTTAGCCAGGCCATTTTTTCATACTAGCTCTTCTCCTTGCCCCAAGTCAGGAGTGCCTTATCAAACTGTCTCATTGGAAACTGCGACATCTTCCTGGTGCTCCCCACCATCTTCCTTCCCTGAATGCAAGACTTATGCTCAAGCTGGCAAGGGAAGCAGCTGCGATTGCATGTGAGCAGCTTTTGCTGGAGGAGAACACATGTTAGAAATAAGTGAGAAAGAGCACCAAAAGCATCTTAAGTGCTGGACAAGTTGAGGGAGGGACTAACCTACAGACAGGGAGAAGGGACACCATGGCCCTTACCTGTATTGGGGACAGAGGAGGCACTAGTGGAGCCAATGCTGTTTGCTCGTGATACTATGCTTCCCTTTCTACTGCTTTCCACAAAGAGTGCTGGAAGAGAAAATACTGGTCATGCATGAAGCAGTGAACTGAGCAAGTATCTCAAATCCCAGGGGATGTTCCAAATGGATACAGTGTGGTGCTCAGCTCAGGTGGGTAAAGCACAGGGTAGCCAGCTATAAGAATTAGTATCTGTTTGCTGTTGTAGGTGTTTTGTGGATTTGGCAACAAGTGGACAGCAAAGATTTTTCAGGAGCTGTGAAGGAACCAGCTAAACCCCAAGGGGATTCACTGTAATCTTTAACATGGACAAAACACGCAAGCTGGGAAGCTTATTCAGCAGGTATCTGGCAAGTACTCTGCATGCCTCTGATTAAAGGGAGATATTAGTCCTGCTTTAAAAAGCTGAGAATATGGCGAGACATCATCAGATTAGAGACTGTGTGTTTTAAAAATAACTTCCCACCCAGCACCACTCAGCCTGGGTGTGATCACTCAAACTGCAGTGACAGCAGATCTCAAGCTTCCTTCTCCCTACGTTCCAGTTGTTACTTACACGTTTTGGCTTGCACTGCTGTCCCAGAGCTAGACAAAAACATCCATTTATCATTCTTTACACGTTCAAATCATCCCTTTCTCTTAATTTAAACCCTCCCTTAAATTTTAATCCATGCACCACTTATATTTACAAAACCTACATTCCGCACATATTATTCTTTGCACTAAGTTTCCAGCGTTAAAATGATGCAGGCAACTGGAGTGCTCTGCCTGTTTTGTCTATGCTCTCTTGTTTGGCAACAGCAGAGTTGACCTGACAATATTTGAAAGAGGAATGCACAGAGCTACTTACGAGCCTCCAGTCCATTGTCGCTGTACACACAGTCCACCTGGTGTGTTGCCAGATGACAGTATAAGCAAAAGGGAAGGGAAGAGAAAAAAAGCCAGCCAGTGAGTAAGGCAGTTTCCTCTTTTGCGCAATCAACTATCACGCCACCATGTATCAGCAACAGAAGTAGCCCATGGACTGTCGTCTCCCCACAGCCCGCTCTGCAAAACAGCTGCTCTCTCAAACAAGGCTGCTGCACAATTTGCTATGCCTGTGCTGCCAGGCAGCACACCAGGCACTTCCTTGTTTTACTGCAGTTTATTCTGGGAACCTGCGGGCAGGCCTTGAGAGGGATGCACACTGAGACTAATGGGAGGGGCTGGGCACTGTGCACTTGTGTCTGCACCGAGATGACTGGCCGACAACCCCCCTATTATTTGCTTCATATGATTACATTATTATTTGCTGCTTAGGCAGATGGCCGTGCCCGACGCTCCCCAGGGCTGGAAGGTGCCTCGCTGCCTCCAGCGCCCTCCATCCCCGTGCTGAGGCGGCGCCTGCCTGCGGGTCCCCGGGCCTGGCCGCGCCGCCTCGTGGCGGGGGCCCGGAGCGGGGACAGCGGGATCCCGCCCCAGCAGCCAAGCTCCCACCCGCTTTTCGTCCCGTCCCGGCCACCGTCCAACCCCCGAGACTCACTTTTCCCCACGGGTCCTCGGCCGCGGCGCCTAGCGGCTCCGCCATCTTCCCGCTGCCTCGTCATGTGATTCCAGAAGCGCCAGCCAATCGTAGCATCCGCTGGCTTCGTGGGGCGGCACTTCCGGGAGCCGCCTCTCACGGCCGCGGGGGCCGATGGGAGTTGTAGTTTGGCTGCGGATGACGGGATCAGCTGTGGGGCCGCTCTACCCTGCCGCTGCCCCTCAGTTGCTTCCCCGCCCGGCCGCTTGCTTTAACTTACGCCAATGAAGCCCTGCATGCTTTTGCCTCCATCCTAAACGGAGCTCTGTAGCTCTAAGCCCCTGGCAGAGTCCAGCGCTTCCAGAGTCTCTCTAGCTGCAGAAAGCTTGTGCTGTGTTATGTGAGGAGCAGGGTTCCAGGTTTCCACCGATTTAAAAATAATCCCCAACTTTAGGGTAAAAAAAAGGAACCCCAAATCCACATTTTTCCATGATTTAAATGAAACACCACTGATATATATAGAAAGAGAGAGAGAGTTATCTATCTATCTATCTATCTATCTATCTATCTATCTATCAGTGGTGTTTCATTTAAATAACGGAAAAATGTGGATTTAGGGTTTCTTTTTTCAACTGAAAATTGGGGGTTCTTTTTAAATCAGAGGAAACCAGGATCTCTGGGGCTGGGGCACCTGGCGGCCCATGCTCCCCGTCGCAAATTTCTAGGCTGGCCCATGCTGTTCTGTTACGTGTCCCCTTCATGCCTCCCCCTGCTGTCCTGCAGCCTCATCTCCTTCAGCCCAGATTTGCTCGACCACACGTGGAACTTGGCGGGAGCCACCGGCAGCAGATGCACGGCTCTGTGAAACAGGCGTGTGTCACCGTGCCAGTGCTCTATGAGGGAGCGATGTCACAGTGCTTAGCCGGCTTGCACCCACACTGCAAGTGTTGGCTCAGGACACCAGACTGCAGAGAGCCATACGGCTGCACTTGCAAGGGCTGTCCCACATGGGAAGGGTCCAGCAGATCAGCCTGCACTAGCCAAGAGCAACTCTCCCTTATAGTTTCATAGTTTCATAGTTCATAGATTTAGGGTCAGAAGGGACCTAGTAGATCTTCTAGCCCGACCCCCCGCCGGGGCGGGAGAACAACAAAACCCCAAAAAGAGAAACGGGACTCAAATGAGTCCAGCCAGGTAGGCATCCAGCCTCTTCTTAAAGACCCCCAGGGTAGGGGCCAGCACCACTTCCCTTGGAAGTTGGTTCCAGCTCCTAGCCGCCCTAACTGTGAAGTAGTTTTTGCGGATGTCCAATCTATACCTCCTCTCCATCAACTTGTGCCCATTACTCCTTGTTATGCCAGCGGGCGCTAGGGGAAACAGCGTCTCCCCCAAACCCTTCTGGTCCCCCCTAGTGAGTTTATAGACGGTCACCAGGTCCCCCCTCAGCCTTCTCTTGTGGAGGCTGAATAGGTTCAGGTCCCGCAGTCTCTCACTGTAGGGTCTGCCCTGTTGTCCCCGGATCATGCGGGTGGCCCTCCTCTGGACCCTCTCCATATTGTCCACATCCCTCTTGAAATGGGGCGCACAGAACTGGACACAATACTCCAGCTGTGGCCTGACCAGTGTCGCATAGAGGGGGAGGATCACCTCTTTGGCTCTACTCGAGATGCACCTGTGGATGCACGACAAGGTCCGGTTAGCCCTGCCAACCATGACCTCGCATTGTCGGCCCATGTTCATCTTGGAGTCAATAATGACTCCAAGATCTCTTTCTGCCTCCGTGCTCTCAAGTAGGGAGTTCCCCATTGTGTAAGTGTGCTGCTGGTTCCTACTGCCCAAGTGCAGCACCCTGCACTTGTCCGTATTGAAACGCATCCTGTTCCTGTTAGCCCACCCCTGTAACCTATCCAGATCCCTCTGCAATCTCTCACTCCCTGCTAGTGTGCTCATCTCCGCCCAAATTTTGGTGTCATCAGCGAATTTAAACAGGTTACTTTCCACCCTTGATCTGGTTTATCTCTTTAGAGCACTGGTGGGCTACTATACTAAGGTGCTACTATACTAAGCCACCCACTTCACTGTGCCAGGCCCCAAACCATGCTTTGGGAGTCTCCATGTCTGGCCATCCCCCTTCCTGGAGCACACCCACAAGCCTGGGGTAACGTTGCCACCACTTGGGCACTGGTCTCTGTTAAGGCTCTTTGCAGCCTGGGGTACACAGACACAGCCAGCTTTGGGGGTGCTTGGTCCCTTGGTAATATCTCTGGGTGCTCCTTATAGCCTGAAGCTTCCTAGGATAATCTCAGGTAGGACCATGTTATTTAATAAACAGCCAAACTCCCCTCAGCTCAGCCGAGCAAAGACAGCAAAAAGGCTTGTCTCTCCCCTCTTCCCTCAAGAGTACACAGCCAGGTGAGCTGTAACAGATAGCTTTATTGACCAGACATGGAGACAATGGGGGAGGGGTACAGGACAAAGGAATATTAAAGGAAAATGCCTTGAGTAAAACAGAATCAATTGAGCCTTTCAAATAAGGGCTTGTGGCCCTTTTAACATAGAGCTGAAAACTTAGTTCTAAACTAATAGCCAAATTCCAGATTTTTACTTACAAATCTTCCAGAGAGTCTCTCTCTCATGGAGGCACATCCTTCTGTGTCTGTGTTCCCAAAATGACTGCCTGTCTCCTTCCCAAAATGCCCGCTTCAGGACAAAGGAAGAGCAAGCTCCCCCAGCCCTAGAAATTTTTACAGCCCAGTCACCTAGGTGACCAGGTTGACCAAAACAGGAAAAAGCAGAGGGACCTGGGCTGTCCTAATACAGAGGTGAGGCAGACTGAGGAGGATTTCTTCACACAGCAAGATCCAGCTTATAGAGCTGTATCATCTGGCCCATGGGGCTCCCCATGGGTCCAGAAACTTGGCAGCAGAGAAGCAGTGGTAGTGTTAATTGCCATGGCTCTGGCAACTGGAGGAAGAAGGGGGAGCCCAGAGAATCTACTGCGACTGCAGCTGGATGGATGGAAGGAGCA
>NW_017728973.1:1044378-1052463 GCF_001723915.1 Gavialis gangeticus
ATCCTGCAATGCAATACTCAGAGCCGGATGCTACTCCACCTATTACATACCTCAGTGGACTTGGATGCTTAAGTGTGATCCTGTGCCATCATCTTAGACTTAAAATGAAGTCACACCAAGCAGCAGTCAGGCAGGAGTGGGCCATGGGCTGCCAATTGGACAGCCCTGATCTGCTGTGCTATTACAGCACATTTGTCAATCCATACACATCCAAACCTCATTTTTTGTCTCTCTCCCTTCATCTTCCCTTGCTCTCTCTCAGGCTGTCTCTTCTTTCCTATCTCATACCTCCTGGATCATCTTTTTTCTCTGCCACTCATCTTGTCTACTCAGTTCTTTTAATTATCTACCATGTTAGATGATCTCTTACTACTGTCCCTACTTTTCTTAGGTTTTTTTTATTTGTCCTTTCTACTCCCTTCCTCCTATGCCTCTGTCTCGTCTTGCATTTTTGTCATCCTCCTTCTCTTCTATCTGGCATCTTTTATGTCCTCATGGCCTAACTTAGCTTTTCTCACTTTGAGCTCAGTTAGATAAGTTCAAGATATGACCTTCAGTACCTCCCTTGAAAGGGAGAACCGCTGCTTGAACTGAGTGAGTTCACTTCCATTTGATTCAAGGCCATAAAGAGGCCAAGAGAGCTTGGCATGCAGGCAAAACAATGACAATTCTCTGCCCCTCCAAAAATACACAGTACAGGTGAGACATATTACCCCTTTGGATCCAATCTTGGGGATTGGCCTTTTTCATCATTCCCCTGTTGGGGATCCTGTGAAACACCAAGTCTTTTTATTAAACTGGACCAAGTTTTATTCCCTTCTTTTTGGTTTCCCAAGTAGCTGGCCTGCTGCCTTGTCACAGTCAGCTTCTTGTCCATCAATCCTATCTGCTGCTGGGGATGAGTCTAAGCCACTAAACTGAGACCAGGATTTACATTTTCTCAAAGGCATCCAACCCCCGGACCAGCTGATGCCCCATCTTTCTGCTCCAGTGTCTGAGGAAACTCCTACCTGAGCTCCAGTTTTATCAAAGTTTAGAAAATACAGAGAAAATCATGTTGTTATTTTCATCAGAGGGAGGTGGAGGTCTATACCTGGCTTGCTGCCTGGCCAGGAGGGAAACATGAAGGTCAAAGAAGGAGTCTGCATAGACATCACAGAGAGGGAGATTTATAACTGCTACTGTACTCTCCCAAGTCTGGAGAGTAAATGTTGTCCTGCTGCCTGTGCACACAGTGTGCTTTTCAATTGCACAATGGCAATGGAAGGTTGTCTATGATGTTACAACCACTGGTGATGTCAGTAATGATAAATCTTATACGCAGTAAGTTAATAGTCTTGTTATCCCAAGAGAGTGAGAAGGGTAGAAGAGGTTGCACTTGGAAAGGTTTCTGGAATATTAGGAATGGGATGAACTGAGGCTAGGCATGCAGGAAGGATTTGGGTAAGGAACAGGTTCAGCTGGGGGCGAATGACTCTGAAAAATAAGCTTCTTCTGAGTAGTATGTAATGATAAGGGGACTGGGTTAGAGACATTCACCAGTACGAGGATATGGGAAGAAAGTCCCTTATTTCCACAACCTTCCAATCCCTTTCTGCTGTGCCCCATCCCTTCCTATGTTAATGGAAATCATGGAACTGACCCAGTTTACCCTCTGTGAGATCCCCTTCCCCTCTTTTTGCCTCCTCTTGTGATACCAAACCATTGGCATTCTGGACAGTGATGGGTTTGGATTCAGGCTGCAAAAATGCTTTTGTGTTCCCCAAGTTTTTATAAAATGTCTCCTCCATAAACAATGAATTCCCAAAGCTCCAAGGAAGGGTTGAAAGAGCTCCCATGATCCATCCCCAAGGGCCCAGAATGCTTTTGACCAACCAGTAGCTGACAAGAGCCCACATTCTGGCACTTCCCTAGAGAAAAAAAGTAGTAGGAAAATATCTTTTTGTTTTACACAAACATTTGCATTTTTTTCAGCCATCACCAAGAGGAAAAAGGTGGCCAACAAAGACAGGGGGAAAAGGGGCAGGTCAGGTGTTAGGATAATTTGTCACATTTTATGCTTTAAAATTGCACCTATTTGTAGAGTGCAACAGCTTTAAAATTGCACCTATTTGTAGAGTGCAACAGCTGAGATTGGGTGAGATCATTGTACTAAGTGTTTTCCTCTCTCTGTATATAGAAACTGATACGATAATGTTTGTTGCATTATTAAAGTTAGACTTTAATTTTAGGACACTGAGTTGTCTGTGTTCCTATTTCACGTTCCATTTCAGGGTTAATTGTGCTTTAACAATCCCTAAGCATTATCTGGTGGAAAGTGATGCTTACATAGGGAATCATTCTCTTCTCTGTACACAGTCTTTTTGTGGCACAGGATAATGCCCCTTTGGTGGGAGATTATTTCCTGACAAACATTTCCTTCCTCAGAAGGAGTTTGGGCACAACCATTCCAGGGTCCTTGAGCATCAGCCACTGCACATCAAGGGAGGCCAAGCTGCAGGCAGATGGTAAATTGTTGGTGGAGGGCAGAAGGGGCCCTGACAGAGGCTTATGATTTGTGTAGTGGAGGACAGAGCGGCTTGAGATTGGGATGATAAGAAACCCCAGGTAGAAGAGGAGGCTGTGATGGGCACCTGTCACTGCAGGGGGAAGGGGCTAGAGTCATAGAAGGGGGAGCAATAGTGAAAGGTCAGGGCAGGTCAGGAGCTGGTATAAGGAACTGGGACAAGGCAGAGAAAGAGAAGGGGGCACAGCAACAGGGAGAGACAGAGAAAGACTGGGAGGCATGATATCTTCTTTTTCAGGGCATCCTAGGTGCTCACCCCAGCTTGCTTGAGCACCAGGAATCTGGTCATTGTGCTTCTGTGTCCCAGGAACAGAGTCAGGTCCTCCAAAGGTCCTGCATGAGTCCAGATGGCAGGAAGTTTCCCCTGCCATTGCCTCAATATGGCTAGCACAGTGTCAAGGCACAGATGGCAGGAGCCAGGAGCCCTGAAATTCCCCATGAGCCAGGTAATAGGGCAAGTTCATCACAGGGAAGGTGTAACAAGGTGTACTTTCAGAGGTGGTCATGGTGCCCCCGGGTGGTCACACTATACTTGTCTTCCTACTTTTGTTCCCCAGTTTGGCTTTGCCCTCTTACTTGTCATGTCTTGATATTTGAGTTCATATCCTATTTTAGGAAGCTGCTTCAGAGAACTTGAGTTCAGCCACTGGCATCTTGGTTCACCCAGCTCATCGTTAGGCTGCCGGTCTGCCCAATGCTCACACCCTGACCTGAGAGAGTCTCTCTCTCTCTCTCTCTCTCTCTCCCTCTACCTTCTCACTCTGGTCTGGGCCCCTGGTCCTGCCTTTAGGTTCAGCTCCATGCAGACTTCAGCCTGCTGTTTCAATCTTGCTGGGCCCTTGGCTTTGCCTGGGCTTCAGCCCCTCGCCCCAGGCTACAGCTGCTCACAGCCCACCAAAACGCTGCAGGGCCCTATCTGGGCTTAGCCACTCATAATGCAGAGTATCACCCAGACACCGTACCCATGGCCTCTTCCTCCCCTTTAAGACACATCAAACCTCATGGTTAACACACAAATGTTTCATTTCCATTTGGGGGTTTATCTCTTTGTATACGGCTCCCTGCAGAACCCCTGCACTTGTGAGAATCTGGATCAGATTGTTCTCCTAGCCCTATGCTTATGAGGGCTTACATGGCCCTTGACTCCTCCCCCTTCAGTCACCTGACCTGGCTCTCTGCAACAAACAAATAAACCCAACCCCCCTGTCTTTTTCCAGGCATTAGGAGGGAGGCAGTTTTAGGTCTGCTCTTCTCTTCAGCACAGCGGCCTGCCGTCTCCTTCCAGCCCTCCCTTCCTGGAGTCCTTAAGCCAACCTGTTACCCACTGGGTGCCTGCAGCTGGGTGCTGAGCCCTTGAGGAGCCGAGCACCTGCTTACACATCCTCCCACTCAAGAGTAGAGTCCAGGACACACTCTTCCATGTCTAGCTTCCACGTCCCTCAAGGGAGAGGAAATCTGCATTTGTGTGTCCTGTGGTAGCATGGCGACAGATAAAGAAGGCATATGGTAACAACAGATACGATCATGGCAGATTAGGGCTGGCCTCCTGCATGGCACGAAGCCATGTTAACAGGGCATGGCTGGTGATGAGGGCCTGCAGGGGATAGTAACAGAAGGTTTCAAGTGACCACTTCATTGTAAAGCCCTTTTTCTTAGTGTAACAGTTGCACAACTCACTGGGCTGCAAGCTAAGTGGGCATGCTGTGCTTAAGAACCTTTGCAGAAAGGGTGGCAAAATGCTTGCACAGGGTGCCATGATTTCCAGGGAGGAAAGTATGCTGTGCACCATGCATGCTTTTTATTGGATCATTTACACTGTGACCAGATCCCCTGTTGCAGACTGAGGGCTCTGATTGGCTGTGTTTGCACCATAAAACAGCCAAAAAGCAGGAAAAGAGGGAGAGAAGAGGATCCAATCCCAGTCTGGAGAGAAGGGGGAGAGATGCAGTCTCCCTGTCACTGGAATGGGAACTGAAACTTGCTCAGGGAATAGAGACCAGGATGAGGGAGAGCCAGTGGCGACATGTAGGGGGTGTATGGAGGTGCACATGTACCCCCTGATGTACCCCCTGAGACCACTGGTGCACCCCTGACAGCCAGTGCTCCTTGGTTAAGCTATGGGCAGTTGGGGGGGACAGGTGGGAACGCCGGTGCTGGCCAGGGAGTGAGGGTGCCAGGAGAAGAGCCACTGGCACTTTTGGAAGCACCGTTCGTGCTTCCAGGTCGGTGCGATTGGCCATGTGGGGACCTACTCCCCCCCGTCGGTGAGATCGGCCGCATGGTGACCCCCCCATCGCTGACTGGTTGCTGGGGGGGCATGTGTCCCCCCTGACCCAGGAGGCACCAGCTGCCCATGAGGAGAGCCTGTGTTGCCCCACGAGGAGCCAATTTCCCCACCGGGTGTGGTTCTGTGCAGCTTCAGGACACAGGTACCTCTGGGGAAGTGGGGAAGGGAATGGTCAGCACAAGTGGGTAGGCCAGCTAGGAGCTGGGAGATGCTGCTGGGTCAGAGACCTGCGGGAGGGAGCCCTGTCTGGGCTAGGAAGGCTTGTGGAGGTGCAGCAACCAGGACCTGGTGGGGGGTGTAAGAGCTGGCTAGGAGGGGAGACAGCTCCAGGGAAGGAGTGGGCACAGAAGGTACAAACCTTGTAGGAGTGTAAGGGGACTCTTACAGAGTTTGCAGGGGGTATATTTCAGGAGGAATAAAAGGAAGCCATTTGCCTGCATCAAGCTTGTCTCCAGGTGGCCAGTCTGAAGGTTTTGAGAGTTCAGAGTCCTGGGAGCCTCAGGAGCCTTGTCTCTGCCATCCAGTGGCAAATCATAGTAATAACTGCAGAGATGTGGGTTTTCCGGAAAATTTTGAATTGGAAAATTGGCAACTTCCGGAAAATTTTCCAGTGCCCTAAATATAGAGCGTGGTCTGATTTAGCATCTTTATTTAACTTATATTTTAGTAAACAAAACTAAAAAAGTACCCCATGCTAATTTTATGTCCCAGTAGCCACAAGTATTTGACCTGAAATATTTGATTAGGAAAAAAAATTAGATACAGCACACTTAGTATGATTTAAATGTTATAGTCAGAGAAATTCAAAGCTTTATGTGGAAAGAAATCAGTTTTATTGGAATACTTGTAAAAATGTAAAGACAATACACAATAGCATGTACTTACATTGTTTGTTTAAATTTAAGGAAAAAAAACAAAAGGCACTAAAAACTGGTGACACACTAATTTCAGTACACCCAAAGAGCTGTGCATGACATGCCGTGGTTGTCCACTCATCTATTTCAACAGAGTTTAACTCTTTTCCACTGAGGTCATTGCGGCAACTCCAGTTTCACGGTCACTATCTGTAGAATCGCCTGCACTACTTATTAGTCCCATGTCAGAATCAGATTGAGGCAAAACTGATTCAGAACTACTTGAGCCACATTCTCCTTCACTAAAGGATGGTTTTACCAATGAGTCTATGGGCAAGGGCAAATTATCATCACACTGCATTGTCTTCACTAATTGTGCTTCTGACTCTCCAGAAGCAAGAGATTTTGAGAAATAGAAACCAGCTTAGCAGCGCGTTCATTTGTTAGTCTATTCCTCTTTTGTCTTGATGGAGCTGAAAACCTTCCAGTTCTGTTCACAAGAAGCTGCTGTTGGGGGAATGCTTGGGATCCTTCGAGCAATCCTGGACAACAGGCGGGTGTTACAGTATCCCTTCCACCGTGTGAGAGGAGACGTATTCTTTGCTGCCTGCCAAATCATGTCTTTGCTCCAAAGTTTTTCTTTTGTGCGGTGCTCGGCAATGTCTGTCATCACAGCTATTTCGTTGATATTGGGGATGTTCTTAGCTACTTCCATAATTGTATTGAGAGCAGTAGATGATTCATCTTCTGATAAATGTTGTCCCCTGGTGTTGAGGATCCAAAAGTTTCGCTGCCAGATGAACTGGATGAGAGCAAAACTCAGACCTTTTAGTAAACACGTATTTTACTACTACTACTTTTTTGGATAGAAATGAAGTAGGCAAAAGATCAATTAGATTTTCACTCAGTTGTCTGAATATCTCTGGAATATTTGAAAGGCTTGGTGCATCTCCTTCAAGTTTCTGGATAGTCAGTGAAACTGGTAGTAGCAAATTGAATGCTCCGTGAACTCGAACCCAGAACACATTGTTATCGAGAATCTGCTTCTGAATGTTCATGGGAATAATCTGGGATACTGTGTCATCTCTTGAAGCACACTGAAAACAGTATGATGTGCACAGCAAACTATGTAAACACTGTGGAAGAAATCAAACTTTGCGTTGTGGTTGAATCAGAACTGACAGAGCCAGCTTTTCTTTATTTAGGGCTATACTGTGATCACAGGGAGAATTCCACACAGCAAGCGGAATCACCCACTTGTCTGTTTCAAAGGATTTCTCAGACTCTCTAAGGTTACAAGCGTATTTATACTTAAGACAGAGAAAGACATAAAAAAATATACCTTGGAGAAACAAAACAATAGTAAATTACACAGAAACTTAGAAAGTTTTACTTAAACAAGCTATCTGTGTATAGGGCAATATATCAAGATAACCCAAGGAATGTAGGAATACGGATTCCTTATCTCAGAGCAGTATCAGTACATCTGGTCTTTGTCTGTTTTTCTAGTCAAGTAAGCTAATTACTTCTACAACACTTTGTAGCCAAGCCCCATCTAGTTTTTCCTGGCAATAAAAGTGCACTTTCCTTCCCCTGCTTCTCTTTCCATAATTTCTTAAAAGTCTGATTAACAACATGAGGATTGGTGAATACCTTCACAATTGCTTTGTAATTTGCCAATATGTCTTCATTGTATTCACACTTTCTGTCCTTTGCCAGAAGATTCAACCCATGAGCAATGGAAATGGAAAATTTCCCACAGAAAAATAAAGCACTGGAAAATTTTCTGAAAAATTTGCTGCCCCACGTGTCTGAATAACTGTTGCCATTTATTGCAATGGGAGTGGATTTTAACCTTAAGGGGGACTGTTTTTTTCAAAAGGTTATAACTAGGTGAATGTAATTGTTGGGGCTGTGAGACACAGGTGGGGCCCTCTCCCCCCTTGTGGGTTGGAATTGTTTATTTAATATTGCATCTGTAGATTGTATTCAAGTGGATACACCCAATGGGAAACACCCAAACATAAATTTAAGTAGATGTTTGCTTCCCCAGGAGCAACAAAATGCTGTTACTGATGTAACCCTCGCTGGCATGCTAGGCCAGGCGATATGCCAGATTCCAGATCCTCAGGGTGCTAGTGCCCCTGGGAACCCCCTCAGGCACGTCAGCTGACTGAAGTGACCCATGAAGAAGGGTGTCCCAAGAATTTACTCTAAGTCCAACAAACATAGATTTCATAGACATAAGGGCTAGAAGGGACCTCGGAAGATCATCGAGTCCAGCCCCCCGCCCAAAGGGCAGGAAGTCAGCTGGGCTCATAGGATCCCAGCAAGATAAGCATCCAATTTGCTCTTGAAGGTGTTCAATGTAGGTGCTT
>NW_017728973.1:1052983-1057333 GCF_001723915.1 Gavialis gangeticus
TGTACAGGGTATAGCCATCTATACCCATGGTCCAGTTATGGGTGGAGTCCCACCAGGTCTCCGTTAGCCCTATGACATCATAATTATTTGCATTAAGCAGGAGGATGAGCTCCTTTTGCTTGTTCCTCAAGCTCCTGGCATTTGTGTACAGGCAGGCAAGTGTCCCCTTGGGGGCTCTTGCCTTGCCCACAGATTGTGTTGTGTAAATCAAGAGAGAAACCCAAGTAATAATTAACAGGAAAATCCTGTTAATGAAACTGCTCATTATTGGTTATCAGAAAGTCCCAATTTTGATTGAATTACCTTCCTCAGTAACAGGAAGTTATCAATTTCTACTGAGTTGAAACATATCAAGAAACTGATTAACAAATGGGAAAATACAACGTTTCTGAAGAGTTGTCCTTGGAAGATCAAGGGACCCGCTGAGGAAAAGCAGAAGTAAATCAGGAGGAGACACCTATCAAACCCCATATAGAGAATGTCTTTTCCTGCACATAAACATGAGTTAATTACAAAGAAATATTTACTATTATAATTAATCAAGGACAGACATTTTACACAGTCACATACTAGACACAAAGGAGCCTGCTTAAAATCATATGTATAGAAAGATAAGCTAGGATTGATGCCTCATTTTTTTTCTTTTCAGAAGGTACAATCTCGAACTTGCATCCTCTTGCACTATGCAATTGTCATCAATATTTTGTATTTTAACTTTAGTGAGTAGGTCCTGTTCAGCGTAAGCTTCACAGTCATCACCAGCTTTCTGGTGATCATTCTTTCTCCAGTGCCTTCCTGCACTCCTAACCTTCCCACATATCCACTTCCCCTTTCCCTGTCTACCCCTTCCCACTGCCTTCAGCCAAGAACCTTTCCTAGGTTACATGGTTACCAGCCCCATCACCTCTGGGTTGTGACATCACAGACAAACTCCTGTTACCATGGCACAATTCAAGAGCATACTGTGCCTTGGGGCAGCTGGTCATTATTTTCTTTCCAGACTTTAGAGCAAGTGGTAGCAGTTGCAACTCTCTCCCTCTCACATGTCAGTGTATATCTTGGCAGTCACCCCTTCACTTCCAGTGGCGGAGCTGCAGGCAGGTAAAGTTCTCTACCTTCCTTGGAGTTAATATGCTTTTATTTAGACTTTCAAAACCTTTTCTCAAGGGTCACTAAAACTGGGGTCGGGGTATGAATTTACTCGCACTCTGAGGCAGAGGGGTGAGGTATCAGCTGGTCTGGGATTTGCAGCTTTTGGGAACATGTAAATCCATATGCCAGTTTGGTAGCTCAGACTCATCCCCAGCAGGGGGCAGGGATGATGGAAAAGATGGTGAATGCAACAAGGCAGTCACCATCTTGAAGTACAAGAAAAAGGAGGGAGTAAATCTTGGTCCAGTTTAATGAAAAGACTTAGTGGCTCACAGGATCCGTTTCATTCTGTCCTGGTATTGAAGGGGTGATCTCAGAGGGATGGAGCTGCAGAACAGGCTACCCTTCTTATTAAAACCAAGGAGAAGAGGGAAGAGTTTAAAAACAAATGATTTCCCAGCTTGTTAAGGAAGCAGAGGGTGTTTGCTAAAGAGATCCCAGACAAAGGCACTGAGGCAGTATGCACTATCTACTGAATAAGAGAAAGTCCTAAGGGCCCTGTCAGAAGTCAGGGAAGAAGGGAGAGGTTTCTCAGTGCAGATGGAGACATCTCTCTCTTTTGGTACTGAGAATGGATTAATCTCTGGCATCTGAGAGGAGGCAAGAGAGAGAATTTTTCTCTTAATAGCAACTCTGCAGGGTGATGTAAATGAAATGAAGTGTAAAGGCAAGAATCCAGTTTGTCATTTTCCCTGGGCCCAGCACAGAGTTCAGGGGATGCGAGTGCTCTGGGGACTAGAATGAGAGAGACAGCAAATAACATATCCTTAGTGATCCTAGGAAAATAGGGCTGGATGGGACCTTGGGAGGTCATCTAATCGAGCCCCCTACTCAAGGCAGGAACGTCCCTGACTAAACCATCCCAACCCAAGTGTCTGTCTAACTCGCTCTTGAAAATGTCCACGGATTGAAATTCCACATTTTCTTTAGGCAGCCTCTTCCACTGCTTGACTGCCTATAGTAAAAAAAATTCCTCCTACTCTCCTATCTAAATTCCCCTGCTGAACCTTGAGGCTCCTAGTCCTGTTTCCTAAAGCCACAGAGAAAAAGCCCATCTCCAGACATTTGAAGACTGTTATCAAATCCCCCCCTCAGTCTTCTCTGCTCCAGGCTAAACAACTCTAATTCTTTCAGCCTTCCTTGTAAGTCATGCCTCCCAGACTCCTAATCATTTTTGTTGATTGGAGGCACTGGACTCTTTCCAAACTGTCCATATCCTTTGTGGCCCAAAACTGGACACAGCTCTTTAGATAAGCCTCACTAGTGCTGAAGTGAGCAGAGGAATCACTTTCCTGGATTTGCAAGAGACATTCCTGTGAATATAAGCCAGTACGCTGTTGGCTTTTTTTTTGGCAACAAAAGCATGCTGTTGGCTCATATTCCATTTGTGGTCTACTGTAATTCCCAGCTCCTTCTCTGCAGGACTGCAGCCTAGCCAGTCATTTCTCAGTCTGTATTTGTGTATGAAGTTATTCTGTCCCCAGTGAAGGACTTTACCCTTGTCCTTGGTGAATCTCATCTGATTAATTCCAGACCATTTCTCCTGTCTATCCTGGTCATTCCCAATCCTAGCCCTACCTTCCGGAGTATCTGCAGCTCCACCCAACTTGGTGTTTTCTGCAAATTTGCTAAGTGTGCACTGGATCCCATCATCTATATCATTAACAAAGATATTTAACAATATCAGACCTAGGCTATACCCCAGGGAACCCTGCTAGATACCTTGTCCCAAGTGAACATGGAGCAATTGATAACTACTCATTGAACCTGATGGCTGGATGTATCCACATTACAGTACTTTCATTTAGTCTGTATTTCCTTAGCTTGTTATTGAGAATGTCAAAGGAGTTAGTGGCAAAAGCCTTCCTAAAGTCAAGGTATATCACATCCACTGCTTTCCCACATCCACAGAGCTTGTCCCTTTATCATAGAAGGAAATCAAGTTAGTGAGGCATGACTTGATCTTGGTGAATTCATGCTGTCTGTTCCTGATCACCTTATTCTACTCAAAGGCCTCTGGAACATGTTATACTTAAGATTTGATTAACCAGTTAATCACATCTTAAGTTGTTACCTGGCCACATATTCAATCAATCAGTGGTGTGATAAAACAAAGAATGAGCCACAAAGTTATTGCACAAAAATGTGTAATAACTTTCTAGCTGGCTCTTATCGTGCCATTAATTGAACATATGGTCAAGGGGGGGATCCCAGCTGTGGGGTGCACTCCCACAGCTAGAAGCCCTGTCAGCTGATCTGGGTTCCACTGCAGTCATGGTGGTGCACCATGTGGATAGGTGTAATAATTCTTTAATTGACTTTTTAACTTTAGCAACTATAGCACAGAGGGTAGTGTCTTTGGTGTCTAAACAGTATATGTGATAGATGATGTATATGCCTCGTCCAGAATTAAAGATCTCAAGCTTTTGAACAGGTTTTATAGGAGCTCTACCAATTCTCAGCAAGGGCTATCTTAGATATTTCTCTCCATGGGTCTATTCTCAGACTCCTGGTGGAATTTGCATCGTTAGGATTAAGACAGGATCTATGATGTTGGGTATTTGTTTCCACTTGGTTTTAGCCTCATCTTCCTGTATTTGTTCCAATGCCGTATTCCAGTGAGATTCAACTGATCGTCTCATCAGGAGAATGGGTGAGTCTGTATAGCTATCTGGCTTGTATGGAGGGGGTGAGGCTGGCAGGTCTCATGACTCCTAGGTCTCTCTCTTGTACTTGATGAAAGTAAGCTATTATATATGCAGGCTTGCAGATGAAGCCATTTTTTAAAATTTGTTCAGATTTTAGCATCCAGGGAGGAGAGAGTCTGCACCAGTGCTGGAAAGGGGCAAGGAAAGTGCCCATTATTTTCAAAGTAGTCAATAAAAACTGGTTTGACAAGGGGTCATAGGCTTTTTCTAGATCTAAATTTAGCTGCCTTTCCCAGCATCTCATGTACAGCATGGACTGTTGTATTTGGCCTGGTACAACACAGGTCTGGTCTTCATGCACTAGGGAACCTATGACTGCCACCTCCCTGCTGGGTCCCCTTCGGGCCCTGGGGGAGGCTCACCTGGGCCTAGGGTGAGTGAGGATTTAGTTAGGGAGCTTCTGGAGGGGCTGGACGTTTTCAAGTCAGCCGGCCCGGATGATCTTCACCCTAGAGTCCTAAAGGAACTGGCTGGGGTCATTGCAAGTCCC
>NW_017728973.1:1058180-1059616 GCF_001723915.1 Gavialis gangeticus
AGCTGGGGTCTGGAACCAGCTTCCAAGTGAGGTGGTGCAGGCTCCCACCCTGGGGGTTTTTAAGAGGAGGTTGGATGACCACCTTACTGGGGTTGTTTGACCCCAGTACTCTTTTCTGCCATGGCAGGGGGTTGGACTAGATGATCTGCTCAGGTCCCTTCCGACCCTAGAAACTATGAAACTATGAAACTAATTCAAACTGCTGTGCCATCACTTTTTTTCACTGGCTTGTAATAAAACTTAAGAAGGGTGACTGGCCTCCAGTTCTTTAAACTCTTCCTCTCCCCTTTCTTACACAGTTGTAACCCTGCTGCCAGGCAATGGACAATAGTAACAAGGACTGGGTTCAACTTGAGGTGGGTTTTACCTCACTTCTCCATTTAGTTTGAGCCCTCAGCCAGAAACTTGAGAAAATAATTTTTAACTGGGTATTCTCATGTGAACAAATTTCCACACTTACAAGCAAATGTTAAACTAAAACAGGGTTTATTACAAGGGAAAAGGGGAGCAAACACACACCTTAAGGAAAACTTAACTCTTAACCCTTCACTATATCTCAGACAGATGACAATTACAGTTAGCATAAACCAGATCAGTCACACTCACTGGCAAACCAACCCAGGGAGCTACTACTTATGTAGTCTGCTGGGACGTGAGTCTCACCCAGGGCTGAGGTCTGGGGGCTTTACCAGTTACACCAGCCAACATGCCAACTGCTGGGTAGGGAGGCCCACACTGGAGGTCCTGTTGCTCTCTGCTGCCAGGGGTTGCTGCTCTGCTCCGGAGACTCTAGCACTTACACCAGCTAAAGTGGCCAATGCTGAGTAGGCAGGTTCACACTGGAGTTCCTGTTACTTTGGGGCTGGGAAGTGGTGCTAGGGTCATAGAATCATAGAAGTCGGGTCAGAAGGGACCTTGTAGATCTTCAAGTCCAACCCCTTGCCTGGGCAGGAGAAAAAAACTGGGCTCAAATGACTCAGGCTAGGTAGGCATCAAGCCTCCTCTTAAAGACCCCCAGGGTAGGAGCCAGCACCACTTCCCTTGGAAGTTGGTCCCAGATCCTAGCCGCCCTGAGTGTGAAGTAGTTCTTACGGATGTCTAATCTAAACCTACTCTCCAACAACTTGTGGCTGTTATTCCTTCTTATGCCAGGGGGCGCTAGGGGAAACCAGGTCTCTCCCAAACCCTTCTGGTCTCCCCTAGTGAGTTTATAGAGGGTCACCAGGTCCCCCCTCAGCCTTCTCTTGTGAAGGCTGAACAGGTTCAGGTCCTGCAGTCTCTCATTGTAGGGTCTGCCCTGTTGTCCCCGGATCATGCGGGTGGCCCTCCTCTGGACACTTTCAATGTTGTCCACATCCCTCCTGAAGTGGGGCGCACAGAACTGGACACAGTACTCCAGCTGTGGCCTGACCAGTGTCGCGTAGAGGGGGAGGATC
>NW_017728973.1:1060402-1060709 GCF_001723915.1 Gavialis gangeticus
CTATAGTTGCCTGGGTCCTCCCTCCTCCCTTTTTTAAAGATGGGGACCACATTGGCTATCTTCCAATCATCTAGCACCTGGCCCAAGCACCACAAGAACTCATAAAGCCATGCCAGGGGTCCCGCAATAACCCCTTCCAGCTCCCTCAACACCCTGGGGTGGAGAGCATCTGGACCTGCTGATTTGAACACGTCCAGCCCCTCCAGAAGCTCTCAAACCTGGTCCTCCCCAACCTGAGGTCTGGAGTTGTTCCCCTTGAGTCCGTCTTGCATCACAGTGGGGAAGTCCCGGTCCCTGCACAAGAAAA
>NW_017728973.1:1065844-1066163 GCF_001723915.1 Gavialis gangeticus
ATTTGAAAAAGGACTTTTTATTATCTTTGATTTTGGACGCAAGTCCTAGCTCCATGTCTGCCTTAGCTTTCCTGACAGCCCCCCTACAGGCCCGAGCAGAGGAGGTATACTCCTCTTTGGAGATAGCACCCCCCTTCCATTGGTTGTACACCGCCTTTTTGGCAATCAAGCATTCCCATACACCCCTGGTGAGCCAGGGGGGCTTTCGGGCACTCCTGCCCCCCCCTTGTTTTTTGTTGGGATGGTCACCCCTTGGGCCCTGAGTATTGTCTCCTCAAGGAATGACCACTCATCTTGGGCACTGAGCTTCCCTGCTCTC
>NW_017728973.1:1066825-1069805 GCF_001723915.1 Gavialis gangeticus
GCGATGCTAGTTTAAAGCTTGCCGTACGAGATCAGCCAACCTGGAAGAGAAGACATGCTTGCCTTTAGGAGAGATGTGAAGCCCATCCCACCCCAGCAAGTCCCCCGCCCGAAAGCATGGGTCATTATCAAGGAGCCCAAGGCCTGCCTGGCGGCACCAACTTCATAAGTGCCGGTTGACCTCGCCAATGCAGGTCTCGTGTTGCCGTCCCTGCCTACTCACCGGAAGAAGAGAGGAGACTACCACCTGCGCCCCCATCTCCTTAAGCTTGTCCCCCAGAGCCTTGAAATCCTTCATAATGTGGTCAGGGTTGCCCCGGGCCGCATCATTCATCCCCACGTGGATGACAACCATGGGGGACTGGTCTGCAGGTTGGTTGTAGGCCGGGATCCTCTCTGTGATGTCTCTAACCCGAGCCCCGGGCATGAGGCAGACCTCTCGCATCATGGGGTCAGGCCGACAGATGGGACCTTCTAGTCCTCGTGTGTGATGGGTGTGCTGTCTTCTAAGCAGGCCTTATTCCTCCTAGGGTGTGATGCTGGGGAGTGCTGCTCTGGCTACTGCCTCCAGGCCTCTTTGCTATTCATTCATGCTGCCAGGGGTCTCTGTTGCTCTTTTGTGCCACTACCAGGGATCTCCACTGCTGCTGGGGCTACTGCTTCTCCTCTGCCACTGCTGGGGGTCTTCATTGTTCCTCTTCAGGTTGCTTGTGCACCCCCAGCTTAGTGTCATTGGTGAACTTTGCCAGTGTGCTTTTCACCCCTACATCCAGATCATTGATGAAGATGTTGAAAAGCACTGGTCCAAGTACCGAACCCTGGGGAACTCCAATGGCTACCTTTCGCTAGGTCGACACAGATTTGTCTATTAGTACTCTCTGGGTCCAACCCTGCAGCCAATTTGACACCCATCTGATGGTTGAATTGTTGAGCCCATAGTTCCCTAGTTTTACCTTGAGAGCCTTAGGGGACACCACGTAAAAGGCCTTCCTAAAGTCCAAGTAAATGATGTTGACCTCAGAACTGACATTTCCATCAAAACTACAAGAAAAACGACAGATTTTGATCTCACTACCTAACCCAGGGACTTTTTGCATACTCTCTAAAATCCACAAACAAGGGAAGCCTGGCAGACCTATCATATCCAGCCATGGAACCCTAACTGAGGAAGTATCAGGTTTCATTGAATCTATCCTAAAACTTCTTGTTACCCAAAGACTGAGTTTTGTCCAAGACACAACAGACTCTACAAAAACTTAAAAACATAGACCACCTTCCCAGTAATACCCTGCTAGCCACCATGGACATTAGCAGCTTCTTACCAACATGCCACACCAGGATGGCATCCAAGCCTGCCTTACATATTGTGGCAGAAAGCCACCTTGGTTTCTCCCCAAAAATCTCTGCCCTGTGACACTGTGATTTAAATCTCTGTGCTGTGACCATTCAATTAGGGTGGGCCCAGCACACAGGGGACCACACCCTCAGCCTGTCTCTTTAGGGAACTGGAGCTGGCTGCATTCCTGAGGGAGGGGAAACCTGCTCCCTCTGCCTACGTGACTTGCATCACTTACCTGGGTGAGGGGTTTCTACCTGGGGAGCTGGGATCTGCCCGGTAACAGGTGATGCATTTCAGATTGGTTGGCTGACAGCCAACTGGGGCTGACCTCCGCTGGCCCAGGTGAATGAGGTCACAGGGGCTATATAAGTTAGGACGGGGAAGGAGGCGGTCTCTCCTCTCCGGCCATGAGGTGACGCAGCAGCCAGGCAGGGGACAGAGAAGCCTTAACATCTGAAACTGGCTCTCTCCCCCCAAACTCACGAGCTAGGAACCGCCTGCCTCCAAAGGGAAACTTCACCTGCCTTTGGAAGATGCTTGTGAGTAAGCTACTCAATCTGATTAGATATTTATCTGGAAGTATCACAGATGCGTAATCAAAAGGCTACCACAGCCAGACTGTTTGCTCTTTAGGATTTCTAGATATTGCTCTATCCTGTACCCTAGTTTACCCTACCCCCTGTAATCAATAAAGTTCTCCTTTTTGACTGGTGTGGGAGACTTATTGAGGGGTGGGTCTAAATTATGCCTAAGAGACCCCTTAGGTCTGTGGACTAAGGGAGACTATACCTTTTTGCCCCCGGACTTGGGGAAGTACCCCAAGTGCCTGTACTGGGTTGAGTACCCGTGGGACTTTAGGCCTGTGTTACCCCAAGGACACAGGGCCGCGAGACAGTCCATTCTTGGGGTGGTGGCGGCACGTTACCCCCAGACCAGCGAGTGTGCTCCGGGAGAGGGGTCGGCTGGACATAAGGCGCCCCTAGGGAGGCATTCGGAGCCTGGAAGGTGGTCGGGCACAGGGAGGTGGGCGGCTCGATGCAGGAGCACCCCCTACTGGCCCGCTTCACGTGGTGGAAACAGCGGAGGGATACGAATACCCAGCTGTGTTCCTGAGGTGGGATCTCTGCACCCGCCACACATATAATATCTACAAGAACAAGATTACAACTCAGAGTACAGACCCAAAGATGTTACTGAACTTATACACTTCATCCTCACACACAACAACTTCACTTTCAATAACCAACACTTCCTCCAGACCATGAGCAAAGCTATGGGCACCAGAATGGCCCCACAGTATGCCAACTATTTTATGAGCCACCTGGCAGAAGAATTCCTCAAGGAATCAAACCCTTGCTATACTTGAGATAAATTGATGACATTATCATTTGGACTGAAAACCTGCAATCTCTGTTTGATTTCTATCAGAAATTTAACAATCACCATCCCTCCATCAGACTCCATCCCTCTTGAATACTCCAGCACTAACACTTCCTTTTTAGATACAATGGTCACCAGGGATCCTGGTTTTATTTGATAAAAATAAAAATGCCCAATTTTCAGATTTAAAAAAGTAACCCAAAATTCACATTTTTCCATTTTCCATGATTACAGTGAAACAACACACACACACACACACACA
>NW_017728973.1:1074805-1078049 GCF_001723915.1 Gavialis gangeticus
CACACACACACACACACACACACACACACACACACTAGTGTTGTTTCATTGTAATCATGGAAAAATGTGAATTTTGGGTTACTTTTTTAAATCTGAAAATTGGGGATTTTTATTTTTAATCAGAAAAAAACCCCCAAGGATCCCTCATGATCAGTATCCAGAATGGTAAAATACAGACCACCATATATAAGAAACTCATGGACCAACATACATATCTGCACAGAACCAGCAATCACCCTAAACCAGGGGCCATTCAGCTAGATGGCCACTTAATGAGTTTTGGTGAGTTGTCAAGGGCCACAAGGGTAGCTCGCCCCTTGACAGTTGCCCTGCTCCCTGGCCACCATTTTGGGACAAGAAGTCCCACCCCTAACCCCTGACCTGTGCCACCGGATGTCCCTCCCTTTTCCCCAGAAGTGCTCCTTTTGTGGGGAGAGTTGCTATCTTGAAACTGGAAAAAAAAACAAATTATATACTAAAAAAAAAAAATCGAATGTCTACTATAACTTATTTTAATTTAAAAAAGATTTTTGTCCTGATTTATGTGCGTTTGCATAGTGTATCTAAAGGCAATTGCATCATAGCTCAAAATACAGTCTTACTCTTGTTTATTGTGTGTGGTAGGGTGTGGGTGTGTGTGTGGGGTATTGTGGGGGCTGTGGGGTTATGGTGGGGGAGTGGCATGGATGACTGGTGCTGCCGGCGGGGGGGCATGCACCCTCCCCAGTCGCTGACTGGTCACTGGGAGTCCCCTTGCAGCTGATCCCATTGATAGGAGGGTTCCCCTCCGCCTTTTCTGATCACGCCTGCTCCCCTTGCCTGGCACCTAAGCAGCAAGTGTGGCCAGTCAGGGGGTGTACTGGCAGTCTCAAGGGGTGCATGTGCCATTGGGGAGTGAGAGTGTGTGGGGGGGCTGTGGGAGGTTGTGGGTGTGTTTGGGGGGGGTGCTGGGGTCCATGACAGTCCCTGGAGCTGTATGTGCTGGCAGCGACCGGGGCCAGCCCTGTCTGGCCCCAAGCAAACCGCTCCTGTGCTTTCACCTGAGTTCCCGGCTGCAGGTGGTACAGGGCCAGCCAGGCCCCACAGCATGTAGCTCCTGGGCTTCCACCCCAGTCCCTGGTCTCATCTGCTGGCAGCATGCAGGGCAGCCCCACCTGGCCCCATAGTACACGGCTCCCCACACTCCCACCCCTTTCCCCAGTAGGAACCCCTGGCCCCAGCCCAGTGGGGCCTCGCCTAAATTCTCCATCTCAGAAGCAGGGAGGGCTGCAAAAAGCTTTGAGGTGGCCAGGAAAAGACTGCCAGGCAGAGGCTTCTAGTCTCTAGCACCCCCTGACTCGGGGCTGGGGCAGGTCAGGCCAAGCTGGGGTGATTGTTTAGCAACCAGAGCTTCCTGCAGGGATGTGCCGCTTGTAGAGGGTCAGCCTAGGGACAGGGTTTATGAAGGAGCCCTCTGGGCTGGATGGAGCTGCCTGGCAGGCCGGATCTGGTCCCCAGGCTGTATTTTGCCCACCCCTACCCTAAACATATCAAGAAAGCTGTAATATATAGCCAAGCCCTCTGATACCAACAAATTTGCACTGAGGAGAACACACGTGATCGTCACCTCACAAATCCCAAAAGGGCTTTCACCCAACAAGGACACTCCTCCAGAGGGATAGATCGTATGTTTGAAAGAGCCACCCAGATACCACGTAAAGAACAGCTGCCATACAGAAGAAAAACCCCCATGAATTGCACACCTCTGGTTATGACGGATCATCCCTCCTTGGAACCTATATGAAAAATCCTCAAACAACTGCAACCCGTACTAGACGAAGATCCCATTCTTAAAGAGCTCTTCCCAGAACCACCCATTCTAGACTTCAAACACCAAACTTCACCAACCACATCCCCAGAATCAAACTTCCTATGGCCCAAAACACACCGAATGGATCCAGACCATGCCATGACAAGAAATATGAAACCTGCCAACACATCTCCACCACCCCAACAATTACTACACCCCACAACAGAGCCATCAGCATTCCTGGATCTTACAGCTGCACCTCCAGAAGTGTTGTATATCTCATCCAGTGAACCAAGTGCCCTGATGGAAAATATGTAGGAGAAACCAAACAACAACTGCAATGTGGAAAGTGAATCTCTTTCACTCAGCAGGCTCAGTTCTGCTCTCAGTTCCATGGGGTGCAAGGGAATGGGACTTCCTACCATGTAACAGAGAGAACTAGATTGCATTGTATTTCTGAAGTACTTTGTAAATTTACTATTCTTCCTGCTCGGTTATTTCAGCTGTACCAGCTTCAAAAAAGGAGAGTGTGACAGAGTTCAAATGTAAGAAACAGAGAAATGTTAAAACCTTGGTAAATAGGCAGAAGGCAGGGACTTTTGCTGGTAGATATAGTCTAAAGACATAGATAAAAACTCTGACACCCACAAGGACTCTCTTTCCCAGTGGACAGAGGAGGACTGCTTTCCCCTTTGACTCTCAGACTTACCTGCGTGCTTGTCCAAAGTATTCCTCCTTGGTTTCTTCGTTCAGTTTGGCCATGGCCTGGTTTCAGGGTCTGAATACATATAGCATCTCTATAAGGTTAGCAGGCAGTAGGGTCCAGCAAGCACAAGGAGGCATGTATTTTACTCCTAGATGTGCCACTGACTGTTTTGTAACTCTTGCCAATTCACTTTGTCTCTGTGCCTCAGCTTCCTGTCTGCAAAATGCCAGTGGTAAAGCTGCTGCTTGGCCACATTTGTAAAGTGTTTGCAAAGTGCCCATACCTGTGCTGCCCCAGGGGCAAGCTGGGGGTGCTGGCAGCCAAAGAAGGCAGCAGGGACAGTACACAGGGTGCTGGAAGCCCAGGTGGGCCCAGGGAAGTGTTGGATCAGGTGCCTCTGAGCTGAGGCAGCACCTGGTCAACTAGCAGACCACCCAGGCTTCCAGTGCCCCATGCATCATCCCCACTACCCCCTCCAGCTGCCAGCAAACCCAGCCATCCTCCTGCCACCTTCCCACACTGCCCCAGGGCAAGCCAACCTGTTCCTGGGCAGCTCCAGGCATCCTGCTGGCTGCAGGAGCCTGCTGAAAGCAGAAGCAGCGAGGTACCCGACACTTTTTTGGGGGGCGCAGGGGG
Source organism: Gavialis gangeticus (assembly GCF_001723915.1). Taxonomy (NCBI): domain Eukaryota; kingdom Metazoa; phylum Chordata; order Crocodylia; family Gavialidae; genus Gavialis; species Gavialis gangeticus. The sequence goes on from NW_017728973.1 coordinate 1,077,937, forward strand.
CAGAGCCTGTCCACCTCTACTGTAGCTGGGGAGTGAGCTGCAAGATTAGTGGCACAGATTAATGGCCCCCAGCCACAGGAGAAGTGGGCAGGCTCCACCAAAAAAAAAAAAAA
>NW_017728973.1:1078282-1084099 GCF_001723915.1 Gavialis gangeticus
GGAGAAGGGGGCAGGCTCCACCAAAAAAAAAAAAAAAGAAAAAGGATCAGGCCCCTCGCTGCTTCTGCTTTCAGCAGGTGTCTGTAGCTGCCAGGATAATAACATATATACAGAGACAGAAATTGAAATGGTGAGGTTTGAATTAAAAACTCACCACTTCAATTTAGGGGGCACAGAATGCAACCTGCGGGACTACACCCTCAGCATGTGTACAAGAGCCCAAAGAAGGTGGCTGAGAAACACAGACCACCTAATTGTAGGCTGCAAGTTCTGAGGGCCTAGGTAGAGGAGGTGAAGTGTCTACTTTTGACTGGCATGGAGAGACTGATCAGAAGGCCTAGACCAGGAAACTGGTATTTCTTAGTAGACCTCTCACTGTCCATGATTTCCCAAGCTAAACTGATTGGGAAATCAAGGATTTTTTAAAATCCTAAGATGGGGGGTTCCAAACGCCTTCCTCTCTACTCTGGCACCATTTAAATCTCAGACATCAGAACTGCTCTGGGTCATTAGCACAGGAATAGTACATACCACTTTTGTTCAGAGATAACCTCCCACCGGACAAGCACGCTCCTGCTCACTCCAGGGGACATTCACCCCCATATTTGCACATCATCCTCTGAAACCTGTCTTCTTTCCCACATATGCTGAGCAAACACTCCACCAGCAATATTGCTATTGCCTCAGATCTACATCCTTTCACTGTCCGGAGCAATGCTGCCAGCAACAGGCTTTTCTGGCTTCTCTTCCACTTCCCAGTGGTGAAGGCTGCAGGGTAGGACTAGACAGGACTTGGTGAAACAACATCCTCCCTCTCCTCCTTCTCCCCTGACCCACCATGGGATTCCAAATCCTACAGCTATGGGAGAGGGGCCTGTATATTTTTATATCCTTCCCACCCACCCATCCTGATGTAGCTCCCTTAGGGTTACCATGCATCTGGGTTTTCCTGGACATGTCCTCTTTTTGGGTCCTCCCATCTCTGTCTGGATGTTTTTTTTAAATATTAACAAATGTCTGGGATTTTGGTCTGCTCAAGCACTGAAGTTTTTCTTGGTACTTCCCAGCTTGCCCTAGCAAGGAGCTGCTTGGGGTGGTGGGGAGTGGGGGAGGGCGATTGGAGGCAGGGGCATCGCGTGCATCTCTGTGTGCACAGGAAAGTGGCCAGCATGCAGCCAGACAGGGTGGTGGAAGCAGCCCTGGCAGCTGGATGCAGGTAAATCTATGAGAGGTGTGGGTTGGAGAGCCAGGGCTTGGGGACTGTTGGGGTGGTGGTGGTGGTGCTGTGTGTGTGTGGCAGCGGCGTGTGAAATGATGACCCCCCCGACAAGTGTCTTCTTTTTTGAAACTCGAACTACGGTAACCCTAAGCTCCCTAGTTTGTCTATCCTCCCCAGCAGCTCTGGAGTTGCTGGCAGTGTACACTGGGTAGGATAAGAGATGCTTTGCCAGAGAGTGGGAGGTTGGTTTTTATTGTGGTGTGACAGAGATAGAGACAGATGCCGCTATACTCTGAGATGTAATCTGGCTCCCTGTCAGGGACTGTCCAACCTTTATTACTGTACAGCTCTTGAGTGGGTGTGGAAGACCAGGACTCTGTGATCACTCCACGTTTTCAGAGAAGACGGGGTGGGATGTTGCAATGGGGCAGTGAAGAGCGCACTGGAATCTCAGAGGGCAAATGTGCATGTCTGACAGGCACGATTTGGTTAGCGGGAGGGAAGGAAAGGGAACAAAGCTGCAATGCAGGCAAGTTCCAGCAGATGGCTGCCTCACACCACACCAGAAAGCAGATTCTCACTGGAGGCCAGCTCCATCTGCCTATCGCCCCTTTGGTGGGAATCAGTGTTGGGTCCCTGGACCAGGACCTGCAGGCAGGCTAAGAATTCCTGAGCAGGAGGATGGAAGAGAGCAGGCTCAAAGGAAAGAAGCCAGATGCAAGTTAGCAAGCCTGGCATGCTGGCAAACAGTGGGCAGTGCGAGGTAGCACAGAGTGTGGACTGACTCAGAGGCACAGCTGCTATTTCACTGAAACATCCTGTCCTGTGCTACCCAACAGTTATCTTTAACAGGCCTGTTATGGGCTTATTAAACAGAAAGGAGGAAAGAGACTCCTGCCAAATATACTGGGCTGTGCATGGAGAGTAGAGGGGAAGGGCCAGGATCCTCTGATGGAATATTTTCTTAACACTTCAATCACTTCCCAGAGCGAGGCAGGGCTGGGGAAGCAGCAGCCATCCAAGCAGAGGGCAGAGCCTCATAGCTGAGTAAACTGGAAGTCAGTGTAAGTCAAGGCCCCTACAGATCCTTAGGACAAAGCACAGATTCCCTCTCTCTGCATCCTTAGACTCCCATTAGAGTTCTCCCTCCTCTTCCTTGGAGCTTAAGGCATGTGGCATATGAACAGGAAATTAAATCACCGGTGGACCTTTGAAGTACAGTGGCTTAAACCAAGCTTCTGGTATGCCAAACCAACAATTTTTTTAAACTGATAGTCTGTAAACTTCTTACAGATAACCAAACTTTTTTTTAAGTGACACGTGTTTTTACTGATAGATGTTTTATATAACTTAAATGTAACTTTTCTGCCAGGCCCTGATTTGCTACTAGGCTCCAGTTAAAAGGGCTGTGTTCAGATTTAGGAGTTTAACACCCAGCATAGTAAAAAAGTTTGATTGTCAGCAAAAAGTTTCCAGTAAAAAATCTTGGGTTGACAAACCTGATCCCCTACTTACCTTCATATCCTGATACCCCTGACTGCACCTCACCACCTGTACCCATGCTGGCCCCGCTCTCCCTGTCCCAGCATGGACTCCTGTAGAAGCCTAGTGTGACCCAGCAGTATTACAGGGCTGGAAGCCACACAGGCTACAGGAGGAAGAGGTTTCCCAAGCTGGTGAGAGAAGGCTCCCTGAAGGGTACTGTGCCATCACTTGGACACCAGGTGGCATTGCTCTGCTGCATTTGTGCTTTGGTGAAGCTCTGGCTGTTTCAGTTTCTTTCCCAAAGGGAGTTTCACAAAGCAGCTGGAGCATGATTGCTTTACAGACAGCTCCTATTTTTTAAGGGTTTAATGGACAGGTGTTTTAGCCTGATTTTTTTCCTGGCCATCCTTAAATTTACAGGTAGTTGGCAACTGTGCCCAAACTCCAGCTGCAGCACAGAACCTGCAACTGTCTCTGCCCTGTTGCAACATCCCCTTGCCCTCTTAATTGCTATGAAGTAGCAGGTGATTTGCCAGAGCCTTCTCTCTCTTCTCTGTCAAGGGTTGGTTTAAGCTGTTGTTACAAGGGCCTACTGTAGTTTGCTGAATGATTGCATCTAGGCAGTGGATGCTTGTATACCCTCCCATCAGCAAATTCTGCTAGGCCACTGATCCAGGTTTCAAATATGCCATATCCTTCCCTGTAGCAGCAGAATGAAATCCTCCAATCAAAGGGAATTGATGTGCAAAAAGAAGAACTCTGATTCCTACTGCTGCACTTTGAGCCCTGCTGAAAGCTAGCCACATGCGGGTGCAGCTCAGCTAGGCAGTGGGGACTCACGTGGGGGTGGCCCTGGCCCAGCCGGGTCTGCGGAGATCAGGTCATCCAGGGGTGGGTGGAGGGAGCTCCCAGTGCTAACGGAGGCCCTGGGAGCCTGTGCCCACCCCCCCCACCTCTGCTCAGAGCTCAGCGGGCAACCCACAGCAGGAGCTCCCTTATCCCGAGCACAGGTGGGGGGGGGGGCATGGGCCCCGGGGCCTCTGCTGGGCTGCGTCCAGTGACAGGAGCCCCCCCATGTGCCCCTGGATGACCAGATCTTCCCAGACCCGCCTGGGCCAGGGCCTGATCCCACTTCTATGATGCTGCTATGCTGGGCCATGCCTGCCTGGCAGGCAGACAAACAAGGTGTCAGGGCCCAGCCTGGGCGGGTCTGTGTCTCCCCACAGTCTAGGGGTGCATGGGGGGGCTTCTGCCACTGGTAGAGGCCCCAGGGCCTGTTCCCTCCCCCACTTGTACTCAGGATGAGGCGGCTGCTGCTGCAGGCTACCTGTTGTGCCTGGAGCACAGTTGGGGGAGGGAATGGACCCCCTGGGGCCTCCACCGGGCTACGTTCAATGGCAGGACACCCCCCACCCCTGCATGAGCCCCTGGACCATGGAGAGTCCCAGACCTGGCCGGGGACTGATCCCACTTCTGTGCTATGGCTGCATTGAGCTGTGCTATGGCTGCATTGAGCCTGCCTGGCGGACAGATAAACATGGCATTAGGTCCCAGCTTGGCCAGATATGGAAGTCTCCATGGTCCAGGGGTGCATGGGCCTGTCCCCCCACCTTGTGCTCTGGGGGCAGTGGGCAGCCTGCAGCAGCAGTAGCCTCATCCTAGAGTACAGGTGGTGGGGGGCACAGGCCCCCGAGGCCTCTGGAGCACAGGTTGGGGGGAGCACGGGCCCCTGGGGCCTGCGGGCTGCACCCAGTGGCAGGAGCGCCCCCCCCTCCATGAACCCCTTCCTATTATATGCTCTAAGTCTCACTTTCTTATTCTCATAGTACAGTGGTTTAGTTTTCATGTTTTCATAGATTTTTAGAGTTGAAAGGGACCTATTACGGTATTGAGTCCAACCCCCTGCTCTGGGCAGGAAAGAGCGCTGGGGTCAAGTAACGTCAGCCAGGTGCTTGTCTAATCTCCTTTTGATCACCTCCAAGGTAGGAGAAAGCACCACCTCCCTTGGAAGCCCATTCCATATTTTGGCAACCCTCACCATAAAGAATTACTTCCTGATGTCTAATCTAAATCTACTCTTCTTTAGTTCATGGCTGTTATTTCTAGTAACCCCAAGGGGTTAACAGAGTCTGGTAAACAGAGTCTTTACTATTCCCTGCTGGCCCTCCCTCATGAGTTTGTAGACAGTCACGAGATCACCTCTCAGCCTTCTCTTGAGGAGGCTGAAGAGATTCAGGTCCCTCAATCTGTCTTTATAGGATCTTACCCACAGGCCCTCAACCACATGAGTCTCCCTCCTCTGAACCCTTTCCAGGTTATCCACATCCCTCTTGAAGTGCGGTGCCCAAAACTGGATGCAGTACTCCAGCTGCGGCTTCACCAATGCCGCACAGAGGGGAAGTATCACCTCCCTAGACCTGCTTGTGATGCACCTACTAATGCAGGGAAGAGTGCAGTTAGCCTTACTTATTACCTTGTAACATTGGTGACTCATGTTCATTTTTCCGTCGACTATGACTCCAAGATCCCTTTTCACTGCTGTGCTACTTAGAATAGTACTTCCCAGTCTATAGGTGTATTGGTGATTTTTTTCTCCCTAGGTGCAGCACTTTGTACTTATCTTTGTTAAATTGCATCCTATTCTGATCTGCCCACTTCCCCTGTCTGTCCAAATCCATCTGAATTCTCTCCCTACCCTTTAATGTGTTTACTGTACCCCATAGTTTGGTGTCATCTGTGAATTTGGACAGAGTGCTTTCTACACCCTCATCCAAATCACTGATGAAGATATTGAACAGTACTGGTCCAAGGACAGAGGCTTGGGGGACACCACTGCCTACATCTCTCCAGGTAGAAACCGACTTATCCACCACCAGTCTCTGGGTGCATCCCATAAACCAGTTTTCCATCTACCTGACCATGAAAAAATCCATGTCACAGCTACTTAGTTTAACTGTAAGAATTGGGTGTGACACTGTGTTAAAAGCCTTTTTAAAATCCAAGTAAATAATGTCTACCTCTACTACTGCATCTAAGCACTTTGTGACCTGGCCATAAAAAGAGACCAGGTTAATCAGGCAGGATCTGCCTGCTATAAACCCATGCTGGTTGCC
>NW_017728973.1:1085025-1090705 GCF_001723915.1 Gavialis gangeticus
GACAGGCTGGATACCTTCAAGTCAGCTGGCCCTGATGGGTTATACCCCAGGGTACTCAGGGAGCTGGCGAGCGTCATAGCTCAGCCCCTGGCACGGATCTTGGAGAGGTCTTGGTGCTCTGGTGAAGTGCCTGATGATTGGAAGAGGGCCAATGTTGTGCCTATCTTCAAGAAAGGGAGGAAAGTAGATCCGGCAGACTACAGGCCCATCAGCCTGACCTCTGTCTTGGGGAAAGTCTTGGAAAAGATTATCAAGGAGGCCATCCTTAACAGACTAGCTGAAGGCAATATCCTGAGGGATACCCAGCACGGGTTTGTTGTGGGTAGGTCTTGCCTGACCAACCTCATTTCCTTTCATGACCAGGTGACCTATCACCTGGACAAGGGGAAGAGATCGACTTTGTATACCTCGACTTTAAAAAAGCTTTCGATCTGGTATCCTGTGATCACCTCTTGGCTAAACTGGCTAACTGCAACCTTGACGTCACCATGATCTGCTGGCTGGGAAACTGGCTCCGCAGTAGGACCCAGAGGGTGGTGGTCGATGGGAGCCAATCCTCTTGGTGCGCTGTGACCAGTGGAGTCCCACAAGGCTCTATCCTAGGGCCTATACCGTTTAACAGCTCCATCAATGATGTGGACATTGGTGTCAGAAGCAGACTGGCCAAGTTCACTGACAACACTAAACTCTGGCGTAAAGCATCCACACCTGAGGATAGGAGGGTGATCCAGGTGGATCTGGACAGACTTATGAAATGGGTGGATGATGGTGTTTAACACCAAAAAATGCAAGGTTCTTCACCTTGGGAGGAAAAACCTGCACCATGCTTATAGGCTCGGTAGTGCTACGCTGGTTAGCACTACGGATGAAAGGAACTTGGGGGTCATGGTTGACCACAAGATGAACATGAGCCTTCAGTGTGATGCTGCATCTAGTAAAGCGAGCAAAATGCTGGCTTGCATCCATAGACGCTTCTCAAGCAGATCCCGGGACGCCATTCTCCTGCTGTACTTGGCCTTGGTGAGGCCGCAGCTGGAGTACTGCGTCCAGTTTTGGGCTCCACAATTCAGAAAGGATGTGGAGAAGCTTGATAGGGTGCAGAGGAGAGCCACACGCATGATCAGAGGTCAGGAAAACAGACCTTATGATGAGAGGCTGAGAGTAATGGGGCTCTTCAGTATGGAAAAGTGCAGGCTCTGGGGTGATCTGGTGGCCACCTATAAGTTTATTGGGGTGCTCATCAGGATCTGGAGGAATGTCTGTTCACCAGAGCCCCTCAAGGGATGACAAGATTGAACGGTCACAAACTCCGCTGCAACTGATTCAGGCTGGACATAAGAAAGAACTTTTTCACTGTCCGAGCCCCCAAAGTTTGGAATAGACTGCTGCCGGAGGTGGTTCAAGCACTCACTTTGAACACCTTCAAGACACATTTGGATGCTTACCTTGCTGGGATCCTATGATCCCTGCTGTCTTCCTGCCCCTGGGGCAGGGGGCTGGACTCAATGATCTTCTGGGGTCTAAGAAATCTATGAAAAACTTAAATACATCCAACCCCCCCCACATGTCTCTTTATTAGGTCAGTGCTAAGTTGGTGGATTGGTATCTCTCTGAGGCCATACTAAAGTCATACATTGAATAAGAGGTGTACTTGGTAGCCGTGTTGGTCTGACACAAAAAGACATAAAAAAAACTGGAACTCTTGGTTTCAAAATGATACTTTTTATTTCACCAACTGGAAAATGGCAAGAAAGGACAATTTTCTTGCCATTTTCCAGTTGGTCTAATAAAAGGTATAATTTTGGAACCAAGAATTCTAGTTTTTTGTATACATTGAATAATATATTCTGGTATTATATTGACCTGTTCTCCTATATCTAATTTAATTTAAATGTTACCATTAGTCCATTGGTGTCCAGGGTGATTGTCTAATTCTCAGAAGAATGAACTTGCATTGTGTCAATGAGGAATTCTTCCTCTTCCTTGTTGCATAGAGCATCCACCTGCTGTTTCTTGTGTGTTGCATCCTGGTCCTTCAAACTCTTGCGAAGTGATTGAATCTTTTGTATTTGTTGCAGTGCTTATAAAATGTAGGGCATTGCATAGGCTTGTGGTACCCCCACAGCATCTGCAGCTGACGATTGCTTTGTCAAGCAATTCTCTTTGGCCTCTGTTTGCCTGCATCATCGTGAGGTCCTCCTTTCTGTACTGTTTGTGTGTTGTTTTAGGTTTTTGCAGCCTTGTAATCTTGTTTAGTTCAGCCTGTTCTGTTTTTTCCTTCAGCTTCTGCAGCCTGGCATTTGTTATCTCACCTGCTTGGCACATTCTAACTGCTTTTTCCAAATTAAGCTCAGGATCCTCTAGCAGTCTTTTACAGAGGTTTGTATCCCTTATACCCAATACTATTTGATCTCTGATCATGGACTCTTTTAGGTCTCCAAAGTTGCATGTCTGGCTCAGCAGTCTGAGGTTTTCAAGAAAGTCCTCTATTGTCTCATATTCTTTCTTCTGTCTCATATGGAAATTATATCATACAAAGATTTTATTTTGTTTGGGGTGGAATATTCCTCAAACTTTTTGATTACTGTTCCATAGCTTTTCTGTTCTACTTCTGAGAGTTGGAGGCTATTATAGTGAGACAGAGGTTCTGGGCCTGCTATATTTAAACAAAATAGCTACCTTGAGTGAAAATTCCTTCTCTGTAGCTCCACTGGCCATCATATATATCAGGGATGGGCAAAATATGGCCCGCGGGTTAGATGCGGCCTACGAAGCCATTCTATCCAGCCTGCGGGGCCCCTAAAAATTTAGAAAAGTAATATTGATCTGTTTTTGGTTCCTGTCAAAGGTGAGGGGAACCAGGGCAGTAGGACCTAGGTGAAGCCCAGTGAGATCCTGAAACAGCAGGGCCTGCCTGGCCCCGCCCCCCCTAGCCAGAAGCCCCAGCAGTGCACTGCGCTGGAAACTCAGGTAAGTGGGAGGGGGGGAACCTCAGGCAGGGAAGGAGCCTGGGGAAAAGTGGCCCCTCACCCGTGCTGTGGCCAGCAGTCCCTGCTGCAGCTGCTCGTAGCCTGCGTGGGGCTGTCCTGAGCAGGCACAGGCAGCCCCAGGTGGGCTGTGAGCGACTGCGGAGCGCCGGCAATGGGGCGGGCGAGGGGCTGCTTTTCCCATGTTCAGCACTAGCTTTTAACCCACCTCCACTGCTAGCCTGGACCCTGCACTGGCTCTGGGCTCCCCTGTTGGGGCTATGCATGGTGGCAGCAGCTGTGGCTCCCCCGCTTGCTGCACCGGGCAGTGTTTGCTGCTGCTGTTGCCTGTCCGGAGCTCACATGCTGGGCAGCACAGAGGCCAGCAGCGCTGGCCATGGGGTGGAGGAGCGGTCACTTTTCTCTGCACTCAGCACCAGCTCGTTATGTACTGGGGAGTGTGGGGTTGGGGCTGAACGCTGCCCCCAGCATGTACCATGGGGCTGGGGGGAGCTGGGAGTGAGTGGGTGCGTGGGGCCTGCAGTGGTGTCCCAGGCCCAGCACTGGTGGGGCTTAGAGCAGGGTGGCAGGAGTACAGGGTCCCGGCTGGCAGGGGCTCTATGGAGCCGGGCCAGCTCGCCACTCTCCCTGCTCCTGCAGCTAAGCCTGGCTCCACAGACCCCTGCCAGCCTGTCCCCCTCTGTGGGCCCCACCGGTGCTGGCCCTGAGACATTGGTCCCAAGACATTGGTCCCAAGATGGTGACCAGGGGGAGGGGCTCCTGTCAAGGGGCAGGGCACCTGTCAAGGGGCGGGGCTACCCATGTGGCCCTTGACAGCTTGCCAAAACTGGGTAAGCGCCCCTCCACCCAATATAATTGCCCTCCCCTGATATATATGGTGAAACTCTGCTTAAATGTCTTCCAATTTTCTGCTGCACTCATGGACAGCTTTAACTCCTCTAGAATTCTGAGATTCTATTTAGCTGTGCAAATTCGCTGTGCATAAAAAATACAGAAATTTTAATGACTGATTTCAGGAAGCAAGTCTGTACCTATCCTGTAGAATTGCTGTGAAGGTATAAGGAGACGTTGCCTTTGTCTTGGGACTGATTGTACCTCAATGGAGAAGTTGTATGATTGGTCTGTTCACATGTTGCCCCTTTCAAATGGGTTTAAAGAGTGGCTGAATGCACTGCTAGTCTTCTGCCAGTGACTGGCTGGAGAGATTACCCATCCCAGTGTACTTTATGCAGGTTGGCTGTCTAACTGCAAGCTCAGCTGCTATGGAATGGCTGTAGAGTGTATTTTTGGGCATCTCAAAGCACTGGATGTGCCTGAGAGCATGCATGGATGCCAGCAAATGCAATGTGTCCTAGTTTGAAATGTAAAAAACCCCAAAACTGGCACCCCAATAAACATACACAGATGAAACTCATCATTCCCTTGTGACTATGAGCACACTGTGGTTCTGGCATGGCTGCAGCATGTGCACATGGCATGTCCTTAGGCAGCAATAGCCACCTCTGGATGACTGCCCAGCCTGTGGAATCTGCCTGCCTGATCGCTGGTGGGTACTTGCTCCCATTCATGCTACCAGGGATTCCTGTGGGACAGTGAAGCTTGGTAGCAGCACATGCCCCTAGGGGCCACTGGACAGTCCCATTTCTCTATTAAATTGTGGAGCAATGTGGAAAGCACCAAGGATGCTCTCCCTCTAAAGGTCTATGGAAGATGTCAGGTGACCTATAGACTCCTGCTTGACCCTCATAGACAACTTGAATCTCACTTGTAAAATCAGCAGTGGCTGTGTAGTGCTTCTGTGATGATTATGTTGGGGAGGAGCTGGAGAGTGCATGTGCATGTGCCTGCTTGTGTGAGCATCTGCCTGCAGCTTCCTGGAGTCAATTAAAGCTTGCTGTCAGGAACCCCAGAAAGTGGAGATGGAGGGAGTCTGGCATGTGGGGACTGCAGCTGAAAAGGCTGGAGTGTTGGGGCGGAGGCAACCTTCTGAGGGCCTGCAGAGAAGCTGAGACCTCCAGAGACAAGGGGGAGCTTGCTGTAGAGACAATGATGATTCCTGCCTGTAACAGGTTACTTTCCCCAGGGCCATCTTCCCTGTTATCCGCGCCCTTAGAACCCCCTTTAAGGTTTCTTGTGTCCTGCTCTTTATTCTCTTGCCACATCTTGATGGAAATTATTATGTTGATGTTCTTGAAAGCGGGAGACTGCCTATTGTATTTTGTATGTTGGGGTCTTTCGCTTCCACAGGTCTTGACCCTGGTCTTTTTCTAGCTAGGCCTCCCCATCTAAACCCACCAAACAGGATTTGACTCCGAGGCTCTAGCCCCCTTTCCTGCTCCAATCAGGAGCCCAGTCTTGCTGGCCTAGAGATCTAGCCACCAGCCCCACAGCTGGCATGGTGCAAGTTCAAGGCCAGGGGACGGATTTGCTTAGTCCCACAGCCAAATGGGTCGCCAACTGGCTGGAGGGCCACACCCAGAGAGTGGTGGTGGATGGGTCATTTTCGACTTGGAGGGATGTGGGCAGTGGGGTTCCGCAGGGCTCGGTCCTGGGGCCCGCACTGTTCAACATCTTCATCAGCGACTTGGACGAGGGGGTAAATAGCACCCTGTTCAAATTTGCTAATGACACTAAGATGTGGGGTGATGTGGGTCTGCTAGAAGGGAGGAATAGGCTACAATCGGACCTAGACA
>NW_017728973.1:1090973-1102161 GCF_001723915.1 Gavialis gangeticus
TAGATTTAGGCTAGATATCAGGAGGCGCTACTTCACGGTCAGGACGGCTAGGATCTGGAACCAACTTCCAAGAGAAGTGGTGCTGGCTCCTACCCTGGGGGTCTTTAAGAGGAGGCTAGATGTACACCTTGCTGGGGTCGTTTGACCCCAGTACTCTTTCCTGCCATGGCAGGGGGTCGGATTCAATGATCTGTTCAGGTCCCTGCCGACCCTAGAAACTATGAAACTATGAAAAAGAGATTAGAATTGAATGTCAGGTGCACTAGGCCACCCTGGACTTTTAAAGTCACACCTGCTGGTGCTGGGGTCAGTGCACCCCAAAATCCTGCACTCCCTCTGGCACCGGAGCCTATCTACCCCAAAAAGCCATGCCTTCACTGGCGCTGGGGTCCCCACTCTGTGGTGGGCCCCCAAATGAGGCCTCCTCCTTCCCCTAATAGCCTCACCCAAACCACTGGGTATTCAATAACCAAAAGAAATATGGACAGTCCTGTCCATGGGCAATAACTGCCACTAAAAAAATGTGATCAAAGAAAGCTGCATGCCAGCTTACATTTACACTGGGTTCATGCTCTGGCTCCCCACCATCGGCTTCTGGGGTGGCTGCCATCTCTCTGGGCTTCTGTAGTCCCCTCTTCCAGCCTTTGGACTGCTCACCAAGCCTCTCATAGCACTCTGGGATGCACTCCTTCCCCTTTGGCTACCTTACTGCCACTCTCCCCAGGGTTTTTATAGTCTGGCCTGCCCCTTCCAGTCAGCTGATTAGCTGGCCAGGCTTGGTATTTAACTCCTTCCTTACCAGCATTCTGTGCCCAGAAAGTTCTGGCCTTAAAGGAGTGGACCTGTTGTTGCCTCTCAGCTCCATGTTCTTGGGGAACCCTGTCACAGGACGCAGCCTGTCTGACTCACAAAGAATCCCCTCCCTCCTCTACCTAAACAAAAACTGATTAAGATGCAGTGGGAGACACACCAAAACCCCTCCAGTTAAGGGTGACAAGAGTGAAACAACTGCCCTAGGTCTCATTTGCATCCAAGATGGAAACAGATGACAACTCATTTACATGGGAGATGGAGAACAGAAAGCCCGAAGGAGAGACTGCAGTGAATTCTGGGATCAGAGAAGCAGGGGGGCACTGCATGATGGGAATCTGTGCTCCAAATGCTAATCAAGCCACATTTACACACATCCAGCTCAGCATTTATCAGACCAGATCTAATCTGGATTTACAAAGGACTTTCCCCAACTGATCACCAGTTGCTGACTACCACTGCCATTAGGAGGGTAAAGTATCACCCATTCTTGACAAAGGAATTGAACCTCTGTGTAAGGGAAATTCCTGGAAGGGAGGAGGAAGGTGATACAGAGTGCCTCTCTGTTGTGGCTGAGTGAGCCTGTGAGTTTCTGTAAAGACAAGCCTATGCTTGCAACAGCAACATTGTTGCAAGTCTAGGGTGAGAGAAGGAGCTCTTCAGTGAACCAGGAAAGCCAAGGCTGCCACTGAACTCCAGCTGGCTACAGGTATCAAGGACAATAAAAAGTCCTTTCCTCTGTGTGGAGCCAGAGGAAAAAAGCAAGGGTAACATTTGACCCATCTGGTTTAGCAGGAGTCCGCTGACAACTGACACTCAGGAAAAAGCCAACCTGCTTAATGGGTATTTTGCGTCGGTTTTTCACTAGCCCCAAGAGACGGCCCTGCTCAATATGGTACAGGATGGCTAAAGTGAGGGAGAACTGTTACCCTTCATCAATGTTGACCATGTGAAGGAACACCTTGAGAGGCTGGACACCTTAAAGTCAGCCGGCCCAGACAGCTTACACCCCAGGGTACTTAAGGAGCTGACAAGCATCATTTTGCTGATGACACCAAAATCTGGGGGGAGGTGAGCACGCTAGCAGGGAGGGCGAGATTGCAGAGGGATCTGGATAGGTTACAGGGGTGGGCTAACAGGAACAGGATGCGTTTTAACACGGACAAGTGCAGGGTGCTGCACTTGGGCAGTAGGAACCAGCAGCACACTTATACAATGGGGAACTCCTTACTCGAGAGCACGGAGGCAGAAAGGGATCTTGGAGTCATTATTGACTCCAAGATGAACATGGGCCGACAATGCGAGGTCATGGTTGGCAGGGCTAACCGGACCTTGTCGTGCATCCACAGGTGCATCTCGAGTAGAGCCAAGGAGGTGATCCTCCCCCTCTATGCGACGCTGGTCAGGCCACAGCTGGAGTATTGTGTCCAGTTCTGTGCGCCCCATTTCAAGAGGGATGTGGACAATATGGAGAGGGTCCAGAGGAGGGCCACCCGCATGATCCGGGGACAACAGGGCAGACCCTACAGTGAGAGACTGCGGGACCTGAACCTATTCAGCCTCCACAAGAGAAGGCTGAGGGGGGACCTGGTGACCGTCTATAAACTCACTAGGGGGGACCAGAAGGGTTTGGGGGAGACGCTGTTTCCCCTAGCGCCCGCTGGCATAACAAGGAGTAATGGGCACAAGTTGATGGAGAGGAGGTATAGATTGGACATCCGCAAAAACTACTTCACAGTTAGGGCGGCTAGGAGCTGGAACCAACTTCCAAGGGAAGTGGTGCTGGCCCCTACCCTGGGGGTCTTTAAGAAGAGGCTGGATGCCTACCTGGCTGGACTCATTTGAGTCCCGTTTCTCTTTTTGGGGTTTTTTGTTGTTCTCCCGCCCTGGCGGGGGGTCGGGCTAGAAGATCTACTAGGTCCCTTCCGACCCTTAATCTATGAATCTATGAATCTATAGCTCTGCCACTGGCACGGATTTTCGAGAACCTGTGGTGCTCAGGCAAAGTGCCCAAAGATTCAAAGAAGACCAATGTGGTGCCTATCTTCAAGAAAGGAAGGACTGTGGATCCAGCAAACTACAGGCCCATCAGCCTGACCTCTATTCCAGGGAAGATCTTGGAAAAAATTATATGGCTGAAGGCAAACTGGCTGACAAAGTGGCTGAAGGCAACTTCCTGAGGGATAGCCAGCATGGATTTGTTGCGAGTAGGTCTAGCCTGACCAATCTCATCTCCTTCTACAACCAGGTGACATATCACCTGGACAAGGGAGAAGTGATTGAGCTCATATATCTTGACTTCAAAAAAGCTTTCAATCTAGTATCCCATGATCGTCTTATAGAAAAACTGGCCAGCTGCAGCCTTGGCTACATCTCAGTCTGTTGGCTGAGGAATTGGCTCTGAGGTCAGACCCAGAGAGTGGTAGTTGATGGAAGTCAATCATTGTGGTGTGCCGTGACCAGTGGGGTTCCCCAAGGCTCCATCCTTGGGCCTATTCTTTTCAACATCTTCATTAATGATGTGAACGTTGGTGTCAGAAGCGGACTGACCAAATTCGCTGATGACACCAAAGTTTGGGGTAAAGCGTTCACACCCGAGGACAGGATGGTGATCCAGGATGACATTGACAGGCTCGGGAAATGGGAGGACAAAAACCTGATGGCCTTCAACGCTGAAAAATGCAAGGTACTTCACTTACATTTTGCCAAGTTTTGTTTCCATGAAAATCTGAATAGTAAAGGGCTAACATCTGAGTTGCATTCAAGGGTACCGGTATCATGGGTATTCCTTTGGTAGAATAGATAGGGACATGACTACATATCCAACAATGACAGACATTTAAATCTATCCCAGTTTGATTAACTAAAGACAAGAACATATTTTCATGAAATGATCTTCTTTGTCAGTGCGGGAGTGTAGTTTGGTTTACAGAGTTTCTTATAACTGATGAGTCAAGTTCATATAAGATGGCCCAAAAAGAAATACTGAGAACTACCCAAATCACGACTAACCAACTTCCTATCTCAATGTCATCCTGGCATCAAATACCCAGGACAGTGCAACCCTCGTCCACATCGAAGATCAGGATAAACAACAAAAGACGCCTAGTGGCGTCTTAAGGGGGAAGGTGTGTGAAAGAGTAAACACCGACACAGTGAAAAGAGCTGGAGAATGCCGCTTCTGGAGCCATTACCATATTAGGATGGAAGCTCTGAGAGTAAAAAAAAGAGAGGAGATGAGAGTCTCAAAAGAAAAAAAAGAGAGAGTGGCTGAAGGAGAAAAAGAGGGAAAAAGAGGATTCCCAGAGGATAAGAGACTTACCTCAAGACTTCTCACGACACCGGAGACAGCGGAGCTCAGAGGAGGAGGGGTGGATCCCTGAGGAGACACACGGCTGGCGGCTGGTGGACATGGCTGGCAGTTGGCCTCAAAAGGAAACAAAAAAAAAAAGAAGAGAGGGATTGACCCACTCTCAGAAGCTTGGAGACGGCATCTGGGTGTCTGTCATGAGGATGCAAGGCTTCAGGCATGTGCAAGATAAAAAGTACACACTTACAGCAACAAAAATAAAGAGAAAGTGTACAGCGGGGTTTGAAGATAAAATTTTGCCCCAAAGGAAATAAACAGATGAACAAGTGATAAAGAGACTTCATTTTCTAATACAAAGTTCAGTCCAACCAAACTGATAGTAGTTATGTAAGAAGATTATATACATAGAATTACAAAGTTGATATAACTGATAAGGTTAAAAACAAGAAAAAAAAGGAAAACGATATAAATGGACCAGTTCTGCCTAAAGGTAAAGAAAGTTTGTATAGCGTGATAAAGGATAAGAATAAAGACAAGTGTTAATCTGAATCCAACTGTGAATATATATATATATACACATATATGTGTGTGTGTGTGTGTGTGTGTGTGTATGCAAGCTGCACCCATGTCTTAGTGAGTGAACAGGGCAGGGGGAGCTCTGATTTTCTATGATAAAAAAACCAAAATCAAACACCAAAATATATAGGTATTTAGAATGTATTTTATTATTATGATTGAGGTACTGGTAGGCTTCCAAATTGCTTTAAACTGGTAAATATATCAATAAAACTGTGTTCAAGTGATACCTATATATATATATCTAGTGGTGTTTCATTTTAATCACAGAAAAGTGCAGATTTTGGGTTTTTTAATCAGAGAATTTAGGATCTTTTTTTAAATCAGAGAATTTGGGATTTTAAATAGAAAACCAGCATCCCTGGTGATCACAGCTACTTCTCTCATGGTAAGAGCTAAGGCAGGGGTGGGAAATTTTTTTCAGCTGGAGTGCAGCTAAGTGAGTTTTGGTGAGATGTTGAGAGCTGCAAAGGCAGTCCCTGCCCCTTGACAGGTGCCATGACCCCTTGTTGCCATTTTGGAACCAGAAGTGCCGCCCCTAATCCCTGACCTTTACCACCGGAAGTCCCTCCCCTTGCCCCCCAGAAGTGCTCATTTTGGGAGGGAAATTTGCCATCTTGGAACTGGAAAAAACCCCAAATCACATACTAAAAATCAAACATCTACTATAATGTATTTTAATTTTATTTAAAATATATATTTTTGTCCTGATTTATGTGTTTGCATAGTGTACATAGCTCAAAATAAAGTCTTACTTGTATATTGTATGTGGGGGTATGTGAGTTGGGGGAGTGGGGTGTGTAGGGGGATGCATGTGGATTCCTCCCAATGCCACACGGCCTCCACCACTGGTAGCTGCAGCAGCAAGCCTTCCGGGCATTGATGGCCTGCGGCAGGCAGAGCTCCCCTGTAGTGCATGGCACTGGCTGAGTGGGGACAGGTGTAGGGCTCACTGCAGCTCATGTGTGTTAGGGTGATTGTATTTGGATCTTGGGAAGCATTGGATTTGCAGCTGAATAAAGGCTTTAGCCTGTGGCCTGGCAAAGCTGCTAACCACAAGGCAGAATGATATATTAAAAGTAACATTGCAAGACGCTTAGGCAAGCATTTTCCTAACAACGTCGTAGTGTTGTAAGATATATATAGCTCACTGTGTAAGAAGAACAGGATGCGGCCCATTAGCTATTGTCAGAAGATAAAGCAGAAGTAAGACCTTGGAGATGAAGGAGTCAACAAGAAATAGCAAGTGACCGGAGGAAGCAGAGGTCAAAGTCTTAGGTATGTGCTCATAGCAAAAAGGTATGTAAATAAGTGAAATTCATAGGCAATTCCATGCTAATGAAGTAAACAGTAAACAGAGGTGGAGCTTGAGATAAGAGGGAATATACGTGGAACAAAGGAGGGACAAAGGTGTAGTAAATGTTAATGAGCATAAACCAAGGTGTATAAATGTGAAAAGAATTAATGTTCAGTGCAGCTTTCTGAACATTATTGTTGGAGCTGGCCTGAAGCTATCTTTATTTTGAATAAAGCTCTTGCGAGCAATGTGTGCTGGTGTCTGCTCTCTGAGTAATTGGATTGTTACTTCCCTACTTGTTTGGCACCGCATGGAGTCAAGGTCTAACAATGTGCAGCTCCCAGACTCATCTGGAGCTACGCAACACTGGGGAGAGCTCTGCATGACGGAGCTGTCACCCTGACCCTGCTCCCTGCCTCCAAGTGCAACTCCTGGGACTCAGCTGGGGCAGCAGGGAGTGGGGCTGAGCTGGCCCAACTCCATCACATGGGGCTCCCTGCTGCTCCTAGCCAGGTCCCGGGAGCTACGTGTGGTGGCAGGGAGCAGGGCCAGGCACTGGCTCCATAGCATGGGGCTCTCCCTAGTGGTGTGTAGCTCTGGCTGAGTCCAAGGAGCTGCATGTGAGCTGCGGGGAGCCCCATGCTCCCACTGGTCTGGGCCCTGTGCTCCCACCGACCTGGACTCTGTACTCCCATCACCCCACTTTGGCTCCACCAGGTCTGGCCCCAGTGTGGGTCCCCCCTGCCCACCTTCACTTCCCTACCTGCTACCCAAAGTGCTGCAGCAGGGACAGGAACAGGAGTTGCTGGAGCCCAGGAGGAGCTGAGTAGTTCCCCTGGTGGCTGCAGCAGTGGAAGCAGCAGCCCTGCTCGGAAGCTGTGCATGTTGGCTGGGGCCCCCATGCAGGCAAAGGTGTGAGCTCAGCACGCCGCCCTGGTGGGAGTGGGCAGGACTCGGCCCCAAGTGGCATGTAGTAGGGACAGCTGTGAGTTGGGTTGGATACAATTATGGTGGGTGCCTGCCTGTGGATCAGATCCAGCCTGCAGTCCATATTTTGCTTGTCCCTGTTCTAAGGTGAGAAACTGAAGGTAATGGCAAAGGTGGAGGGAGTAGTGCATTGTCCTAACATCTGAGTGTGAAGCCAGGAATAGGGTCTTATCTTGAGCTCTGGGTGTGCAGCCAGGTGCAGCAGGGAGGTTCCCTGTAGCTGTGTACTACTGTTATTCCATATTTGGTAGGGGGATGAATGAGTGTTAAATAAGGAATTGTCTTAAACAGCATCAATCACTGCCTAACTGAAGTGTGACCCACAAGACAATGATGGCTCGATGACTGACTGTTATGGATGCTCCTTCTCCAAAAAAATAATGGTGAGTTCCATTATTTACCCACTTTGACTAAAATGACGCCTGTTAGAGGAGGGAAGACTGCCAAGAGAGTGGCATTATGTGGTATAGTAGCCATAGCCAGAGATTCATTATTACAGGGGGAAATCATAAAATCCTAGACAAGCAGGGCTGGAAGGGACCTCTAGAAGTCATCTAGTTCAGTCCCCTGCTTAAGGCAAAATTATCCCCACCCAAACCATTCCACATGAGTCCTGTCTAACCTATTCCTAAAACTACACAATCAACCTGGTTGCACAACAGCAGTCAGTCCTGCTGCTGCAAGTGTTGTTAAAATGTTTTCAAGAGAGCCAAGGAAGAGGGCCATACCCTTTTCTACAGAAGAAGACCAAACCCTTACAGTCCATATCAATCTAATCATGGGGTAAAATTCTTTCCTGATCCCAAATGCGGCAATCAGTGTGACCCTGAGTCAGGTACCTCTGGGTTTTCGTCCCACCAGGAGTATTGGCCAGGCTTGTCAGCAGTCACTGGCTGCTGAGCACCCAATATTTCTGAGGAAGGCAAAAAAATTGTTTGATGTAGCAATAGGAGGGGGAAAAAAAATCCTTTTGCCCATGTGGCAACTAGCAAACAGTAAGAAACGTGGGAAAATCAAATACTTTCCATTTTGCTTTGCAACCTGGTGTGGAAGAAATCAAACTTCACATTGTGTTTTGGTATTAGAATTAACAGACTCAGTCTGAGTTTATTGGAGCTCATACAAGCAAACGCAGGGAAGGTTCTAAACAGAACTCCTCTCTTCTACAAGTTAACATACCTTTTTATACCTAAGACTGTGAGAACAGACACATGATTTAAACAAAGCAACCTTGAAAGACAGGAAGAGGTAGATCATTCGGTTGTCACACATAACAGTTGCTTCCTCAGCAACACATTTTGTTTTGAGAATTGTTATCACTTTCTTGTTGATTTTAGGAAAGGAAGAAACATTTGTTCACAAAGATCTGTAAAAGACATAATAAAGCAGAAGGGTTTTTCTTATCTTAGAATATTCTTAAACATACAGCATCAGCATCTTTTTCAGTCTTTTCTTCACTCTCTTTTCTTAGTCAAGTTAGAGGCCTGGATAAATTTATTTCTACACTGGGGACAGCAAACATAACTCTACACATCACACCCTCCAACTGGACAGTCAGAACTCCCTTTTCTGTATCTTCTTCATAAAATCATTCCAACTCTTTTAATCTTCTTTCATAACTGAGTCAGCATGCATCAGTTCCAGACTGCAGAGCTTTTTACATTATATTTCACAGTGATCTGTGTATATGGAGACTCTTGGGCAGTTAACCACTGCTCTTTACAGAAAACTCCAGACAGTGCTACTCCATATTAAATACTTGTTAATTAAATTACATTAGAAGAAACCATTTGGATGAATGGATATACATCAGTAATAATATAATTTTAAACAGTTCTCTAAAAATTCTTCCACTGTTTGAAAATAAATCACATAAAAAGTGTGTATTAATATGAAGGGGTTAAACAAAAGGAAGAGCCAGGTACATGTACTGTGGGTGTGTCTACACATGCATTTAATGCAACTGAATATACTCTGGCTCTATTTAAGCCAGAGTAAACTAATCCCGATGCCAACATCTACAAGTGCATGTAAGCTCAGTACTTTACTGTGGTGTACCTGAGTCTGATGAGGCTATCCTAGGCTGGAGTAAATTGATCTACTGCACACTAATAGCAGTGCATGTGCAGACAGTGATGCTTTATTGCGCACTAAATTAGTCTAATGCACAGTAAAGTGCACATGTAGATATGCCCTGTATGAGTCAATTACATGCTGTGCTAAAATCATAGTTTAAACCAGGGGTGGGCAAAATATGGCCCACGGGCCAGATGTGGCCCATGAGGCCATTCTATCTGGCCTGTGGGGCCCCTAAAAAATTAGAAAATTAATATTGATCTGTCCTTGGTTCCTGTCAAAGATGACAGGAACCAGGGGGCAGTAGGACCCAGGGGAAGCTCAGCGGGCTCCTGCAACAGCGGGGCCTGGCTGGCCCTGCCCCCCCAGCTGGAAGCCCCAGCAGGGGCTTCTGGCTTGGCACCATGCAAGTGCACTCTTCCAGAAATTCAGGTAAGTGGGGAGAGGGGGGACCCTGGGCAGGGAAGGAGCCAGGGGCAAAGTGGCCCCTCACCCACCCCACGGCCAGTGGTCCCTGCTCTAGCTGCTCTCAGCCTGCACGGGGCTGTCCTGAGCAGGCACAGGCAGCCCCAGGTGGGATGCAACCAGCTGCAGTGCAGAGCGTCGGCCATGGGGTGGGTGAGGGGCTGCTTTTCCCATGCTCATCACCAGCTTGTAACCCACCCCTGCTGCCAGCCTGGGCCCTGCGCTGGCTCTGGGCTCCCCTGCTGGGGCTCTGCATAGCAGCAGCAGCTGTGGCCTCCCTGCTTGCTGCACCGGGCAGTGTTTGCTGCTGCTGCCCACCCAGAGCTCATGCGCTGGGAAGCCCAGAGGTGGCGGTGGCAAACACTGCCCAGCCTGGCAAGTGGGGGGGGCCGCAGCTGCTGCCACCATGGCGCAGCCCTGATGGGTGAGCCCGGAGCTGCACGGGGCCCAGGCTGGCAGCAGAGGTGGGTTACCAGCTGGTGCTGAGTGCAGGAAAAGCAGCCCCTCGCCTGCCCCTTGGCTGGTACCCCGTGCTGCAACTGCTCACAGCCCCTGTGGGGATGCTTGTGCCTGCTCAGGACAGCCCTGCATGGGCTGCGAGTGGCTGCAGCAGGCAACGCCAGCCATGGGGCGGGGGAGGGGCCGCTTTTTCCTGCACTCAGCACCAGCTGGTTACCTGCCGGGGAGAGTGCGGTTGGGGCTGCATGGTGCCCCCCATGTGTACTGTGGGGTTGGGGGAGTGCTAGGAGTGAGCGGGTGCATGGGGCCCACACTGGTGTCTCAGGCCCAGTGCTGGTGGGGCCCAGAGCAGGGCAGCAGGAGTACAGGCTCCCAGCCAGTAGGGCCTCTATGGAACTGGGCCAGCTCCCCCGTCTCCCTGCTGGTGCAGCCCAGTCTGGCTCCACAGACCCCTGCCAACCTGCACCCCACTCTGGGCCTCACCTGTGCTGGCCCTGAGACATTGGTCCCAAGACATTGGGACATGGGTCTACCATCAGTGTGCAAGATGGTGACCAGGGGGTGGGGCACCTGTCAAGGTGCGGGGCTACCCATGTGGCCCTTGACAGCTTGCCAAAACTGGGTAAGCGGCCCTCCACCCAAAATAATTGCCCGCTCCCATCTTAGATGGAATTAGGGAGGAACAGCCACTAGGCCTTAACTTGACACCCAAGCTTGTTTGGCAGTAACTTCCCCAGGTAGACTGGCTCTTAACTTCCTGAGCCTCCACCCCCTTTTTGAAAAATGGCACCCCAAAATCTCTAAACTAGAATATGGTGGTTAATTTCACAGCTGTGTCAAGTTAACCAGTTTGGGTTAAAATATTAGGCAGAATTACTGGTGTTTTCCTTTAGATAATTCAGAGCAAGGGAAGCACACAATGCTAAGGTAAGGGAAGCAAAAGTGCACTGTAGCTGACTTCTATACAAGGCTGCCCTGTATTTCTAACTCTGGGTTTCCCTGTTTTTTCCCTACAGTTTCCATTAGCCTACATTCAAGTAATTGGGTGAATTTACTTGTATTATCAACACCATCAGCTTTAAAGTCAGAGCTGCCCTTGTTTCATAGTTTCATAGTTGGTAGGGTCGGAAGGGACCTGAGCAGATCATCAAGTCTGACCCCCTGCCATGGCAGGAAAAAGTACTGGTGTCAAATGACCCCAGCAAGGT
>NW_017728973.1:1102706-1111184 GCF_001723915.1 Gavialis gangeticus
TGCTCACGTCCCTCCAGGTCAAAAATGACCCATCCACCACCACTCTCTAGGTGTGGCCCTCCAGCCAGTTGGCGACCCATTTGACTGTGTAGGTGTCGACACCACGGTCCTCTAGTTTTTTTTAATGAGAATGGGGTGAGAGACAGTGTTGAAGGCCTTCCTAAAGTCCAGAAAGACTACGTCCACTGCTACCCCTGCATCTAAGCATTTTGTGACCTGGTCATAGAAGGCCACCAGGTTGGTCTGACAGGACCTGCCTCTAATGAACCCGTGTTGGTTGCCCCTAAGCATAATCTCCCCTGCTGGCCCCTTGTGGACACGTGCCAAGATAATTGTCTCAAAAAGCTTACCCAGGATCAAGGTAAGACTAACTGGCCTGTGTGTGAATATGTATAGCAAATCAGAGAGTGCTTATAGGCAGAGGTTCCAGCTCTCATATCCCACCCATCTTCAGCAGTTGAGCTACACAGGAAGAACAATGCATGTGTGACATGTTATGCTGCTTTAAATAAATTTAAAGAAGGCTTAAAATCATTAGCTTGTCAAAATAAAGGCTGGTTTGCACAAATTACCTACCCCTGTAACTACTGTATCGAGGGGTTTGGTTTTATAATACACTAGATACCGTCAGTGTGCTCCCTTGTGTGGACATCGCCATGCCTATGAAAGTGTGCTTTATATCAGCGTAGCTAATACCTCTTCCTGTACTGTAGTAAGGCTTACTGGTAGAGGGCACCATGATATCATTATGATTGGATTTAAATCCGGAAAGAAATTGCCAGTTCGGGAAGTATTATTTAAATTATACTGTCATATTTATAGCAGTATCAATTATGTAGATAGACAAGCTCTGGATCAGTGTGATTCTCAACCAGGGTGCTGCGGCACATTGGGGTGCCTTGAGATCCTTTCAAGGTGCCATGCAGCGTTAGGACTGTTAGGTGTGCACATGCAAGTCATAAGATAAACCCAGATATTTCAAATAGGAATCCATAGTGTCAAAGGCATTCTGCCCTTCTGTGGTCTTTTTGATTTTTTTGCAAGAAAACAATTGCTCTAGTATTTTTCTCTAATCAAAAAACAAGTGGAAACTAAGAGATGGCATTTTCTGAGGGATGCGTCAAGTCTGTCAAGAGGTGCTCAATCCTAAGCAGGTTGAGAGCCACTACTCTAGTCCCTGAAAGTTTTACCTTTTTTTAAAAAAAATCTGTATTCTAATGATTGTCAAATCATTTGGGAGAAAGGATATTTTTGTTAATCGCTTGTCACGGGGTGGGGACCCAGGAGCGGCCGTGATCTCTCCTACCGCCCCCTACCGTGCCAAGTGGGTGTCCATACACCATCGTTCTCACCCGCCATGTCTTTGATGACAAAAGTATTGAAGGAGGCTGCCTTTTGCCCCCAGCCCGGGGGCACCACTTGTCATGGGGCGGGGACCCAGGAGCGGCCGTGATCTCTCCTAGCGCCCCCTACCGTGCCAAGTGGGTGTCCCTGCACCCTCGTTCTCACCCGCCACGTCTTTGATGACAAAAGTATTAAAGGAGGCTGCCTTTTGCCCCCTTGGACACGGTACCCCTGACATACTCCAGCCTGTGTCCTGTCTATGGTGATTCTGTGCACTCCCGCCTCAAGGGCTACGCGTGGCTCCTACCATCCCTAATACCATGCCCCAAGCCTCTCAGATGTACCGGATGTTATCTTGTCGAAATCCCTTGCCCGCGCCCTCATGGGCGCTCTCTTTTCTTACAGGTCCCCGTGCTCCCTGCGGACACTCCCAGGCCTCTCTAGGCCGAGCCCATACTATCACTCGTGCACCATACTCTCACTCGTGCTCCCTTCTCACTCGTGCGCCCTCCCTGGGGCTCCTCTCGTGCTCGCCCTCCCTGGGGCTCCTCTCGTGATTCCCGCCCGCACTGGGGCTTCCCACAATCGGGGCTCAGGTGGCCATAGCCGTGCCTGGCCCTCAAATTCCTCTCTTGGGGCTTCTATTCCTGTGTGCGCCCTCCCTGGGCTTCTCGCCAAGCACCCTCTGGGCTTCTCGCCGGTGCCCACTCTGGTGCTCCTCACAATTGGGGCTCAGGTGGCCGTAGCCATGCCTGGCATCTAAATCCCCTCCTCGGGTCTACAATTCCTATATGGCTCAGGCGGCCTCGGCCTTACCTGGCCCCCAATGCACTATGCCCATTCTCCGGGCTCTGGGGTCAGTGCACCCCTAGATGCAGTGCCCTCTCTGGCACCAGGGTTCCCATACCGCTGTGGAGCCCCTAATGAGGCCTTCTCCAACCCCTACAGCCTCACCGGGTCCTCCGGTGTAACAACACACAATATCATAAGCCAATTGGCTACAACTTAAGAACTAAGCCACCTGGCTAAACGTAAACTCTAAGCCCTCTGGCTACTCATCAGTCAAATCCCCTACCCGGGCTTTCTCCTCCCAGTATCCTCGAGCCAAAGCTGTTCAGGCCATCAAACTGTTCTAGACTGCACCCTCCAGCAGAGCTCCTTCTCCCTCGGATATTAGCAGGTAACTGCCTGCTTGGCCTCAGCCTAAGCTGTTTATATAGGCCAGGCCCTGCCCCCTTCTGGTCAGCTGACCAAACTGCGGTTGCCCCAGCAACCAGCACCTGTACCTTTCCCTAGGAGCAGGCACTTCAGTGCCCTGTGACACACCTCCCCCCCTTAAGTTCATAACTCCCTAGGAGCAGGGCACGGGAGTGTCCTGCGACACACCTCCCCCTCCAAGTTCACAACTCACCAGGGTGCTCTTCCTTTTTGCAAGGTGTGGCATACGTCAAGGCTCTTCTCTTGGGTTTTCTTAAGGCATCCGGCAGCTCAGTTACTGGAGGCAGAGGTTTTCAGGCGGCTCCTACTCGCCTTTTTCCCCAAGGCGCACCACATGGGATTTATCGGGATGTACCGCCACAGGTAGTTCCCCCACATTAGCCAACCTTGGTAAATTACGCCCTTCGCTGGCTAAGCTTCTGCCTACCCTCCAAGACTTCTTTTCCCGTTCCACACACCTGGGTCTTTTCTTCCCAGTAAATTGTCAGGTTCCAGATTTCTCTCCGTCTCCCTGAAGGTCTTGGAGCTTTCCCCAGATCTCCCACTGACGACTCAATGCCTTCTGGGCATCTTCTTCCCTCCAAAATTCCACTTTCCCTTGGCCAGTGGATCTCCTTCCAGGACCCTTATAGATTTTCATGTAGGCCACTCCTCCAACCTTTTCTTCAATGATCTTTCTTAATGTCTGCCACGTGATCTGTCTGGGAACGCTACTCATATATAACTGTGGTCTTCTTTCAGGCTCTGATCTCCTTCTGGCTGATCGTTACCTCCTCTTCATCTTGCATGCCTTCGCTCCATTTTCTTTTCTGAGCTGCAGTGCTCCTCTGTTCATGGAGCCTATCTTTGGCTCATCTCGCCTTGGATGCGGGACTGTCTGTGTACAACCCCTGTCAATTGGGCATGGGGTCTCACTCCTCGGGGAAGTCTTTTCTTCCTTCCTTGCTGTCCCTATTTCCGCTAAGTCAGCCCCCTCTGGCTGCCCTTGATTAGGCACTAGCCTTCCTCCCTTGCCTTGTGACAGGGATAGTTCCCTCAGCCGGTGTTCTAGTTGGCTCATTTCTTGTGAGTGACGATTCAGCCACTGGTCCCATCTCAGATCCCAGTATTTTAGGATGGCAGACTGGGCTTCCCTTTGCAGGGCTTCCAGTTTCTTTCCTATGGGACTCTCCTCCCTGTTGCTCCTCTTTAGTTGTCCTGGCTCATCCTCCTCCTTAGGATCTTCTGGGTTCTTGATACTGGGATGTACCTTTACCTCTATGTGTTGTAGAAGTTTAGGCCAGGTGTTCTCCATTTGTGCCTCTGCTTGCCTCAAGGACCCTATAAGTATCTCTCTCTCATGGAATTCCAACTTATTGGCTCTCACGTATCCCGCGAGTAGAGTCTCAAGAGCCTCCAGCCTTTCCTTTAGTGTGTCCGTGCTCTTCAGGATCTGCAATTCATGCTCCGCTATTGCTTTCTCTTTTGGCCTCTCAACTTCCTTGAACTCTCAGAGTTCCAAGGCCATCTGGCTATTTATCTCTTGTAGCCTCTCATTATCAGCCCCCATCCTCTGCATCTCCTCCCTCAGAGTTTCCATTTCCAACTGCAACTGTCCCTTTTCTGCAGTGATGCCCGCCTCTCTGGCCTGGCTATCTTTTAAGAGGGTTTTAAGTGACTGTGTCTGTTCTCTAAGGTGGTCTTTTTCTGCCTCCAGGTCCTGTACCTGAACCCTTAACTCCTCATTCTCTTTCTTTCTAGTCTCTAGCTCCCCTTCAAGGGACTGGTATTGATCGCGTAGCACCTCATGGTTTATCATAAAAGCTTTCACCTTTTCCATCTCCTGCACTACCACCTTGTTATCTTTCTCAATTTGCCCCTGGTTTTCATCCAGATTTTCTTGCAGCTGTTTGGCCAAATATTCGGCCTGCAAACATCTCTCCTGCCACCTCTCTAGGTCCTTGTGCAGATCTTGTATTTGGTCCACCTGACTGCAGACTTCCTTTTGTAGGGCTCCTGCTAGGCCTTTGGCCACTTCCAGCCTTTGCTGCATCTCCTGTCGTTCCCCTGCCTGAGTTGTGCCAGCTTCAGGAGACCGTGCCATTCAGGCCGCCATCTCCCTCTGCATTTCCTGCAGCCTTGTTTCCCTCTCCTGACTCTTCTGAGCCTCTTGGGAAATCAGCTGTTCCAGCACCCTAGTTTTCTCTGCCTCTGCTGCCACTAGGCGCCTGATTTCTTTCGCCCCTACCTCTTTCTTACCCGGTGATAATTGTCGCTCTAATGCGGCTGACTTTGCCTGGGCTCTCTCTTTCTGGGCCTTCGCTAGCCCTAGCTCCCACTCCAATCTGGCCATCTTTTCCTTCATCTCCTCCATTCTCAATTGCCCGACAAAGTTTTCCTGTCCTTGACCTTCCCCCATTTTTTTTTGAGCCATGACTACCCTGACCTTGTCTTCCCAGGTCAGGGCCTCAGTCTTGCTCCCAAAATTCCCAGCAATGGGTATCCTCCCTCAGCTCCCCCTAATGAGCTGTGGTAAGACTGCCTTTCTATAAACGTTCATCTTCCTATTCTAGCCCCTTGGTTTGTTTCCCTTTTCAGGGACATGGGGTCCTTGCATGTGCAGGACCAGGTCCTGGCCAATGCACCACTTGTCATGGGGCGGGGACCCAGGAGCGGCCGTGATCTCTCCTAGCGCCCCCTACCATGCCAAGTGGGTGTCCGTGCACCCTCATTCTCGACCACCATGTCTTTGATGACAAAAGTATTAAGGGAGGCTGCCTTTTGTCCCCTTGGACACGGTACCCCTGATGTACTCCAGCCTGTGCCCCGTCTATGGTGATTCTGTGCACTCCCACCTCAAGGGCTACGCATGGCTCCTACTACCCCTAATACCATGCCCCAAGCCTCTCAGATGTACCGGATGTTATCTTGTCGAAATCCCTTGCCCGCGCCCTCATGGGCGCT
The DNA here is from genome assembly GCF_001723915.1 of Gavialis gangeticus. NCBI lineage: Eukaryota > Metazoa > Chordata > Crocodylia > Gavialidae > Gavialis > Gavialis gangeticus. Next base: position 1,108,212 of record NW_017728973.1, read on the forward strand.
CTCTGGCCTCTCTTTTCTTACAGTTGCCCGTGCTCCCCGCGGACGCTCCCAGGCCTCTCTAGGCTGAGCCCATACCAGGCCCTTCTCACTCACGCGCTCTCCCTGGGGCTCCTCTCGTGCTCGCCCTCCCTGGGGCTCCTCTCGCAATTCCTGCCCACACTGGGGCTTCCCACAATCAGGGCTCAGGTGGCCGTAGCCGTGCCTGGCCCCCAGATTCCCCTCTTGGGGCTTCTATTCCTGTGTGCGCCCTCCCTGGGGCTTCTATTCCTGTGTGCGCCCTCTGGGCTTCTCGCCAGTGCCCACTCTGGTGCTCCTCACAATTGGGGCTCAGGTGGCCGTAGCCGTGCCTGGCCCCTAAATCCCCTCCTCGGGTCTACAATTCCTATACAGCTCAGGTGGCCTCGGCCTTACCTGGCCCCCAATGCACTGTGCCCCTTCTCCGGGCTCTGGGGTTAGTGCACCCCTAGATGCAGTGCCCTCTCTGGCACCAGGGTCTCCATACCACTGTGGAGCCCCTAATGAGGCCTTCTCCAACCCCTACAGCCTTACCCAATACAGGGGTTATTGATGTCAAGGGACATCCCTCTTGGTAGCTGCTGGATGGCAGCTGTCAGCCCCAGGGGTCATGGCCCCAGGTACGTGCAGTCTCGGGAGTCCATTGATGAATTTTGATTGATTCAGTGCTGTGATGAATAGAGCTCTGGAAGTGGTGGATCAGGGGGTATTTCAGCCCCAAGGGTCTGTTTCCAGCATTGATTAGATCAAACCGGGGCTTCTGCCCCTTTAACAGTGAAATTTCAGGGAGTTCCTGGCTCTATATTGATCCTTTCCTCTTCTTAGTCTGTAGTTTTGTAGGTGTTAATTGCCGCTCATTAACTTGCTTATTCAGACTAGCTACTGTATTACACAATCAAGCATGAGTCATTTAGAGACCCACTCCATACAGAGATTCCTGCCCTTGCTAACATTGTTACATGGTACAACTTACTTTTAAACTTAAAGTACATTTGTAAAAGCATCTACATGCTCTATTTTCACTGCAAGTACACCTTATATATTAATACTATAATAAAAAAAAAAGAGAGAGGAAGGAAGAAAAGGTAGAAAAGAGAGAGCATCCCGAAAAGGGGACAACTACTGCAAAAGGGGCTTTTGCCATATGGAGGAGCTTCACGTTTGGGGCGGGGGCAGGCAAAAAGGTTTTTTACTACAGTATAATCCCTTTCAAAAATGAATCAAACTGTATCTTAAAAGCAGCTATTCCTACCCTTTCTGAGGGTGAAAAGAACACATAGGACGGGTGGGGGGAAAGCTTTACTGGGGGGAGGGATAAATGAGGCATCAAGACAGAAAAGTCCGAGTATAATAAACATTTTCTGCAGTCTTGCAGCCCTTGGTGGTAAGGTCACTTCATCCTTGCCCATGGCAAACTAGACTGCAGGCTTTCACGAGCTGTGGGGCAGTTATTGTGGCAAGTCTATGGGGCTTGTTACCTAAGGGTGCTACTGTGCCTCGTGGTGTGGGAGGTGGGGGGAGGAGGGAAAGCCTGCTCTCCCATCCCTTCTCCCTGACCTGGCACCGGGGGTGTCATTCACATCCCCTTTTACCTGGCTGCTGGATACAATTTCAATGAAGTGAATCCATTCTATCAGTAGTCAGTCATCCCAGGCTATCTAGAATAAACAGACTTTTGAAGGCAACACAGATGACAGATTAAACTGGGAAAATGGGAGACTGTGAACATTCACCCAGTTACTGAGGGGCCTGGAAAGGGTATGCCCATCTGTGTATATCTCTTAATTTACTCTGTTTGTTGCTGTCTGCTCAATTTGAGCTGAGCATAGAATTCAGAACCAGGTTAAGACCTGGCCAAGGCAGGTCTGGTTTGGTTTATTAAGAAGTAATTCATAATGACTAATCCTCTGCTTTTCCAAATATGGGGTTTCAGCTCTGGGTTCCAGACTTGCACTTTCATCTTTGTGTGTAACACACTGTACTGGGTGCAAAGCAAGCCAAGCTAATGCTGTGTTATGGTGGCACGTGTTGTTCCTCATGTGCTTTTTCAATGCAATTTGCTTTTTTTCCCTTCCAGCCTTAAACCTTATTTAAAAAAAATATTTCTGGCTGCAAATCAAGCATGGAAAACTTCTGCTTCAAAAGAAAATATTTTGGAAATTTCACGAGGAAGTGAAAATGAAGCCAGAAAGGGAGAGAGATTATTGATGAAGGCAGTTGGCAAACTTAGTTGTGATTGCCATTCTTCATTCAAGAAGAGAGATATTACAGCTTGTCCTTCACTAGAAAAAGTACTGTTGTAAAAACTTTTCTAATCCCTGGTCCTTGCACCAATGAGCTTCAACCAGTTTATGCTGAGGAAATTTAGGTTGGACATAAGAGGAACTTCCTGACTATGAGGCTGGTCAACAACTGGAACAGGATACCTAGAGAACTTGAGTAATCTCTATTCCTGGAAATTTTCAAGAGCAGGTTGGACAGACACTTGGCTGGGATGTTTAGTCAGGGATGATCCTGCCTTGAGCAGGGGGCTGACCTAAATGACCCTGTAAATTCCCTTCTAGCCCTACTTTCCTGTGACCTTAGGTAGGGAATTTCTTGGAATAATTTTTATCACACTTTTTTGATGCACGGATACCTGGAAGGTATGGCTGAGTATTCAGGCCACATCAGCTCATGCCTTGCTTCTGTCAGTTCACAGTGATGCAAGGTAGCCAGGTTTATTGTTGCTTTGCATAACTTGAACAGCACAAAACAGCCAGAACAAGCTAATGAGTTCAAGAAGAGTGGCTGCTCCTCAAGGGAGTGATCCTTAATGCACAAGCTAAGTCTATTCCATCTTGAAGGAAAGGCAGCAAGAGGGCACAGCAGCCCCCTGGCTCTCCAGGGATCTAGCAGGTCTCCTAAGGCTAAAAAGAAAAGCCTACAAAGGATGGAGGACGGGATTAATCTTCAAAG
>NW_017728973.1:1116184-1119817 GCF_001723915.1 Gavialis gangeticus
GCCTTGGTGAGGCTGCAGCTGGAGTACTGCGTCTAGTTTTGGGCTCCACAATTCAAAAAGGATGTGGAGAAGCTTGAGAGAGTCCAGAGAAGAGCCACGCGCATGCTCAGAGGTCAGGAAAACATACCTTACGACGACAGGCTGAGAGCCATGGGGCTCTTTAGCTTGGAAAAGCGCAGGCTCAGGGGTGATCTGATGGCCACTTGTAAGTTTATCAGGGGTGACCACCAGGATCTGGGGGAATGTTTGTTCACCAGAGCGCCCCAAGGGATAATGAGGTTGAACGGTCATAAACTACTGTGAGACCGTTTCAGGCTGGACATAAGGAAGAATTTCTTTACTGTCTGATCCCCCAAGGTCTGGAACAGCCTGCCATTGGAGGTGGTTCAAGCACCTACATTGAACACCTTCAAGAGCAAATTGGATGCTTATCTTGCTGGAATCCTATGACCCCATTTGACTTCCTGCCTTTTGGGTGGGGGGCTGGACTCGATGATCTTCCGAGGTCCCTTCCAGACCTAATGTCTATGAAATCTATTAAATGAATTTGATCCTTTTAATTGCATGCATTCTTTGCTGAGGACGTGTGTTTACCCAAAGTAACTTACCTTATTTCTTGGGATCTTACATGCAGCCATCTATGGGGAGGTGCATGCAGTAAGTGCTATTAGAGCATGTCTCTACTGGGCGTCAGGGCAGCAAGAAACAGCCTGTTTGCCACAAATGGCAACCCTTGAATAAGCTGGAAACAGATGATACTGACATCAGTATAGCTTACCCTGGTGTAGTTTTACCTTTGAATTTGCCCAAGGTAGTTCTACACCATATCTGAGTAAGTTACTCGGGTGTATGGCTGTTTATGATTTGTCCATGTCTTATACGAAGTGAAGGGCAAGGAAGGGGGTAGGGGAGCAAAGTTGAGTGTACCTTTCTCCACAGTTTTGTGATCTGTTATTCAGATCCTTAGCAGGTGTAAGCTGGCAGAGCTGCACTGAAGGTCATGGGACCATTATGGTTTATTAAAGGATGAGAGCCTGGCTCTGAGGGTTTGGGGTGGAAGAGGAGGGGGAGTTCACATGTTTTTTACCTAGTAGGGGAATGAGAGCATTATGTAGATGATTCCCCTCCATGTTGTTCAGCTTCTGATCTGCTTTTTTTCTCTCCAGTGTTGCCCAAGTTTGAAGTGCTAGTGAAGCTGCCCAAGGTGATCACTGTCAATGATGATGAACTGCAAGTGCTTGTGGCAGGAAGCCACCTTTGTTTCTCCCCAAAATCTCTGTGCTGTGACAATTTGATCAGGATGGGCCCAGCAGAGGAGACACATCTTTACCCTATCTCTTTAGGTAACCTGAGCTGACTACATTCCTGAGGGAGGGGGGAAACCTGCTCCCTCTGCCTATGTGGCAGGTATCAGCTACCTGGGTGAGGGGCATCTACCTGGTGGGCTAGAGTCTGCCCAGCAACTAGTGATGTATTTCAGATTGGTTGGCCAACAGCCAACCGGAGCTGGCCTCCACTGGACCAGGTGAATGAAGTCACAGGGGCTATATAAGTTAAGACTGCCCAGGAGGAGGTGGCAGCAGCCATGTGGGGGACTCAGACTTAGAGAGGAGCTTTACCATCTGAAACTTACCAACTCCTCTATAGCTCATGAGCTAGGAATGGCCTGCCTCCAGAGGGAATCTCCAACAGCCTTGGGATGATGCTTGTGAGTAAGCTACTCAAGATCTGATTAGATATATAGCTGGCAGTAACTCAGATGCATGATCAAAAGGCTACCTCAGCCAGACTGTTTTGCTCTATGGGATTGCTATGATATTGCTCTATCTTGTACCCTATTTTCACCCTATCCCTGTAATCAATAAAGTTCTCCTTTGTGACCCATGTAGGAGACTTATTGAGGGGTGGGTCTAAATTATGCCTAAGAGTCCCCTTAGGTCTGCAGACTAAGGGAAACTTTCCTTTTTGGCCTCCAACTTGGGGGAGTGCTCCAAGTGCCTGTACTGGGTCGAGTACCCATTGGACTATTAGGCCGGTGTTTCCCCGAGGACACAGCGCCAAGAGAGTCCCTTCTTGGGGTGGTGGCAGCATACGTTACCCCCAGGCTAGTGAGTGTGCTCCAGGAAGGGGGTCAGCCAGACGCAAGGCACCCCTAGGGAGGCACTGGGAGCCTGGAAGGTGGTCAGGTGCAGTGAGGTGGGTGGCTCAACGCAGGAGCACCCCCTACTGGCCCGCCACAGTGCCCATCTGTGGTCTGTGAGTAAAAGAGTTCCTACCTGCTTGCCCATCCTTTTCTTCCTCCTTAGGAGGATGGACTCTAGAGAGGGAAAAGGTCCTTTGCATCAAACTTCCCTCCACTCCAGGACCCCAGTGCTGCATCATTTCCCGCTGTGTATTCATACCCAGCCTTTTTTTATAAATCTGCCAGGAGATGAGTCTTGTCCCTTACCTTCAGGATGTGATACCACAATCTTCTAGAAATATGTAGCTGAAAATTCCCCTTTCCATTCTCCTTCATTGGGCCCCAATGCAATATACTTACCAATCATTCATCCATCCTTCAGATAGTCATAAATGGATATCACATCCCTACTTAAATATCCCTGAAGTAGGCTCTGCAGATTTAATACTGTTGTTCCTTCCTCATAAATCACTCTCTGTAGGCCCTGATCACTTCTTCTACTCTTTTTTGAACTCCCTCCAGTTTGTGAATGCTTTTCTAGAAAAGAGATGCCCAGAACTGAGGATAATTTCCTAAGAGCCCTCTATCACACAGATAGGTGGTGTTGACCCCTCTCTGTATGGTTACAAGGAGGCCCCTCACTGAGGTTGTCACTGAACAAGTTCATTCACTGTTTCCTAAGTCCCACAGGTGGGGTGAGATCATGTCCAAAAGATTTGAGTTCTGATTTGAGTTCTGTCCAAAAGATTTTTCACCAGTATCGAAGAAAAATAAGATGGATGAAATGCTGAAGAGTAGACATTAGGAAGCCACCAGAGGGATAAGTATAAACTGGCTGACACTGTTACTTCTGTCTGTCTGTGTCTCTGTTTCCTCCTCCAGTCACTGTGAGTTTTCTTTCACTCTCATCTGCACAGGTACACCTATGGGAAACCTGTTCTTGGAACAGTAAATGTCCATGTATGCTGGAAGTTTTCCAGTCCTAGGTCATGCTGCTATGGAGAACGGGCAAACGTAGTATGGGAGGAATTCACCCGGCTGGTGAGTGCTGGGATTAAAATCCAGGGCCTTAACCAATAGGAAAAAGGTGATTGTATTGAGGAGGGCCCTGTACATATGGATTGTTGGATCCCTGTAGCACCACTTGTCCAGGGGGCTGCTCTGTATCACAGATAGAATTTGGTGTTTAGGAAAGGGTAAAACCTTGGCTTGGGAATATGAGAAACAGCTTTGGGGTGAAACATGGCCCCAGTGAAATAAATGGCAAAACTCCCATTGATATTAGTTAGGTCAGGTTTCTGTCCCAGAGATTTTACCCCTGCCAATCAAAAAGAGAACTGGAGAGGCTTTTTTGAATGAAGAAGGCATTGGAACAGGTAGGAAACAGAGAGAAAGCAGAAGATGAGGAGAAAAAAAGGAGGAAGTATGAAACTTGGAAGAAAAAAGTCAAG
>NW_017728973.1:1124817-1127081 GCF_001723915.1 Gavialis gangeticus
GAGTCAATAATGACTCCAAGATCCCTTTCTGCCTCCGTGCTCTCAAGAAGGGAGTTTCCCATCTTATAAGTGTGCTGCTGGTTACTACTGCCCAAGTGCAGCACCCTGCACTTGTCAGTATTGGAACACATCCTGTTTTTGTTAGCCCACCCCTGCAACCTATCCAGGTCTTGTTGCAGTCTTTTCCAACATACTAGCGTGCTCACCTCACCCCAGATTTTGGTATCATCAGCAAATTTAAACAGGGTGCTTTTCACCCCATCGTCCAAATGGCTGATAAAGAAATTGAACAGCGTGGGCCCAAGGACTGAGCCCTCGGAGACTCTGCTGCCCACTTCCCCCCAGGTCGAATATGACCCGTCCACCACCACCCTCTGAGTGCGACCCTTCAGCCAATCTGCAATCCATCTGACTGTGTAGGCATCAATGCCACAGTCGCCCAAGAGGAAGGAGAATGAGACAGAAGAAGGAGGCAGAGAAAAGAGAGGAGAAACATAAAGAAAGAGCATTAGGGAAGAGAGAGAGAATGTGCAAAGGGAGAAGAAAGTATCCATGTGTGAGAGCAAAGGAAAGAGAGAAGAAAAAGGCATGGGTGGAAGACAAAAAAGGCAAGAGGAAGAAACGGGAGAAATACAGGCAGTTCTCAGACTTACAGCATAACTGGTTGCTTAAAACTGCATCTTAAGTTGAAACGTCATAACTCGGAACCAAGTTTCCCATAGGAACAATGTTATAAATGGGAGATTGGTTCCTTTCCTACAGTTAACAGAGCTGCCTTCAGCTGGTAAGTCTGTTGTGGGGGTGGGGAGAGGGAAGGGATGGAGCATGAGGGGCAGATAAATGCCCCCGCAGCGAGGGAGGGATTGGGGCTGGAGCTGGGACCCAGGCTGGTGCAAATGCTGCCCAGGAAGAGGGTGGGGCGGCTCACACTGCTGCAACCACCAGTCTGGGAACTGCTCATGTGGCAGCTTGTCCGGCAGCTCTCGCCGCTGGTCCTGCTGCCAGTCTGGGAGGGCATGGGATCGGCAGCAGATTCCACCAAAAAAAAAAGAAAAGGATCTGGCCTCTCGCCACTTCTGCTTTCAGTCGACTCCTCTGGCTGTCAGGACACCTGGGGCAGCCCAGGAACAAGTTGGCTTGTCCCTGGGGCAGTGCATGAAGGCAGCAGAAGGGCAGCTGGGTTTGCTGGTGGCCAGAGAACACAGTGGGGATGGTGTATGGGGCTCTGTAAGCCTGGGCAAACTGCTATGTGGCTGGGTACTGCCCGAGCTCAGAGGCACCTGTTCTAACACTTTCCCAAACCTGCCCGGGCTTCCAGTGCCCTGTGCACTGTCCCTGCTGCCTTCTCTGGATGTGCTGGTAGCCAGAAAAGGCAGCAGGGATGGTGAATGGGGTGCTGAAAGCCCGGGTGGGCTTGGGGAAGCATTGGATCAGGCACTTCCAAGCTGGGAGAGCACCTGGACAGCTAACAGCTCAGCTGGGCTTCCAGCACCCCATGCATCATCTCTGCTGCTTTCTCCAGCTACCAGGAAACCCAGCCACCCTCCTGCTGCCTTCCCTCACTGCCCCAGGGGAAAACCAGCCTGGTTCTGGGTGACCCCAGGCATCTTGCCAGCTGCAGGAGCCTGCTGAAGGCAGAAGTGGCTAGGGGTCCAATCCATTTTTTTTCTGTGGAGCCTGCCCACTTTTCCTGTGGCCAGGGGTGAGCTGACTAATGGCTGCAGTGTTCCAAGTTGCAATGATACAAACTCATTTAAAACGCCCAAAACTCAGGTAAGTGTAATGTATGATGCCATTAAGCCACACAAAGGGAATTTTTTGTCATGTATACATTGTGACATGGTTACATGTACAAGCGTCCTGGGGATATGGCAAGAAACTAGCAGACCCACCTGGTGGTTTTCTATGACCAGGTCACAAAATCCTTAGACTCAGGGGTAGCAGTGGACATAGTCTTTCTGGACTTTAGGAAGGCCTTCGACACTGTCTCTCACCCTGTTCTCATTAAGAAACTGGGGGACTGTGGTGTCGACACCTACGTAGTCAAATGGGTCGCCAACTGGCTGGAGGGTCGCACCCAGAGAGTGGTGGTGGATGGGTCATTTTCGACTTGGAGGAATGTGGGCAATGGCTTGGTCCTCGGGCCCGCACTGTTCAACATCTTCATCAGTGACTTGGATGAGGGGGTAAAAAACACCCTGTTCAAATTTGCTGATGACACTAAGATGTGGAGGGATGTGGGCACACTAGAAGGGAGGAATAGG
>NW_017728973.1:1132081-1132446 GCF_001723915.1 Gavialis gangeticus
GGACCTAGACAGGTTACAGGGGTGGGCGGATGAGAACAGGATGGGTTTCAACACTGACAAGTGCAAGGTGATGCACTTGGGGAGGAAAAACCAGCAGCATACCTAGCGGCTGGGGAACTCCCTTCTTGCCAGTGCAGAGGCAGAAAAGGATCTTGGTATCACTATTGATGCCAAAATGAACATGGGCAGGCAGTGTGGGGACGTGGTCAGGAAGGCCAACCGTACTTGTCATGCATCCACAGATGCATCTCGAGCAGGTCCAAGGAGGTGATCCTCCCCCTCTATGCAGCACTGGTCAGGCCGCAGCTGGAGTACTGCATCCAGTTCTGGGCGCCGCACTTTAAGAGGGATGTGGACAACATGGA
>NW_017728973.1:1137446-1143073 GCF_001723915.1 Gavialis gangeticus
GTTCAGCCTCCACAAGAGAAGGCTGAGGGGGGATCTAGTGGCCTGTTACAAACTAGTCAGGGGGGACAAGCAGGCACTGGGGGAGTCCCTGTTCCCCCGAGCACTACCAGGAGTGACTAGGAATAACTGTTACAAGCTGGCAGAGGGTAGATTCAGACTAGACATCAGGAGGTGCTACTTCACTGTCAGGGCAGCTAGGGTCTGGAACCAACTTCCAAGAGAAGCAGTGCTGACTCCTACCCTGGGAGTCTGTAAGAGGAGGCTAGATGAACACCTCACTGGGGTCATTTGACCCCAGTACTTTTTCCTGCCATGGCAGGAGGTCGGACTTGATGATCTGCTCAGGTCCCTTCCGACCCTACTAACTATGAAACTATAATGAGCTGTCTCCTGGGTCTTCCTGGAGACAGAAGGGAAATGAAGAAGTCCAGCAGAATCAGGCTAGTAAGAGGATGGGATTAAACCAAGCAGCAGGCAGGTGTGTTGGGTGTGGGGAGATCTGTTCCTGTTCATGAGGCCGTGAATTGATTAGGAATTATCCTATGTCCTCTTTTCTCCCCTGTTCATGCAGACGCGTGTGGCTGTGACTCCAGTGTGATAAAGACCAAGATATTCCAACTCCAGTGCAAAGAGTACCAGATGAATATTGAAGTGCAAGGCAAGATCACAGATTACAATGCTATCTTAGTAGCATTGTAGGGCAGTTCTGCTATAGCCAATGGGGCTGCCAGTCTGAAAGGAGAGGAAAAGGCAAAGGCCAGTTAGGTGGGAAGGCAGGTTAGGAGTACTGGAGGTGCTGTAGGGGAGACCCAAGATGCATTCATTAATAAACCTTCTTTGCTGTGCTATTTTACAGGGGTAGAGCTAACTGGAACAGGCTCCTGTGAAATCACAAGACTCATGAGCAAAATCAGCTTTGAATACGTGGACTCTCACTACAGCCCAGAAATCTTCTTTTATGGGAAGGTAGGGAGCCCTTGAGAGTGCAGGACTTGCAGTATCTACACCCATGCAGAAGAGCATTCCAAACTGTGGTTAATGAGGGTGTTGATACAACATTGTCATTGAAGAGGATCCTGTTGCTTTCCTGGAAAACCATGGGGACTCTCTTAAACAGAGTACGAGGCCCATTGGCCAGGCTCGGTACTCTAATTCCCATGTTCCTAATCCAACTGCGTGAGGTTGTGCCATTTCCTCTGTGGTACTTCACAGGATCACACATGCCTGCTCCTTGTCTGCTCCCCAGGAAACACCCTCTGGAACCACAGAAGAGAAGTACCTAGGGCAAGTGCCCCTTAAAATTGTGGGAATGTGTTTCCCTACCTGGTATAAGCAGCAGCAATTGCTTATTTCTCCTCTAGGTGAAGATGGTGGATGGATCAAACGCTCCTTTGGTCAATGAAGCAATCAAGCTTTATGTGACTGGGGACAAGAATGATCGCAACTACACAACAGATGAGCAAGGAAATGTTTGGTTTTCCGTAGATACTACAAACTTCACAACTGCCTCCATTAATATCCAGGTCAGTGACTAGGCAACTGAAGATGCCTTTGAATAAGCTTTCCAAGAAACATCCATGTGATTATTAATCTATTTGCTTATCAGAAGAGGAAATGAAGTGTTTTGTCTGGGAATGTTGCTTTCCTTTCCCTCACCCTCTTTAAATGTTTTTTTTCCCTGTCTCCTGCATATGCTGCCTGTTTGGCCCTTCACTTCTTTCCCCTATTTATCCCCACAGAAGGAAGGTCCCTGTAGGATTACTATATTGTAAATTGCAAAATCTACATTAAAAAAATGTGGTTCTTCTTATGCAATTGCATGCTACCCTTTACCGACTTTCCGATCATTGCTAAAGATGTTGTTCTTCTTTTTCAGGCAATACATAAATCTATACAACACTGCTATGACAGGAACTAGGTCGTTCCTGAATATGGTACAGCCACTCACACTGGAACTTGGTTTTATTCCCCAAGTAAGAGTTTCCTTAAAATTGAGCCGCAGCCCGAGAGATAACCCTGTGACTCTGACTTGGAGGTGCATGTGCACTACATCCTGACACCAGAGGCTGTGGGAGAGGAGAAGGAAATAACCTTTTACTACTTGGTAAGCCTGCATATGTGTGACACAGTTGACAGACATTGCTGCGGTACAGTACAGCACTCTCCTGCATACCAGGCAATCAGCCCCAAGCCACTAACGTGAAAAGCAGCCAGAACTCAAATGTGCTACCTGTAGCAGGGCACTGTGGAATTGCTACCCAGAGTCCTTTACGCCCTTCTCCTGTGGCTGGAGTGCAGGATTTGTCTGATTTGGTAGAGCCACTGGTTATTAGTACATAGCCCACCCTAAGGGACATAGTCTTCACTGAATGTTTATTGCAGCCTTTTAGGTCTTACAGTCTTTAATGTGTGTTGATCTTTAAGCTGGTTTCTTGCTTACTGTTGCTGTTACCACTTTTTCTGGGGGGGCATCTTGCTGCCACCCTGTTGCTGCCTTCATTGTGTTAGGCTTTGTCCTCTTGGTTCTTTGCATTGCTCAGTTTCCTTGTTTCTTCTAATGGTTCTACATTAAACATCTGAGGCTCCCAAAAGACCTGGCCTGGCCCCATCAGTCTGAGTGAGTTTGACATCTGTCACTTTTGCACAGTTGCCTTCGGTGTCATCCCCACTGCTGTCATGAATCTGTAGCTCTCACGCCACATCTGAAACAGTTGTATGTGCCATTTTGTGTATGGCTCCTAGGAGGTTGGACTAGGACCTGCTGCCCATGTCTGTGGCATTACGTCTGTGGCTCCTTTGTTGTAGGGGCTGCTTCCCTTGCTTGACATATTCTTTAAATCTTTCTGTGCCCTACTTATCATTGGTTAGTTGGGCTGCAGCATGTTAGCTCTCATGAAGAACAGTTTGTGTTCCCCAAATCATTGGTCCCTGTGCTGTGTTTCTATCTCAGCCCTGGCAGGATTTGCTGCAGTGGTCCAGCATTGGACCTTTCTGTCTTTTTTCATAAAATCACAACAAATTAGAGGTGGAAAGGACCTCAGAGATGACATTAGTTCCAGCCCCCTCCTCAAGGCAGGATCATCCCTGTTTAAAGCATCCCAGGCAAGTGCTTGTCTAATCTGCTTTTAAAATGTCCGAGGACAGAGATCTTGCAACCTCTCTAGATAATTCCATGCTTAACCACCCTCCGAGTTAGAAAATCCTCTCTAATATGCAACCAAAATATCCCTTGTTGTAATCTAAGACCCTGTCCTCCTTGTCTTGTCCCTTGTGGCCACAGAGTATTCTATCATCGTCCTCTTTATAACCACTCTTCAGCTATTCGAAGCCTGCTATGAAATCCCTGCCCTTTCAGCCTTCTTTTCTCCACTTCCAACCAGACTTCTTCCTGCCACACTTCTTCCAGACTTCTAGCCTCTGCCATCAGTCCCTTGGCTGTGCTTAGTGGTGACACTTGCTTCCCATGGCTTTTTGGGTATTAAGGGGATGGCTGTGTGCTGATATTCCCATTTTTTGAACATTTGGTGCTGCAGTGTACAGTAGATCCCTGATCATTCACACCTGGGTGATTCACACTCTGCTTAGTTTGCCACTCAGCTCTTTACCACAAGTTTTACTTAAAAAGGCCGTGCTCCTCCACTTAGCCAGAGCTCAGCAGCTGTTCTGCACAGGGTCAGGTTGATATTTTCAGAGGTTTACAGAGTCTCCTCTTTTTCCTGGGTTCGATATTCTCTGCACAGCTGCAATGTCAGGGTGACAGCATGGAAAAACCTCATTCTCAGAAAAGCAAAGGGTCTCTGTATTGAGAATACTTTTTTTACAGAAGTGCTGCATTCCCTACTAGCATTCCAGACATGCAAATTGACCAGGGGTGGGCAAAATATGGCCCACAGGCCAGATCCGGCCCTCCAGACCATTCTATCCGGCCCATGGGGCACCTAAAAAGTTTAGATAATTAATATTTATCTGCTCCTGCTGCCTGTCAAAGATGACAGGAGCCAGGGACAGTAGTACCCAGGGGAAGCCAGCAGGACCCAGAAGAAAGGCCAGCCGGGCCTCACACCCCACCAGCCCCCTTCTGCCTGCCTCCCCCCACCACCCCAGAAGCCTCTGCCTGCAGCTGCTTTCCCTGCTTCACTGCATATAGCGGCTGCTGCAGCACCATGTGGCCCCCAGCTGCATCACTGGACCACAGGGCTGTACTGGTACCCCCAGGCCAGGAGCGGGAGGGTGTGTGTGTGTGTGTCTGTATAGTGAGGGAAGCACAGAGTGTGTATGTGTAATGAGGAAGGGAGGAGAGGGAGAGTGTGTATGTGTGTATGTTCATAAAATGAGTCCCAAAGGAACCCCCACCATATACCCACAGCCCCCTTGCACTGCCATACACGCAGACACCCAAACCCCCTCACACAACCCAGCTACACTCCTCCCACACACTGCCCCTACAAACCCCATACATACCCACACTGCACATATCCACATACACTCACATGCTCCCACACACCTATCCATCCTCCACCTCTCCCACAGTTTACAAGAGTAAGACTCCATTTTAAGCTATTGTGCAATCACCTCTGTGTACACTACACAAACACATGTAAATCAGGGCAAAAATATTTTTTGAACTCAAATTAATGTATGTTGTAGATGTTTGATTTTTAGAATATAATTTTGTATTTTTCTGGTTCTGAGATGGCAAAACCCCTTGCTGAAAGGAGTATTTCAGGTGGCAAGGGGAGGGACTTCTGGTAAAAAAGGCCATGGGTTAGAGAGCAGCACTTCCGGTCCCAAAATGGTGACCAAGGGGTGGGGCACCTGTCAAGAGATGGGGCTACCCATGCGGCCCTTGACAGTTTGCCAAAACTTGGTAAGTGGCCCTCCACCCAAAATAATTGTCCGCCTCTTGTTTAAATCCTGCTTATGTTCATGTGATGATTTTAACCCTCATTGAGTAGTGGGTTGTTTTAATTCCAATTCTAATGTTGACTTCATGATTTCATTGCTAATTTTAGTTTAGTAAAATTTATAGAATTTTAATTAAGATGTTAAGCTTGGTTGCTCATTAACTTATAATTACACCCATAAAAAGGCAAGGTTCTTTGGGTAAATGTGATATCTTTTATTAGACCAACTAAATAGTTGGAAAAAATTGTTCTTTGCAAGCTTTTGGGTACAAACACTCTTTTTCAGTTGTAAGGAGAGGCTGCAATTGTTAAACTCAAGGGGCAGTGGCTCAGCTTTAAAAGAAGCACCAGACAAGAGACAAGTCTGGATTATGCCTAACACAGTAGTTGGACTACTGTTTGGGAAAACAGAGAGATTCAAGTTTAAGCTTCCCCTGGGCAAGGGAGGCCTAGAACATGTATCTCCAGGTCCTTAGGTGAGTGCTGTAACTACCAGTTTTGGGAGCTAAAACATGAGAGGGTCAGTCTTGTCCTGCTCCTCCTCCTCTGTGGGTGTGTCTACACATGCATTAACATGCTTTAGTTAATATGCATTAACTCTAGAACCTCCACTGTGAGGTACCAGAAAAATGTGCATTAGCCTGTCCTAATGTGCATTAGTACATTAGCCTGTCCTAATGTGCATAAGTGGGGTAGAGAGCGCAGCACAGCTGAGGCGGATCC
>NW_017728973.1:1143084-1147387 GCF_001723915.1 Gavialis gangeticus
GTCCCTTCCAACCCTAGAAACTATGAAACTATGAAACAGTCCTGGCCTTGGCCCTGGCCCGAACTGTCCTGCTCCTGGACACTGCTCCCTACTCACCCATGGCCCCAACCCATTAGCCAAGCCAAGTGCCCCCTACCAGCAAAGGTCCCAGGCTGATCTCCATGGAGACCCCACCACCGTGCTCTGCCTGGCACCTACAGCAGTGGGTGGAGGGTGAATAAGCCAGGGTGCCCAGGCAGCAGGGGCAGGTCTGGTGGCAACAGAGACACTAGTAGCAGCAGCTGGAGGGAGCCACTGGGGCTTCCAGGAAAGAGTCTAGCTGCTGTGCCAGCCCTGCTGCAAGCCCAGGGGCATCAGAACGGGCTATACACATCACAGCCCAGGCTTCCCCTCACACCTGGGCCAGGTGAGGCCAAGGGACCCACCACACACCAGATAAAATCTGTTGGCAGGCTGGATCCGGCCCACAGACTGTATTTTGCCCACCCCTGACCTATAGCCTCTTCCCAGCAGCTGCTGATTCATTCCTGGAACCCCAACCTGCACAGTGCAAAGGGAACCAGCTGAGGAGGGGGTGCAGTGCGAGTAGAGATGGCTGAGACACCAGCCCAGAATCTCAGGAAATGGACTGGTCCGGGGCTGGTACTGTCAGGCTTGGCAGAGAACAAGATGTCCCCGAGAGAGCAGCAGAGACCGCCCCCCTCCTTTTCAGGCCAGAGCCAGGCTGCTCCCACAGGCTTGGTTTGCTTCCCAGTCTAATTCTAATTAGTCCCAGGGAAGAGGCCTCCCCTGCAGATGACAATTGCTCAGGCTCATAGATGTTGCTGGCCTGAAGAATTTCCCACCAGTCCCAGCTCATGATGCCAAATTATCTCCGCTCTACCTGCATTACCTACAACCCTCCTGCACATGGACACAGAGCTCTTCCCTCCCTCCCTCCAGCATTGCCCAGCCAGGCGCCGTCAGGGACTTGATGTTTCCAGCACTCTTAGCAGCAGCTAAGCAGATGGCATTCAGCCGTCACCACACACTAGATATGCACAAGAAATATTGACAACTCCCCCTCCTCTAAACAAAGCCAGCCAAAAGTTCTTTGGCAAGGCCAGTGGAGCTAGTTGGAGGAGTCATCTCCTGCCACCGCTGCAAATCCAGGGCTGCAGTTATGGCTTTGCTTCTAGCTTATGGGCTCTAAAGGCCCCTGAACAAACAAGCCTAGGTTGATTTTAAACAGGATCTGGGCTTTATAAACTTAGAGTGAAGAGCATAAGCTGCTCCATGCCATCTAGCATTAGATGCAAATTGTGCTCCATAGTAGGCCTTTCTATGGGGAAGCAGTGATGGCTATAGGGTCTGCCTGAGCCAGTAGTATGAAACTACACATTGGTGAGTAGTTACAGCAGCTATGAGCAGAAGGCTGGCTGCAAGCCAGGGCATATCCAAGCACAGAAGCCAGGAGGAAGCAGGCAAGTGGCTGGTCGAAGACAAAGGTACCAACACAACATGGATGGAATGGAAGGCTGTTCTCCAGAACCTCCCCTCACAGCCTGCACAGGGGAGGCAGGTTGCCACGTGATCCAATTCAGTTTGGCCATCCACATTAGAGTGCCACCTCACTGGACAGCTTATGCTTGTTTTTTGTTTCTTCCTGCAACAACGCAAGGATTCAATTCTCCTCCTGTTTGGCCTGTTGTTCTCCACTTGCTCTAGGTAGTCAACCACAGGCAATGTTGAGCAGAGTGTGCAACGATCCAACACTGACTGTCAGGGACAAGGCAGTCAGACTGGCTGAGTAGTAAGTAAGGAGCAAGAGTGATGAAGAGCAGTCTGCATCATGTAATTGGCTAGATCCCTTGTGTCTGAAGAGGGCTATGATAACCTGGCTGTAACCTGTGCCACAACTGACTCTTCCATATGTGGTGGAGCCTCGTGCTCAAATAGACCAAAAAGCAAAAATGTGGCCTTCTAGACTAGAGGTTGGAGCACTTGGAAGAAGAGGAAGTTGGTTTCCAGTCTGTGTTATAACAAATGTTTTTTTCTCAAAAGCAAAAGAAATCCTTTGTTTGTCTGTCATTATAGACCACTGACTCCTCCATCTGAAGGACTGTGAGTTGATTTGTTTTGTAAGTATCATCACATCCAGAAAACACAGGAAAGTAGAGAGACTAATGTAGTGGAGAAAAGCCAACCAGAGCCAGCAACTGCAAGATGAAGGCCAGCTAGTTCAAGCTGAAATTAGACACACCAAGAGTGACTAACCATGGGAACAAACCACAGGAAGCTGTGGATTCTCCATGGTTGGTAGGGTGGTAAGATAGGTTTTAGTTCAGGTTACAGGACTAGATTAAAAGACTCATAAGATCATAGTAAAGTTGGACTGGAAGGGACCTCATGAGGTCATCTAATCCAACCCCTACTCAACGTAGAAGTTGAAAACAATCTGCTGAGTTATTAGTGGCAAGGGGTACAAATTACTGGACAGGCCCACATGCAATAAGCACTTCTTGACATGACATCTGCAGCACCACTAGAGCCAAGCTGCTGCTACTAGTGCACCCTTTGGCTTGCACATATTCCCTATGCAAGGCACGCTGGGGATGACCACTAGATTTATGCTTTCCCCTCACCTTGACACTCCAATGCTGCCTATGCCTGGATACAAGTTCAAAAGACCTAGCCAATAGGTTCCACTCAAGCATACCTTTTGGATGGGGCTGATGCTCTTTTTTGGCAACTGCACTTCTTCCCCACGTTCCAGCTCACTGTATAAGCACGGCTTGGGCATTCATGCATCATTCAATTCAAGGTCTACATCCAGCCCAGCATAGCTATCCCTTCACTGTTGATGCCTCAGTGAACAGTCAGCACAGTGCAGGATTTAATCAGCTTGTAGTAGTGCCCCATTTGGCAAAGGGTTCAAAGGGCCTCCGCTTAAAACTACTCAGTTGCAAAATGTGCCTTCTGTACCATGACCAAGTCTCATGTCCCAGGCAAGCAAAACAGCTTTGCACCCCTTTCAGTTGATGGGCAGCCTGATCTCATGCTGACCTGAAGCTCTTTGTGCACCTGCCAAAAGCCACATTAATAGCCAACACACTACATAAAAGTAAGTAACCCCAGGAACAATTGGGGTTCAGTGCCAGTGGATATAGCAGGGGCACACTTCTGCAAGGAGCTAGCTGACACTACTTTCATTTTCCTCAGGGTGATAGTCCAAGGCAAATAATCTAACAACTGAAGATCTTCTATGGCGTGGGCCACCAGCACAACCATTACTATATAGGAGTTCCTGCACAGTCCACCAGGCAATTTCAGGCCTCACACACCAACTGGCAGGTTTAAACAACTCTGCAGTTCAGAAACAAATCATGATGGCTGCAAAAGAAACCCTGAAGTCTGCTCCGTCTAGTACCATGGCATGAAATAGCACAAAATAGGACTGGTCCCAAGATGCATCCTTATTTGACCTGCTCACAGGGAAGGAGTGGACAGGATGAAGTCAACCTTTACTTTACCATATGTATCATGGAGTGGTGTCAATAGACCAAATTTCATGGACAGCTGACTCTCTCAGTAAAGCTTCAAGGTCCAGGCTGGTTCACAGCATCATAGGCCTTGGTCAAAAAAAAAGAATCACTGAAACCTAGACAGCGGTAGAAGTTCACTGGTCAAGTCTGAAATGAACAGAGCAGTCAGGCTCACACTTGGCATGCAAGAACCAAACCCTGACTTTGCACAAACATCCCACAGAACAACATGGAGGAAGTGTATGTCAGTTTTGCATCCTTCTATCAATTTGAAACTCAAAAGAATCCTTGCCCAGTACCTTCCCCAGCAAGGAGCATGCCTAAAGGGCTACTACAGGTAGGAGACAGTCAGGCCTCCTGTCAAAACAGGTGAGCTAAGTTTCAAAAGCCCGCTAGTAACATTGAGTTGTGTTACTGTATTGCAGCTGTACACTTATACTAACCAAACATTCCAAATCCTCATTTTTTAAATAAAGGCATGAACAAACTGCACCACTAATGCACTTCAAAACCCTTGCAGGAACAAGTAAAAGAACACCTATTTCAGGGCCAGCAAGGACCAACCAACATAGTAGTAGTAGCCCCAGCTGCGAGTTACATACCAAAAATGTAACCCCTCCGGCCCCTTGTCAGGTCTCTTCTAATTCTTGCCTTCCAAGAACAATTAAGGACTGATTTTCAGAAGATGCCCTCCCCAAAGACGTAATCTTTTCTCAGAATTTCAGCTAAACACTTTCCTTTTAGGAGTAACATCCTCAAACAACCACTGCAGGAAGCAG
>NW_017728973.1:1148012-1199730 GCF_001723915.1 Gavialis gangeticus
GGGCAGGGGCACACAGTGTTTGGAGGAGACTGAACAGACCAGATCCAACATCGTTGTGACATCAAACGGGAAGGAGAGGAGGAAGCCTGGTAAGAGAATTTATACCTTGCACTCCTCTCTTTGCTATGGTACCAATCTTTGCACTATGCTAGTAAAGTCCTTTGGGTCGCGTAAATTCACTCCTAGCCATTTGTCAAATTCATGGACAAAATGTTAAACATACCAGGGTGCCAGTTGCTTAACTGACTAGTAAATACTTCTCCTGTGGGGAACCCAATACCTGGGCAGATGCACTAGAACAGCTGTGCCAAAAGACCTGCAGAGGCTCATGGGGCAAAGCATCTTCCTGTACATGGGGATTACATGGTGGGGGAATGTCTGCAGCCACAACCCACACCCACCACACAGCAGATACCTCCCAGGCCCTGAGCTCCCTGGGCCTTGTAGGTCACAGCACCCCACCCCCATGCGTGACGGCAGGAAACAAGGGAACCCAGGCGGAAGAGCGGAGCAGGGGGCGGGGGGAGCAACGCCCACACTGCGAGCTGTAGGTTAACCCCTGACAGGCCCTACGTGGCTTGCAGACCACCAGTTGGACAGCCTTGCTTTAGAAGATGGGAGACCAACAATACATTTAGGCCCCATCCAAACAGCCACTCTATGCCACTTTCCACCAGTGTCTCATTACAGCAAATCCAGAAAATAGATGGGCCCAAGCCACCATATTTTGCCTGTGTTCCCCTCTGGAGTCCCCCAGTCCAATTCTGGGTCTGCCTTACAGAGCTGCTCGTAGGGGTGCACGGGGCGCAGGGCATATCAGCCTGTGCGGGGGGTGGTGTGCAAGTGGCCAGAACATGGAGCCAGTGGCATCCGGAGTGGTGCTGCCCTCAGCATGTACCAATGGTGCTGTCCATCGGGCCTATACAGCACTGTCTGCGGGGGCCCCCCAAAGTGCGGGGCCCAGGGCAGTTGTCCTGATTCACACTCTGCCCCCCAGCTATGCTGTCCTACCCCTATGGCAGGGGCTCTGCTTGTTCTTGTGCTACAGAAGTATGTTGGCATTGGAGGTACTTCACAACTAAGGGATTTCACCAGATGCAACGGTAATAGGCACTTGGACACAGATGCATTCAGCCTCCTGAGGTCATCATTGCCCCAGCTGCAGGATGAAGCACAATCTGCCTTGATCAGCACTCAGTTTATTCCACTTTTTAAAATTTTCTAAAAACAAGAGATTAAATACTAGACAAATGTCTGCAACTTCCAGCCCACTAAGACTGAGACAGGAGAGAGAGATCAGACCACATGCCAGGCAGAGCATGAGCTAACAAGACATTGATATATAATCAATACAGGCATCATCTCCATTTCTCCTCATTAACAGCACCACAAGGAGGAAGTGAGGTAGTCTCTGGAGACATGGGGAAATAGTGAAGAGAATGTGAGAGCCCATAAGAGCTCATCCTGCTCAGAGCAGAGTCACTTCTAGAGGAAGTCAGCTTTTTGTATGGCCCCACTGGTCTAATTCATTGTAGTGTCCAATTCATGTTTGCAGTTGTGCCACAACCAAGAGACAGTAGTTGCTCATGCAATTCTACCCCCTCTCCCACAAGACACATTCTGCAAAGCACAGTATAGGGTCTGATCACTACAGCATTCACTTATGCAGACTCCTCATTTTGGGAACTGGACATGAGGATACACAATGTTGCTTAAATGGGAAGATGGCCTGTTAAGTGCTCATTTTGCCAATGCTGGCTGGGTCAGGCTGGGGAATCTTCAGGTAGGGACTGTCCAAGAGTGCAAGCAGTCCCCAAGCATTGTTGCAGATAAGAGTGGTGACTACTTTCACCAGAAGAGCAGCACTCCCAAACAAATGTTATGAACTGGCCCAACTCTTCTCTGGCCAGGCACAGGCTTTCTGTTAACACCAGGGAAATCAGATGCCACAGCCAATTCAGCTGAGTGTCCTTTGTGATGGTACTCAGTTGGTGAGCCATAGGATTTTAAGGCCCTATGCAGCAAGTCATGGGCTAATGCCTAGCTGGTCCAGCTGTCCAAGCAGGTCTCAAACTTCGGTAAGGCGCTCCTTCCATTTCTGTACGACAGTTCCAGTGACTCTTGTCATCTTTACCTGCCCAATCCAGCTCTGGCTTCTGCTTCAAGACAGAGTAGAGATGGGACTCGTACCCACTCTCTCGCACATCAATACAGGTCCTCCTGAGCATCTCCCCATCTATGGGCTGTATCCTGGTGCTTTGGAGACTATCAAGAGTGGAGAACAGCTGAATGTCCCAGTCTGACCTTGATGAGGAGGTAGTCAAATTTTCAAGGTCAGGACAAGCCTGTGGGTTAGACGGGAGAGGCTGAAGGACACCGGGATGAATGGCTATGCTTGTACAGTGGTCTCCGGCATTGGCAGTCTCAGGTACCACACTCTCAACTAGTCCAACACAGCAGACACTGGGAGAGCTGCAGTGCTCCCTTTTGGCAGCTAGGGGGCCATGCCAGGTGGGACAGCCAGACTGGCTCACGGCAGAATGAAGCTCAAGGCCAGAGTTATGCACTTGGCAAGGAGACTCTGTGTCCTCTTTGGGCTGCCCTCCTTGGTAGCTTTGATGCCCTTCGGTCTGGTTACACAGAGGGGCTGTACTCGCCTGGGCTGCCTCTAGGGAGACAACATCCATGAAAGGAGGCCCTAGGCGGTCTGATGGTGATTTGGGACCCCCAGGGTCCTGCTTCTGGAGCACCCATAGGGCAGGGGAACTGCAGGGTCTGCTGGAAGATAGCGAGAGCTCTCCCACTCCAAAAGTGCATGATGGAGCAGTTCTGTCAGCCCTGGCCACAGCCAGAAGGCTGTGCCTCAAAGCAGCCTGTCCCACTTCCTGATGAACCAGCCTGCAGCCCGTTGAGCCTGTCCATGTATCCAGACAGAGGGGATCACTACCGAGCTGCATCTTCCACTTCTTTTCCACACACGCACTTGGAGAGGAAGAAAGTTTACGTTTCCTAGAGCAGGACAAATCTCTTGGACAGCAGCTTGTGGGTCTGAGTGCTTGCTGGGGAACAGATCCAGGTGAACAGGCAGCTCTCTCCCCAGTACTGCAACAGGTCCCATGGTTGAGATCAGGAGCAGGGACTGAGCCAGCAACACCAACCACAGCAGACCCATTTGTGTTGCTGCATCCAGCAAGAACTTTTTTACCTGGCCTGTCTCCAGCAGGGGACCCAGTCTGTCGCACTGGCTTTGTAGACAGCCCTAAGAGGCAGTCCTTAGCAGACAGTTCCAGAACAGGACAAGGCTCGTCAAATCTCTCACTGGGCTTCTCTTCAGGACTCAGGGAACATTCCCCATTCAACAAGCTGAGCCTGTCTTCTGCATTGAGGCAGAGGTCTTTCCCAGAAGCCTGCAAGCCCTTCCTCCCCAGTCCTGCAGCTGGTGCTCTCATGGCATTTGCTTGAGAACTGGAACATGCATCTGCTGCAGGAGAGCAAGATACGCTAGGAAAGAAAAATCTTAATTTAGCATGAGTTCCAAGGCATGCGGCAATATCAGAACTGACAGTAACCCAGCAGGAAACCTATGTAATACCTGGGGTGTCAGAGTCCCTACACTGAGAAGGGCAGATGGACAACAGGTAGCACAGGCAGAGCCTATTCAAGGATGCATGGCTGATGGAGTTTGAGAGTGTCACCTGCTGGCAGGACAGAGTAACCACAACCAGCCTTGGCAGAACATGTTCTCATCCTCCTGATGGAGACCAGGGTGGCCCAAATCATATGTATGACAGGGAAGAGGATGAAACACAGAGGAGGGTTTAAAATTTTAGGTGTGCCAAGTCCTGGAACAGAATGGACAACTTGTGCTGGAGTGGGCAAAAGAGCAATTTCATAGGAGTAAAGGACACGTGAAGGGTCTGGGGAATTTTCCACTGGAAACAAGAGGGCAAGCTTAGAGAGAGAGGAGTGCATAGTAGTTTGGTCATGTATTTGAGAGTTCAACAGGTGAGAGGAATCAACTCAAATCCCCTGGAAACTGATTGGAACTCCTTTACAACTCATCCAGACTCTTTTTTGCCAAGGTAGCAAGGCCTGGGGGGGGGCAGTGGAGGCCATTTCATCACCAGAGGTTGTGTATTTGACTGCTCAGTGACCTGTTGACTCCCTACAGATTTACCACCACCCCAGCCCCCACCCCACTGATCTGGACTGAAAGGTCCCATTACTTAAGCTTGACAAATCCCAACATGCTGGTGTTTCAGTTCAGCCTAGCTGAAGGCACAAGGCAATAAATCCCATGGTAACAGATTCACAGCATCCCTGCCTTGCTGCCCCATATGAGTTACCTGGATGATGAGAACCAATCTGGGAGCTCTACAAAGTCATTGATGAGCTGGGAGATGAGATGGTCTACAGCTGCATATTGAAAGTCATCCAGTGCAAACTGCCTGTGGTGGGAGCTTTGAAGGTGCTGAAAGAAATGGCAGAGTAAGAGAGTATTTGGAAGACATCACGGCAGGCAGGAAGGTGGAAATTTGAGCCAGTAGCTTCCTCCCACATTATCACACATATGAGACCAGAGTGCAGTCAAGCTACAATAACTGGCCAGAGTCAAGAGAGAATGCCTGGATGGCAGCTGCTGGGGGAAGGCTAGAAACCAAAAGTGTGCATAAGCCCTTGTGTAGCCTATGGGGCTAACAGACCTAACAAATCTGGGTACAAATAGGTAAGCTGCTCAGCATGTCTTCCAGGAACAGGCAAACCCTTACCCCTGCACTAAGCCAATCCCTAACCATTCAGTTTATCAGCTTATCATGGGACTACAGAACCTGTAATGCCCATGACCTTGGTTCCCAAAGGCTGGCATGACACTACTTGTAACAATCCCATCTCCCAGACTTTTGCACACCACTAATTCATGTGATTTGTTTGCTCTGTTCCTCCAGAGATCTTGGGCTGCTTTGCCAGGACAGGAGGTCAAAGGTCACAGCCCAATCCCAGCCTTTGGCTAGGAGGCTGGGTCAATTAAACACCACAAATATAAGACTTTGGTTATATAATCTATTCCTTTCCCTCTTAAAAGGGCCTGTTATGATAACATCTTCCCAAGGAGTGTCGAGACTCAAGCCAGAACCTAGCAAGAGCTAGGGAGTCCAATGAAGAATTAGGTCTGGTTTGGGATTGGGAGCCAATAGGGCCCTTACCAGCTGTAGATCTTCAAAGGTCTCCTGACAGCACTCACAAAACCCCTTCCTCTTTTTTGGCATGGTTGGTGGAGTGGACTGGGGGCTCTTCTCTTTTTCACTGAGAATCATACAGCGCTCAGGGACCCTGCAAGGAAGCAACACGAGAACCCCCAGTGGTCAGATCCTGCACGAGGGCTGCTGTTGGGTCCTGATGTAACTTTTACTTGGATGCCCAGAAGGGTCAAGGTGGGAAAGCATGGTCAGTTACAAAGCAAAAAGCAAGGGACTCTGCCCATTGTCCAACCCTCCTCTCCCCATCTGGGAGAGTCAGCCTCACCGGCCAGGTTGGGTAGAGCCCATAAAATAAGAAAATTGGAGAAGGGAAAGCGTCTTTGCCTTGAACCACAGGAAAAAGGGGCAGCCTGAAGGGTGTCAACCAGTATGGGCTCATGAAGTTTAGTGGCAGGTTGCATAAGGCGAGCTGCAAATTACTGTACCTGGTTTTGCAGGAGCTTGAGGGGCTTTTCAGAGGCTCAAATGGGCTGCAACCTTTTGGTGCCAAGAAGTTCAGATCAGGGAAGCTCTTGAACTGGTGGTGTAAGGGCCTGAATCGCCTGAAAGAGCAAAAGCAAAATTATGACAAACCCGTAATCATGTCACAGTTTCTTGAGTCAGCAAGACACTTTTTTCATTCTCTGGCCTGGCATTTGCTCCCGATACCATTACCCACAACTGCTGTGACACCCCTCAAGGTTTCCCTCTGCTTGGCACTTCCCATTTCTCACTGGATTAAGAGCAAAATCAAACCTGGTGCTACTCCAAGATTCAATGTTTACACAAGGTCCAGCTTTGCCATGATTTCTAGGAAAAGCAGCAAGACAGGCAGCTTCTCATCCTTCACCCCCCTACCCCTTTAAAAATAGAAAGAAAATTCACTGTGTCTCTTTCCCTCCCCACCCCCATGCACAAATCTGTTCTTGTCTGATAATCAATGTTTTCTGAAGAGCGTAAGCCAGTCCCATTTATTTCTAGCAAGATTATGCTGGTGGCATTTGAGAGGGATCTAGTTTTCTCCTTCCCCAGCTTGGTTCCCTTTATTGTTCAAACCTGAGCCACAAGACACTGACATGGTTTATATTTATCATTTGGACCACAGCAGTGATCAAGTCCTTGATTTGGACTAGGATCCACTTGCACCAAGTATGCAGGAAAATAAAAAGACTGTCCTTGGCCCAGGTGATCTGGCACCACCTTTCACTCTCTGCTTCATCCGCTGTTAGAGTGCTGAAGTTCCAAAAAAAGCATGGAAAGAAGTCATAAATGCTGACATTCCTTCTTTGCATTTTGCTGCAGGTAACTACAAGATCCAATATTTAGCTCTACAGTACAAGGAACACATTAGAAGCCTTGGCATAAATGCCTCCATCTTGTATACATCCTGCATTAAATAATGATAGAAACTGCATGTTGCTGCTGTAAGCCTGTAACTCAAATAATACATTCCCAGTAAATATTGTCTAAAAGACAGGCTTCCAAGGCCAGATTCCATGCTTCTGCTGCTGATTTAAACATGAAAACATTAACTAAGTGCTTAACCATGGTGATATAAAAATATGTAATATAAAAGCCATGGAAATATAAAAATATGTAGGAGAATCCAAACAACAACTGTGTACCAGAATGAACACACACCGAAAGTCTATCAAAGACAAAAATACCCCATTATCTGTGGGTGCACACTTCTCACAAGACAACCACTCTCTCCAGTCCCTCAGCTCTAATCCTCAAAGAGAATTTACAGAACACCTTTCGTAGACAAGTGTATGAACATGATTTCATAAATCTACTGGATACAAAAAATCATGGACTAGATATGGACATTGAATTTATGGCACATTATAATCCGCCTCCCATTTGATAACCCCAGGTAACTTGTCTGCATGTTACCAGCTACATTCTATCACCAATTCAACACTCCCCCTGTCTCACATCTATTATCCCCATTCCCTCAGATTCTCACTGCCAGGCATTTGCATCTTCACAGACCTGCATTTTGCATATTGGCTTCTATTCTACCCAGGACAGTGCACATTACACCAGCAACCTCTTCCTATGCCTGAAGAAGGGTGCTTGTGCCTGAAAGATTGCAAAGAAAATTTTTCCAACTATATAGTTGGTCTAATAAAAGAGATCACATCTATCCAAAGAACCTTGTCTGCCTATAACCATGGTAACACAAACAAAGTAATTGAAACCTTTTACCATAAAGAATAACACTCAGTAGGAAGAGTAAAATCTAACTGATATAACCTCTGAAGCTCATCCTAGTTAAACAATACTAAACAATGAACATAGAATCTTATAAATTCTTCACTTAGCTCGAAAGGGGGTATCAATGCCTTTCATTAAGATACACCAAAAAGATACTAGATGTCATCAATGACTGCATATCTGATTACAAGTCTGAGGAGGATTGGGGTAGAGCAGAGGATGACAGGAAGTGAAAGACTAGCTGAACCGCCAGCAAGAACTCGGAGATCCTGGGATCCAGCCTACACATCCTCCCAGGCACAAGTATGTTTTTGGCACTCCCGTTGCCTGATCTGAATACTAGTTAAACTTAGGTTAACAATAAAGTAATCCTCTTGAAATGAGACAGGTGCGCTCTCTCAGTTCCAGGGCACTGTTGGACAAAGTAAGCTTCCTTTGTTTTAATTTGGGGGAGGGAGGGAAGGCTTCCCTTCAGGTAGCTGCTTTTGCAGGCCCCATTACAAGTTTACTTCAGAGCAACTAAAGCACAGATGCTTTAGATATTGCATTTGCCTCATTTTTTAAGCTAGTGAAATGCTTTAAATAGGCAACTCTTGTTAAGCTGCCTTTGCTCCTGTACCAAATAGGGAAGACTGAAAAGGCTTCTCCACAGATTTAGAAGACCAGCACTGCTACAAGTGAGTGGTAGAGTAGAAGCCCCAATGAGACCATCACCCCTTGGTAAAATGCTCTAACCACCAAGTAGTCTGGTCCCATGCAGTCCATGCTCATCTGATAGTGAACTGAAATCAAAGAGAATAAGTGTCTTGTCCATGGTCACACAAAGAATCCCTAGATGAGGTGGAAGCGAACCTTGGTCTTATTCTAGTATCCTTCTTCTACCTGTCACTTTCTGTACACTTGCCATCCCCCACCCCCCACCCTCTTCAAGGAAATCAACAACTCCCTGATGAGAACAGAGGTCTTGGAAGGAATTAAGCCATAGCAAAGCTAAGCCATACACTTCTGCCCCTGGATATGAGAAGGCAAGCAGTGTACACAAAGTAAACCCCAGCAACCTTGACAGCACAGCTCAGCCTCAAAGTCAGAGACATGTCAGATTTAAGCAGCTCTCACCCACCTGCTCTGGTCTTCAATCTTCAGAAAAGGAGGCTTCAATTTTCCCACTGGAAGAACAATTCCTCAGTTAGCAGCTTCCTGGACATGCCCCATACCCCTTCATTCAGTCCCTGCCTACAAAGAAAGGGGCTCTAGAAGTTAAAGTTTTCTTGGCATTTTTAATAATTCTGGATGCTAAGCTACCCTTAAATATGAACCAAGCATAACCAAGGCATAGCTGTTTGCCAGTCTTCAGACAGCCTGGTTCAGTCACACCAAGTGGCACCTACAGTTCATTCTACAGGTCAGCTCTGGAACCTAGTGACGATGTCGACATTTTGATGAATACCTTTCACTACCAGTTTTAGTGAAAAGCTGCCAACATATTCCCTTGACCACCAGCTTCCAGTGTCTGTGCAGGTGCCAGAAATCTCCCGGTCACTTACAACTCCAGAGCCCCCAACATTTTTGACCACCTCGTAGAAGTAATCATATACAGTAAAAGCTCTGTTAACCAGCATCCATGGGGAATGGGGAGTGCGGTTAATCAAATATGCTAGTTATCTGAGAGGTTTTTTTCAAGAAAGAAACTAAGGCTTCATTTTAACTGTGATATAAACTTTTAATGTAACATTTTAACTATGATATAACAACTTCTAATATTTTAACTTTATTATTCCTTATATCGTAGTTAAAATATTTAAAGTAAACAGTATAGCAAGATGGTGCCTCTGACAGATGCCGGTTAATAGAGAATTCCAGATGGTAAAAGTGCCGGATAATGCAGCTTTTACTGTACTTGTAATACAGAATGCAATAGAATATGAATGTGTTACAAGTTTAGAGGAAGCAGCCACCATGAAGAATGATAGACAGATGTTAGCTATTTGAATACAGATGTGCTATACGGCAAGAACCAGAGTGTTCCAAGTTACCAATAGCTGCCACTATCAGCATGCTCTTTGGAAGGGATAGATAGAAGTTACCAGTTTCTAGAGAAGAGCAGGTAATGGGAAGAATTGAATACAGATTTAGCAGGGTGTCAGGATTTATTGGACATTTATCTGACAGGGAATCAGGTCATCTCCCAGGAAAAGATTAGGCGCTGCCTTGACCCCCATATCATGATTTTGCTGCTTTGCAGACAGCACTAAGTAGAAGGGACCCGGCATTTCTCAAGTTATGACAAGCTACTCAGAACAGTAGCTAAGGGGAAATCCTACTCCATGCTTTCTCAGCCAATGGTTTAAGCATTCATTCTGCTTCTAGGTACCTTTATAGAGAATCTGCCAAAATTTTAAAGGAAGACTGGAGAGTCTCCTCTTAAAGGACTGGAAAACTAGAAATACTGACCCTTTTTGCACCTTTCAGATGAACTTATGCCAGAATGGACAAGTTTCAATCTTGGGCTCTCAGGAACAAGAGGGCTGCCCACCCCTGCTTTGACTAGATTTGCTCTAAGAGATATGAGCACATATGATAACAACTTCTCTTTCTTTAGTGAGCTACCCTTGATGAGTACATGGCCAAGATGTTCCAGCACTTGCTAAAAGGCACATTTTAGCAGCTATACCTGGACTGTGACCAGCTGACTCACACATTGAATATGTTGGTCAAAGTTTTAAACAGTGACAAACTCTTTCAGTTACTGTTATTCTGAAGCTGAAAAGTTGAGGCAACTACACATCCCCTCCCCTGACAAAAGTTTAGTGTCTAGCATCAATGATCAGATTTTCCTCCTGCTTCTGAAAATCCTCCAGCCATCTTGAGTCATTTGTTACTAGGAACCTCTTGACCCAACCCCATGACAAGGACAACCAAGTCCCTCTGTAGCTCTCACCTTGAACATCTCAGACACAACAGTAATAGTAATGGACCTCCAACCTCTCCCAGATACATGGCAACCATTTCAAGCTAGCCTTGAGGGGACAAGTCTGTCTTGGCTTACAGGCAGCTCCACTAGACTCAAACAATGTCTCTCCAGCAATAGATTATCTCATTCAATTTCTCACCATGCCACCACGCCTTGCTACAAACTCAAATGCCAGTTTATGCCTGCTCATCAACACAGACCACATCATCACTGTTCCAAATGCCACAAATTATAACATCAAGCTTCATTCACCCACTCCTCCACCAAGATTATATATGCCACCATGTGCTTACAGCGCCCCTCTATATTGGCCGTACAAAGCAATGGATGCTGATTCAACATCAATTCCAAAAATGCACAAAAACATATGGCAGAACACATTTTAACATCCCTAGGCATTTCACACTGACCTCAGAGTAGCTATCCTTAAACAAAAGAGCTCAAAAAACCCCAGAACACACATAGCTGAATGTGAAACTGCAAAACAAGTAGTCATCCAAAGATTGGACTGTATTAACCACAGTCTCAGCAGGGACCATGGTTTCTTATTCCATTACCTCAAATAGCTGTTAATTCTGGCATCCCTCCAAGTGTTAACTGCTTTGTTCTTCTCAGTTTATCTAATCAATCCACTTATTACCACTCTTAGCAATAACACTTCCCTTCCCACCCCCTATCCCTTTCCTTTCTACACATAAGCTTTTCTTTCTGCCAGTCCTTTCATAGCATCTGACACAGTAGGTCCTTGCCCACAAAAGCTAGTGCCACTCTGAACCAATAAGTCTCTTAATGGTGTGGACACATACTAAACTGTTTCAAGAAGCTCACCAAAGGGAACTGGGTCATAATTGTGTTGGTTCAGACGTGTCCGTACATACGCTGCCAAAGGTTCCAAGAATTGAACAATCACCTTTTAAGCATTATAATGATGTCAAAGCCCCACAGTTTCTCCAGGATTTCCCTAGCAGAGAACGAAGAATCCAACTGACTGCCCCCCTGCTTCTATCTTTCTCAGGAAATAAGGCGCTACCCAAGGTCTCTGCTGCAGGCTCTAGCTTTAAAAGGATTTTCTGGGAAAACAGTTTCAATTTCAATTCCCTCTTCCCCCTAGATGAGTAGATTTCATAGACATTAGGGCTGGAAGGGACTTTCCAAGATCATCGGGTCCAGACCCCTGCCCAAGGGGCAGGAAGTCAGCTGTGGTCAGATCACCCCAGCAAGATAAGCATCCAAGCATTTCTCAAAGGTATCCAGAGTAGGTGCCTGCATCACTTCTGGGGGGGAGTCTATTCCAGACTCTGGAGACTCAGACAGTAAATATGTTTTTCCTTATGTCCAATCCAAAATATTCTTCCAGCAGTTTGTGACCATTAGACCCTGTCTTCCCTTGGGGTGCCCTGGTGAACAGACATTGTCCCAGGTCCCGATGCACACCCCTTGTGTATACTTATATGTTGCCACCAAGTCACCCCTGAGCCTTTGCTTCTGCAAGCTGAAGAGTCCCATGCCTCTCAGCCTCTCCTAAGGCCTCTTCTCTTGACCCCTAATTATATGCATGGCTTTCCTTTGGACTCTCTCAAACTTCTCCCTATCCTTTATGAAGTAAGGAGCCCAAAATTGAATGCAGTACGCCAGCTGTGGCCTCACCAGGTGAGAGTAAAGCAGGAGGATGACTTCTTGGGTCTTGTTTGAGGTGCATCAGTAGACGCAAGCCAGAGTTTTATTTGCTTTGCTGGCTGCAGCATTGCATTGCTGGCTCATATTAATCTTGTGGTCAATCATCACCCCCAAGCCTCTCTAGGTCGTGGTGCTAGTGAGTGTAACACTCCCAAGCCTACAAGTATGATGTGGGTTTTTTCTCCCAAGGTGGAGCACCTTGCATTTCTCCGTGTTGAATGTCATCAGGTTTTGATCCACCCACCTTGGTGGGTGGATCAAAAACCAGTCCAGGGAGACCTGAATTACCAGCCTATCCTCTAGCATGACCACACTTCCCCATAATTTGGTGTTGTCTGTGAACTTAGCCAGTCCACTTCTGACACCAAAATCCAGATCATTTATGAATATATTAAAGAGTACTTGTCCAAGTACTAAGCCCTGGGGGACACCACCGGTCACCATGTGCCATTTTGACTCAGTTCCATCGATTATCACTCTCTGGATCTGACCACGGAGCCAGTTCCCCAGCCATTGGACTGTAAGGTGGTCAAGGCTGCAGTTCCCCAATTTAACCATGAGAACATCATAGGAGACCGAGTCAAAAGCTTTTCTGAAATTTAAATATATGACATCAACCTCTTCTCCTTTATCCAGGTGATGCGTCACCTGGTCACAGAAGGAAGTGAAGCTGGTCAGGCAAGACCTACCTGCAACAATGCCACATTGGCTTTCCCTCAGAATGTTGCCTTCCATTAGCTTGTTTTTGATGGTTTCTTCGATGATTTTTTTCCCCAAGATCTTTCCAGGGATTGAGGTCAAACTGATTGGCTTGTAGTTCCCTGGATTTTCCTTCCTTCCTTCGTACCATACTGGCCCTCTTCCAATCTTCAGGAACCTCTCCCGAACACCAGGAGTTCTCAAATATCCTCGCCATTGGTCGTACTATGATGTCAGCCAACTCTTTTAGCACTCTTGGGTGCATTCCATCCAGGCCAGCTGACTTGGGATGTCCAGCTTCTCAAGCTGTTCCCTTACAAGATCTTTGCTGATTATAGGTGTATGATTGCCCTTACCCTGGGAATCCTGAGTCCTGTCAGGCAGGGTGATCCCCTTGGGCTGGTGGAAAACCGACGCAAAGGAATCATTGAGAAGGTTAGCTTTTTCCTGGGCATCAGTTGTCAGCTACCCCATTTGGTTCAGCAAGGGTCTAATGTTGCCTTTGTTTTTTTTTTCAACTTCCCACATATTTAAAGAAGGACTTTTTATTGTTTTTGATTCCCGTAGCCAGTTTGAGTTCAGTTTCAGCCGTGGCTTTTCTGGTCCACTCCCTACAGGTGCAGGACATTGCTGGATAATCCTCCTTAGTGGTAGTTCCCGACTTCCATCCCTGATAAGCTTCTTTTCAGATTCAAGAGTTCTACAAGTTCCCTATTGAGCCAAGAGGGCTTCCAGTCCTTTTCCTTCAGGCCAGAATGGACTTCCCTTGTGCTTTTAGGATGATGTTCTTAAAGAGCGACCACTTATTGTGGACCCTACTCCCCGTCAGATCATGGTCCCTCAGGGCCTCAACAACCAACCACCTGAGCTTGTGAAAGTCAGAGTTGTGAAACCTCCTGTGAAAGTCAGTAAGTGACTTGACAGGTACCTTTAAAATACCTGTCAATTGCTGGGAGAGGGAGAATTAAGTCACTGCACAACGGGCACTCCATACCACAGAATAGCTGTCGGTTCCATGCTGGTCAATGAGAATTGGTCCATTAACTACTGTTTCTACCCATTAATTACTAATGGTTTCTCTGTGCCCTCCCTACCCACTAGAGCAGGAGCAGTACTAGAGCAGCTAGTTGCCCTGCAGAAGTTGGGGCAAAGAGGATGAGGGGCCTGGAGGATGGACCAGTCACAGGAATTTTGGTGTCTGCACATAACACTGGACTGATTCAAAATAATACCTGATTATCCCAAGTAAACTTTGGTTTAAACCTGGAACACTTTCTTCCTAAATAAACTGCATTTATAACAGTCCAAGTCAGGGGCAGGCAATTATTTCGGGAGGAGGACCACTTACTGAGTTTTGGAAAGCCATCAAGGGCCACATGACAGGCAGCCAGGGGCAGACAAATATTAATTTTCTAAATTTGGGGGGAGGGGGGCCCATGGGCCAGGTAGAATGGCCTGACAGGCTGCATCTAGTCCCCGGGCCACATTTTGCCCACCCCTGATCTAAGTGTTATGTGCCCACACCCTGAGATGCCACCCTGCTAACCTTCAAACTTGGCTAACCACCTTTGGCCATTTGTAAAGGAGCAAGAGGCAGGATCTCCATTTTCTCCCTTTAAATCTTCCCCTCTCTGTCAGAGTATTATTTGAGACTTTCAGTTATGCAGCTAACAGTGGATTCAGAAAATGTATCGCCTGTAGCAATTCTTGTCACTACTCAAGAGTCCAAAAGCCCTAGTTGTACTGTACTGTAACTTCATTTTATGAGTTCCTGAAATCAAAAAGCATAAAGCCACAGCTCATCTATACACCCTCAAAACACCACCTACACCTCAGAGTACAGCAAGAAAAGCCGGTAAAATGGTCTTGGAATATTCAACAAAAGCAGCTTTGATAAGACAAGCTTTGTTCTGTAAAAATTTTAATTTGGGTTTCAAATGCAGATTCCCAACCAGCTTTACATATAGTAAAGCCAAGAACCAAGTACCTGTACTAACCTTTAGGAACTCTTGGCCCAAATGCAAGGCTTATTACCTAGATAAAGGGAGAAAAGAGACAGAGTCAGACACTGATGGCACATGCAACTCTGATTCCAAAGCAATGAGAAAAGAGAGTGCAGCTCACAGCATCCTCGTTCACTAGGAATTCCAGGGTTGCTGCACCACAAATGAGATTTTTTTAGTTTGCAGTGTTTCGGTCTTATCCTGCAGCATCTGGATAAGGCCAAGACCAGATCAGCAAATAGATTCCTTGAAACAAGGTTAACCAAGCTGCCCCTTTCAATGCAGTGTCACCCCTACCTTGCACCCATTTCAAACACCGTGAGAAACACAATTAATCTAAAAGCCTGGCATACTGACCCTGTACTCCATCTTCAGCTCTGAAGTGAATGTTCACACTGAAGCACTTACCTACTATAACATTTAAGTCACTGAGCTACTGCTTTGCAAGACAAAATGTCATGCCCTGGAGGTATTAACCTCCTTTTCTTAAGCTCCCAAACCTATTCCCTTGCATTTAGCTGTATTAAAGTGCATTCTCTTAGATTGTGATTATTTCAAGTCAGATCACTCTAACATTACATCCATTCTCATTACTCAATCTTTGTACAATTTTGAACCTTATCAGGTTTTATACACAGTCATCTAGATCATGACAGACACTGAAGTGCACTGGAATAAGAACTAATTCATGGGGAATAGTTTACTCATTGATATGGAGTGTTGAGAGAAATCAATGATCCATTCTGTTGTGAAAGACTTGTTCCCTGACTCTTCAGGGAGCTGAAGTGAAAAGTACACCCATTTCTATTCCTGGTCCCAAGAAGATCCCAACTCGGGCCATGTTTACATCAGTTACCTCCATCTTCTGACTGGATTTCCTTGCTCCTGACATGGTGAGCAGCAGTTGTTGAATGTAGGCCATCATTTCTGTGCAGGGTAGGGTGTTAAAGAGCCAAGCCCAAGTAAAATAAAGGAAACAGTTCCTCCTCCTTGCTTCCAGTGAGTAGAGTATTAAATATAACAGCCTGTCTAGGCCAGGGGTGTCAAACATACAGCCTGCAGGTCAGATCCAATCCATGGAGCCCTAAAATTCAGCCTGCAGGTCTTAAACTGATCCTGCACCACTGCATGCAATGTGGGGAGCCAGGTTTGGTGCACAGGCTGGATCTGGAGCTGCAGGTGCCACACATGGCTGGGGGGGTAGGGGAACAATCCAAGGCACTTGCTACATGCAGCACCCATGCTGGACTGGCCCTGAGCACTGGCTCCAGAGCCAGGCCATACCATACCAGAGTTAGCATGCAAGACTGATCTGGCAGAGTGCCACATGTAGCACACACCCTGTGCAAGGCCTCCAAACCACATGCAGCATGTTCAGCCAGTCTAGCCCCGCTTGCTACATGCAGCGCATCCTGGCCGTGTTTCAGGGCTCACTCTGTGCACAGAATAGCAGGACTACAGGGCTGGATAACTCTGACACCCCCAACCTACACCAAGAAGAGTAAGGCTGCATAGCCCTAGCCTGCCATCTTCTGGCAAAATTACAATATTGCACATTTTCCCTCAGCCACAGAAAGAAAACCAAGAACTAAGGTTTGAGTGGGAACAAAGTAGCATGATAATGGGTAGGTAAGCGGGAAACAAATTCAAAACACTGCTAAAGTGGGAGGAAATACAGGAAAGAAGCTGGGGGGGGTCACCCTCCCAACCCCATCTTCCTGCACCTTCCCTGCAGTGGCTCTGACAGCGGGGAAAGCCAAGTAGCAGAGGTGGTGCACTGTGCCCCAGGGGATGGCAGCAGCACACAATGCAGAGGTTCACTGCTGCAGGCGGGAAAAGAGGTCATCCCCCTTTTTTGCTGCTGCCATGTGTCAAACAGCCATTTAAACACAGATTTTTGGCAGGAAAAAAATAAGACATCTCCCCTGGCAGCCGCAGCAAAGCTCCAGCTGCTGCTCTGATACCATGTGCTGCCACAGCCCAGGGCAGAGAACTGGCCAGTTACACCTCTGGAGCTGAGCATAATTCAAGTCCAACTGGCACTTCCATGTTGCAGAAGACATGCAGAGGAAGTTAATTTATGCCTTAGTCTGGCAAACTGGAGCCAGGATGCAAATCTGCAAGCACAAGTAAATATGAAGCCTTTACCACTAATCCGAGTCCAGTTCAGGGTAGCAGCAACCTTAAGTCACTGTCATGATAGCCTCTCAGAGCCCTAAACTGAAAGATTTGTTCTTGACTCCATTGCTGGCAACAGGAATCTGCACCAAATGGCTCCAATGTTTTCCTCTGGCACTGACTCTCTCAAAGATGGAGAACAAGTGCCCAGTAGTTAGGATTCATCACTTGGACTGAGGTACTTCAGCAGGACAAGCTGGTACCCCTGACTATTCTGGTGTCACCCCTTGTCTGTACTTTGAGACTGTCAAATCAGCAAGGCTACCAGGCATTATTCTAATTATTGAATGCAACAGCTGCATTAGGTGAGAAAGAGAAGGGCCATAGAATGCAAGGGAGAGAAGAAGAAGAGGGGATTCTGACCAAGCCCACTCCTTTTGCTAACAGAGTCAATGAACTTCTAAAGATATTCCCATAGAGACCTTGAGTCCTCAAGCAGCAAAGCCTCAGTTTGATGTGAGCCAGTCTTTGAATAATTCTTCCTTTCATATAACCAGATACACCAAATCACCCCTACCCCCAAGTTCACTAATCTGACAGGAAGCTACAGACTGGAAGATCATTAGCCATAAATTCCCATGCACACAGTCCGTGAAGAAGGATACCGTCCACATGCAGGATCCGGACACCCCAGGAGCGAGCGTTGGCAAGGATACTACTGCCAGCCCAGGTGTCCTGCACAAAGAGAAGAGACTTGGTGAAACACAGACCTGGACACAGAAGGCCAGTCTGAAGCGCCAGACCTATGTTCCACTTACGACATGCTTAATCAGTTACTCGTATCTTAAAGCACAAACCAGCTGCACATTTAGGGCATTAACAGCACAATGAAACAGAAAACCAGCCACAAAGTTTTATTACATAACATATGTGTAATATTACATGTATTTTGTGTAATAACTTTTTGGCTGGCTTTTATCCCACTTTAAACTGAATGCATGGCAGAGCAGAGTGCACAATTGTAACTGGCCCAGTACAGTACCAACAATCAGCTGATCAAGACTGTTCCAGTGTGGTCTCAGTCAGCTGACCATCAGCAGATTGACTGATCAGGACTGCACAAGGATTCAAGCATAAGAGTGGCACGCCAAGCAGCTGACTGTCAGCCAGCTCTGGTAATCACATGGGGACCCAAACTAGTGCCATGGATCTCCAGAGCCAGCTAACAATGAGTTAATTATCAGGCACCCGACTTTCAACTTTCTGGAGCAGGGGGGTCCAGCATCACAATCCTTGGCTCCCCCTCTACTGGTAGTATGGCATGTT
This sequence comes from Gavialis gangeticus, assembly GCF_001723915.1. NCBI lineage: Eukaryota > Metazoa > Chordata > Crocodylia > Gavialidae > Gavialis > Gavialis gangeticus. Next base: position 1,166,264 of record NW_017728973.1, read on the forward strand.
CCCCAATTCCAAAATTGTGCTTTCTGCCACATACATGTGGCACAGCAGGAGGTATGACTGTTGGGATTGCAGATCGGATCCCATCCTGCCTTCAAATGAACATCTGTCAGCAGCCTGAATGCACACTGTTCCAATGGCTGCCTAACAGCTTTTCTGGCCTTGACAGGTTGCAAGTTTGGACTCTGAATCACATCAGTCAAGTGATTCAGAGTCTTTAAGGACAGAACCAAATACCTGCGACGAAGAAGCCTAGACAAGCTGGGTTCTTGCCTGAAGTTGCAATGGGGAGCACTTTGGGAAGCTCAGTATGGGCAGACTATGGTAAATAATGCTAGTATATAGTTCCCCAAGTAGGACATCTAGATGCCCTTTTCACCCTAGGGGCAGATGGCAGTCTAGGCCTGACAGCAGGCCACAGACTGCTCTTTGATTTGTTCCCCATGTCATAATGTTTCATTGTATTGGGTGAGTGTTGTTAGCAGGTTAAAACTATACATTTTGTAACTGTTCTGTTGCAAGTGTAGCTCACTGAGCCCCTGGGAGTGAAGCTTTGAGGGAGTTGGACGGGAAGAGACGGTCCCAGAGTAGACACAGAGAAAGAAAAACGAGGACAGAGAGAGCTGCAAGGGCATAATAAAGACTGTTTGTTTTGAAGCAGCGTTTGCTGTGCTGCTTGGGGCACTAGCACTCTGATAACCCTCTTTTAAAGAGGAAAACACTTCTTCCTGCTTTTCAGGAGCTGACCAAAAAGGAGGAGGCCTCAGAGGTGGGGGTGCTATGGCTCACTGGGGAAGCCAGAAACTGAAAAAAATCCAGGGTCTCAAAGTCAGAGGCTTGTCCCTTACGAAGTCACATTAGGGCTAGTCACACTAGTCAGGAGAGAAGGAGACCAAATAAAGCTACTTCTTGGGACAGTCCCAAGGAAGAGTTTTCCCTTTCCCCTTCCCTTCTGAAAGGGCCAGGGTGATCCTTTTTCTTGTTGTCACAGCATCAGCCCCAGGATTTTATTAGATACCATTTTGAGAATCACTGCATTTAAAAACCATGGTCTTCCCGTAGGTAAAGCTGCAGCATCACTGCTCAACAGTACAAAATTCATTCTCTCACACACTGGGAAATGACTGGTATTTAGAGTAGTGACACTGGGCAGCCTGTTCCATCCTACTGGAAGGCAGAATAGCTGTTTCCAGCTTAGCTGATCAAGAATCTGTCCTGTTGTCTCTGACCTGGACAGCTTCAGATCTGAGAGCAGGGGATATCTGGGTGAGGGCCAACAATCAGCTGATTGTCAAAACCCCATACCCAGCAGCTCTGGCCCAGCTGTCAGGCATGGGGCTTTAAGTCAACTGACTGTCAGTCCTAGGGCTGATTCCCAACCCCAGCCTGGTTCCAGCCCCAAACCAACAATCAGCTGACTGTCAGCCTGGGCCACAGATTAAATTGAAGGCATCACACAAACCAGCCACAAAAGTATTCTCCATTATTTGTGTAACATTTTTATAGCACATTTCCCATTTTATGGCACCTTAAATCAGGTGCACATCAACCACTCTTGCCACTTATGCCATGATTAACAAACTAATCACAATATAAATACAACGTAGAGGGGAGCTACAGATACCCACACCAGTTTAGCCTATTTCACTATTTAGTTGTGCGCGCCAATTAGCTGCCCTCTTATTGAGCCTTCCTTCAAACATAGCTTTCTGGAATGTGTGTCACTTTTACGAGTAATCTCCAAGAGCCTTGAAACTCCTTACTCATATCTATGGCAGACCAACCGAGCCTGGTGCTATTTTCCAGGAAAGCAGCAGAAAGAGGTGGGGGAAAAATTGAGTTAGAAGCAGAGACCACATTAAACTAAAGAAAACAAGGGATGAAGGGAGGAAAAAAGCTGCTAGAAGCTGGGGCCTTGTTGAGCCAAGGGTTTGCTGAGGTCGCAGCAAGATAAGTGTCAGGGGCATAAGGCCCCATTCTGTCCAACACAGACAACAAGGGAGGCACTGCACGAGCAGCTAACCCTTAACCAATACAAACTGCGTGGAAAGCCTGCCTGGAAGTGCTAGTTTAAACAGAGAATTTACACTAATGATAATCCCAGAGGGTGTGACACAAGAAGACAGAACAGGGACTCTGCCCTGAGGACAGACTGGAGCCCAGTGCCTCGAACATACCCATTTATACAGAAAGCACATCAGTTTGCTACTCACCTGGTTCCTTATGACTTTTTGCAGCAGCTCCTTTCCCCTGCTGATCAGAGCCTGAAAGAAGAGACACAGCAAGCAGTGCGTTAGAGCAGAAGTCAGAAAGATGGGAGCAGTACATACGACCTGCTCACTTTGGGCAGCTCAGTGTTATACAGAGGCTGCTGCACTTCAAAGCATCACCCCATTCTATGCTTCCCACTCCTGAGCAACAGGCTTCAGCATTCCCTAGGGAGGGAGATTTTTAAAGTCGGAGCATTTCCCCCCACGGTAAGCTCTCCACTGAAGATGCCCTCCATTGGCCAAAGACTGGCTTCTCTTGAGCAGCCACAAGCAATCTTTGTATCTTGTGAGGCTCTGCTTTCCACACCCCATCTCAAGGGTGGAAGGCAGCCTTGCAACACATGCCAGGAAAAGCCAGAGTTATACACAACCACACCTGCAGGTCAGGTTCAGCAGCCTGGCTCTGCCTGCAAGGGTCCACGTGGGTAATGCAGCAGGAAGACAAGGGGAAATCCCCTGTGTCTGAAGTGAAGCCACCTGACCTTCTGTGTCAGACCATCCAGCACAGGCCATACTGTACCAGGGTGTCTCATTAGATCTTGTAGGTTACTTCTCGATTATTTATGTGGAAAGCTATCAGTAGTCACAAGCAGCCTCATCCCCTCAGTGTTTTATAAACTATAAAGTATAAGCAGTTCCACCGAGTCTTTGATTACTCAAAATCTTTGTCAACCCAAACCATTAAAGAGCTCACACTGAGGAGGTCATGTGAAGGACACTTTTTCCTGGCAGCTCTAATTTCTGCCCTTTCAGATCTCCCAATATACAGGGCAAGACAAAGTTGAACTGCTGTTGTATAGTAATCTCTTGCACCCAGGGTGGATTTGATTTAGATTAAATCAATTTAAATCATGACTTAAGTCACTGGTCAGGAAGCCTCGATTTAACCATTGTTTTCTACAACGAGTGCAGTCGTCATTTCATATCCCTTATTCATTTAACTTCTTGAAACTTTGCACTTTTAGAGAAAGGTAAGGGCTTGACTGTGTGTACACAAAAAACAAAAACAAAATACAATTAAATAAAATATTCTGATTTAAATTTTAAAAATCCGATTTTTATTATTTTTTAAATAAATCTTTGATTTTTATCCACCCTGCTTGCCCCCAAGTCAGGCAAAGGAGTGCCAAACATGAGCAGTGTAATCCTGAAGTTTTCCTTGCAGGTGGGAGAGGACAGGTGGGAGTCCCACTGACCTCCCCAGTTTGACAAGCCAACAGCAACTCCCTGATGCTTCTTCTCCTTTGTGAGCAGGGCTGCCCAGTCCAGTAACAGGAAGCTCTGTTCTTACTCTTAGGGGTAGAATAAGATTCATCTCTTCCCCACTAAACAGTACCAGAACAAGTCAGGCAGGACATGAGCCAACACCACACAAGAAGTAAATCGTATACTAGTATTCATCAGATATTATCAGATGGACAAACAATTTCTTTCAGTATTTGAGCTAGCTCTCCAGCTTCAGCTTGAACTACCTATTATGTTGTGCTATTGGACACCAGCACCCCTGAGCATGCATTCATGCAAGAGGATGCATTCATTTATAAACCAATATGAGTTTAACAGGAAGTTATAAGTTTCTATAGTCTTCCTAGGTATGTCATCAAGTCAATGTGAACATCCCAGCTGTGCTGTGGGTGGTCAGTTTACCTCCCAATAGTTTCCCCTGTTGTTTCATTTGTTAGCCTACCTTGCATACCATAGTGTTGCTATAAGATGGCTGTTCTACCAAACCTTGTAGATGGATTACAGAATATTTGGGATGGGATATACTAGAAAACTAAAAAACCTCACAGCTGCAGCCCCCGTCTCAAAACCAGGGGTCATTGATCGGTGTCCCAGTCCTGCTCACAGACAAGCACAGAGCAGGTGTGTTCAAGCAAGGCTGAGTCAAGCACATCCCACATCCATTGTGGTTCTCTGGCCCTCCCCTCTCAAAACCACCTCTGCTTCAAGCCTTGAATACTTACAGTATTTACACTGTCTGCTGGCTTCGGAGAAGGCCTTACATGGCACCCCCCTTTGGATGCAACAGAGGGCAGGATCTTTGCCTTGTCATCCCAGGAGGCAGTGCAGCTTTGTTTCTTGGTCTGCCTCCCAGGCCTGCTGTCTAGTTTGGCCTCTTTGCTGCTGGAAACCACATAGCTGACTTCTTTGCTCAGAAAGCTTTCGATCATCTGGACTCAGAGATAAAAATATAACCAGCTGCAGAGCCACAACAGTATATTAAAATCTGAAACTTTTCAGTAGCCATTCAAATGAAGTAACCACCGCCTTTAGCTTACCCCACCTGCAGCTGCCCAGTGGGCAAGGGAAGTTGAATGTGACTTTGTCTGTATTTTATAAGCAATTTCTCCCATCCAACACCATCCCTTAACTGCCTTCTCTACTTAGCCTTCCTCCCAGTCATGCTGGCCAGCATGGACTAAATAGAGGTTCTGAATACAGCCCATAGTTAATTCACATGTGTGCACAGAACTCTTCCCCAGGGTCCTGTGCCCAAAAAGCCTCACCCAGAGTCACCTAATCCTACAGTGACCATATTATTTTTAAGGAAATATGGGACATTATATTTCAAGTGAAGGCAGAGCAGCATGATGAGCCAAGCCAGCAGGCAACACTGCTGCTGTGCAGAAGTAAGGCAGTTGTACTGGAGCACTGCCCAGCCCAACCCAGCCTAGCCCCCATCTCTAACCACTGCTCAGAAGCCAGGTCAGCACATGCAGGAAAGGTGGTGCCTGCTCCAGTCTGTCCACTTTGCTCCTGCACAGTAGCAACAATGCCTGCCCCTCCACACACCTGGCACTTCATGCTGTTTTGCCTCCGCACCAGACTGTGCTCCATACCCCTGCCTACCTGCCTCTGACTTGGGTGGTGGGGAGGCACCAAAATACAAGTTCACCCAGGGTGCCTTTTTCCCTAAGGCCAGCACTGCTTCCACACACTCATGAGCAGCAGAGCCAGTAGAGAAAGAAGAGATCACGTTAGGTGGCCGATTTCAGGACTCTGGTTTCAATTTTCACCAACCAGCCGGGACAGCTTACAAAATCCAGGACTGTTTAGGCCAAACCAGGATGTATGGTTATGCTGCCTACTCCCCAGAAGGACTGTTTTTGAAATCACCAAGTTTGAGAGCTCAGCTCCCATTTAGGTACCTAGGTAAGTTGGGGCTAGGTAGAAATGGACTTTCCTGAGCTTTTGAAGAGCAGCTCCCGCAGATGAGACTAGAGTAGTAGTGCTCATCTCTGGTCTGTGGGCTGAGTTCAGCCCATGATCCAGACTGCACCAGCTCACAGGGTCACCACACGGCCAGATTCAACGCACAGGGTCAGACTAGCACATGGGATCAAATCACAGCCTGATGTGGTGCACTGACCCCATGCTGGATCAGGCCTGAGGCCCAACTCTGCCTGGGGCACTGGGCCAATGGAGCTAGAAAGTTGAGCACCATTGGATTAGAACCATTTGGAAAGCTAAGCTCCACGTGAAGAGAATTATAAGCAACTACGAAGATGAAACAGGCCTCATATGTAGCCCCGAGAACAATCTAGTCCTCCTTCACTTGGGAAATGGGAGCACAAGCAGTGAACTGCCTGGAGCTACTCAAGAATGCACCACTAGAAAGTAAGTTAGGGTCTGGTTTGGGTTTATTTTTTTAAAGAGGCATGTTGTATTCCACTGCCTCCCTCAAATCCATGCAGCATTCCTTGCCCTTAACACCATGCTCCTAAAGCACTGATCACTCCTTTGCCTCTTCCGGAGCTAATGCACGGCTGCTTTATTCTTTCTGAGCTTTCCCAGGGAGAGGTTCCTTCATACTCACCCCACCCAGATGCTTTATGGTTTCCAGCAGAAACTCTGTGTTCTTGTTGTTTGGCAGGTCCAGGTAGAAGGATTTCCCCAAGAAAGGCTGGTTACGGGAGGAGCCAGCTGTTTCCGACTGCTTCCCTAGGTGTCGTCTTTGTCCTTTGTCTGCTCTGCAGCGCACCTGAGCTGCTAAAAAGGCACACCACTATGTTGGTCATACGGGTGGTGGGAAGTAAAGAGGGTCTATAAGAGAAGCAGGGATAACAGACCTAAATACTGTACAGCAACACAGAACCCAGCACAGTTCCAAAGAAGAAACAATGCTGTCTCCTGTTGTTTCCCTGAATCCCTCCTCCTATTCCCCAGTCTCATCACAGAGAAGTGCAATAGCAGTGTGTTTAAGAGCTGGGCATTACTCCAAGCCTCTTGCCAGGTCTCCATATCAGTAATTGCCATCTACTCCTCCAAAACCCCCATGTAGCTCCAGATGGGAAACCATTCCATTGCTTGGGGAAGAAGTGAAGGTAAACACAGACAGCCAGTTTAGCCTAGGACAAAGATGTTTATCCTGGGATCCTACGGAGGCATGTGCTCATTGTCCCATGGACCTGTGAAATATCTGCCCCTGGAATCAAGTGAGGTTAATCTGAGTCAAAACGGGAGCTCTGGATCTAACTGAGGCTGTTAGCCTTAGAGATAAGCTCAGTAATTCTCAACCAAGGGACTAAAGCCTTGTGGAGTGCTGTGATCTCCTTTGAAGGGAAGTGTAAGGAGATTATTAAGGAAGGATTCTTATTAATTAGAGATCATTAAGGGAATTACAAACAAAACAGAAAATAACATCATTGAAAATGAGGGCTGGAGGGGACCTCAGGAGGTCACATCTAGTCCAACCCCCACTCATAGCAGGACCAACACCACCTAGACCATCCCAGCCAAGGCTTTGTCCACCCGGGTTTTGAAAGCCCCCCTGGATGGAGATCCCACCACCTCTCTGGGTAACCTGCTCCAGCATTTTACTACCTTCCTAGTGAGAACATTCTTCCTAATATCTCAACTACCCTTGTTGCAACTTGACACCGTTGCTCCTTGTTCTGTCACCTGCCGCCACTGAGAACAGTCCATCTCTGTCCTCTTTCCAACCCCACTTCAGGTAGCTGAAGGCTGCTACTAAATCCCCCCTCAGTCTCCACTTCTGCAGCCCCTTTGTAAATCCCTGGCACGTCCACTCCTTGAATACCACGCCCAGCTCCAGTCACCGCACCTCAGTGAGGACAGAGAAGGGCAGCGAGGATGATAGGCCGTCCGGAGGGGCCCCCATCACAGGAGAGACTAACGATGCGAAGCCCGTTCAGTTTAGAAAGGGGGGGGGGGTGAGGGGGGCTGGAGGGCGCACACGAGACTGACGAAATATGAAACGGCGAAGAGAAAGTGCGTGGGACTTAGGACGGACTGTCGCCCCAAGGACAAGAGCGAGGGGTCGCCAAGCGAAGCCAGCAAGTGTAAGGGGAAGGGAAGGCAAGGCCGCTCCCCTCCACCCCGTGGGTCGGTCGGGGTGCAGGGGGCCCTCGGCGTCGCAGGGATCGCGCCCGCGGGGCAGCTCATCACTCACCAGGCTCGGGCTCAAGCTCGGGCCGGGCTGCAGCCATCGGAGCCGCCAGGAGAAGAGAAGAGAAGAGAAGAGAAGAGAAGAGAAGAGAAGAGAAGAGAAGAGAAGAGGTAGGGACGCCTCGGGCTCCCCGCGCTCCGGCCCAGCCCCGCACCGCAGCGGCCGCCCCCCGGTTTAAACTTCCTCGCCCGCTCCACCCATTCAAACGCTGCAACAGCCGGAGCGACGGCAGCGCGCGAGGGACAAAAGGGGTCAGGCCGCCCTCCTCGCCCCCTGCCGGTGAAGATGGGTCGCTGCAGATCAATGCACACAATGGAGCGCTTCAGTCTGTTTTAGACCTTCTCCCCTCCCAACCTGGAAAATGTCACCCCTCACCCACCACTGACTTTTTTTTTTTTACTAGGGAAAAGTGCTGCAGCAGTTGATTCTCAGCTAGGCCTGGGGTGCCCCGAGATCCTTTGGGGAGGGTGCCATGGGGTGCCACACAGCATGAGCACCCGTGATTCACGTGCTGAAGCCAGAGATTTGACAGCGTTTTAAAAACCTCCTGCCCCGCTGTGGTCACTCTGAGGTCTTGGCAACAGGAGAATTACTCTGTTATTTTCCCATGGCCAAAAAACAAGTGAAAACAAAGAGCTGGCACGCTCCGAGGGGTGCCTTGCATCTGTCCAGGGGTGCTTCAGGCCTCATGAGATGAGAACTGCTGTGACAGAGCAACTCTTCTGTTGCAAAGAACACAAAGATCACAACGGGCCAGAAGGTTTTTACCGCTTCCTGTTGGAAAGCCACCTCAGAAGGCTGAGACGGGATCTAGTAGCCGTCAACAAACTCAGCAGCGGGGCGAGCAGCAAGGAATAGGAGATATTATGTTTACCAGGGTACCCTTTGGGGTAACTAGAAACAATGGCCACAAACTGAGAGGGGGCAGATTTATACTGGATATCAGGAAGAACTTCTTTATGGTCAGGGTGACCAGAATCTGGAATGGGCTCCCAAGGGAGGTGGTGCTCTCCCCTACTCTGGAGGTCTTTAAGAGGAGACTGGACAAGCACCTGACTGGGCTCATCTTGTGTCTATCTTGTGAATCGTGTGTGCACACCTAACAGTGCTGACACTGACAGCACCTCTGAAAGGATCTCAAGGCACCACAGCACCTGGTTGAGAATCACTGCTCTATTATGAATCAGAGATGCATAATCTTTCGTGAGCAGAAGATAACTTAATCAGATGCTATGAAAGGACATGCAGAGAGCAGGCTATTGTGTCCTCTCACCTAGCCTCTGCTGAAGTGAGCTTTTGCTCACAAAAGCTCCTGCATCTCTGATTTAGCCTATAAGCTGCGCGTCTACTTTGCCTTCTTCCCGACTTCAGATCAACATGGCTAACTACCCTCTCTGCAGATAAATAAGCTGAGATGGACTGAATCCTCCTGGCTCCCTACAGAAATCCTCACACCCAGAGCATTAATGGCCTAACTGCCACATGCTGTCCTCATATTTGGCAGGGAAGAGGGGCTTAGACGTCAAGGGATGAACTTTTCCATGTGCCCACCACTGATGTGCTGGGCCCAGGCTGGCACCCGTTCAGGTTTGCATCACAATGCAATGTGCTGGTATTGTAACCCAGCAAGAGATGCCAGGGGTAGGTAGCACTGCTATGCTACTAAAATCAGTCGGAAACTGCAGGAATAAAGATTCCAGTATTTGGTGCTATAAGAGAGCAGTGACCTGCCATAGCTCTGAGCAACACTTACACTCAGCAGGCTCCAGAACAACTGTCTTTTCTTCAAACCTCACTTCCTGAATTATTTAGAGCAGATCAGATATCCCAGTACATGGCCATATGACAATGGGATACAACCATGTTGCTGTTACTGTGATGATTTGTATTCAAATTATTTGTTCTGTTAATAATGGCTCAGCCATGTAATTGGTCACATGAAGGCCAAGGCATTAGAAAAATTAAAATCTCCATGTCCCTTTATGTACAATTCTCCTAGTGCTGGTCAAAAAAGTTTTATACACTCCTGCCAATGGGGCTGGTAGGGAAGGTTCAATATTATAGGTCTAAAGGAGATATGGATTATTGCCAGATCTAAGACAGCAGGGTGTCCAAAATGGAATTGGAATAGAGAAGTCTTCTTTCTTTCTCTGCTTAAGCTGGTTCCTTTGTTCAGGTTTGAAGCACACTTGAGTAGCAGAGAGTGAGGGAAGCCCACTCTTCACTTAGGCTGTCCTGTATTTGTCTTGGTGTCCTGGAGCTGTCAGCTTGAAGAAGAGAGGTTAAGTCCCCTGACTTTGTGCCCCAGAACCAGACCCCCTGTCACAGGGGCTTGAGAGCCAACAGGCAACTTGGCCAAGCCTGCAAGAGCCGAAGTCAAGCAGGCACCTCTGGGCAGCCATAGGCAGCTGAAGAGAGGACAAATTGCATTTGAAGCCAGAGCCTGGATGAAGGGGCCCAGTGGTCCATATAAAGTCACTGAGGTGGCTCAGCACCATCAATCCAGCCCCCCAGTTTTGCACCCTAGAACCAGGCCCCCTCATTAGGTGGGCTTAAGAGCTTCTCACAGCTCAAGCCATGCTAGGGACAAACAGATGGATTAGCCAAGCCAGTACCTCTGACAAATGGCTGGGAAGAGCCTAGAAATCAATCTTAGGCTAGCAGGCCCACAGCCCAGGCCCTGGTTCAGCACAGGCTGGGGGGAATCAAAGCCCTCCCTGCCCAAGCCCATACTTGACACAGCCTCAGGGGAAAGTCTTCTTAAGAAAACAAAAATTGCAAAGGGTGGATCACAGACCTAGCTAGAGTTGGGAGCAGAGGTCAAACCCAGGGTGGAGGGGAGGGACATCCTGGCTACCAGGGCATCAAGTGAAATTTTCTCTGGTGTGCTTCTCAGCCACCATTATTCACAGGAAAGAAATCTGGCTGAACATTAAAAAAAAGAGGGGGAAAAAAAAAGAGAGCTCAAGCCAGAGAAAGGCCTAACACACAGCCCCAGCTAAAGCCAGGGCTCAAATCCAGGAGCTTGCAGTCAGAAGGCCAGCAACCTAGCTGTTGGGCCACTGCGGGGAGTGCTTGCCTTGCTTCCTCCTCGGCCAGTGTTGGCTGGAGAAGGAACTTGGCTAAGAAAAACCCCCAAATCCTGCCAGGGCACAAGCCTGCCACGCAGCCCCCACTAGAGCCATGCGGCTCAACAGCTGGCTTGGAGGCCTATTAACTGTGAATGTGAATTTACAGTTAAGAGGCCACCAAGCCAGCTGATGAGCCACTGGGGCGACCGAAGCGTAGCTTGCTCCTTGGCTGGTGTTGGAAACAGAAAAGGAATTAGGCTAAGAATTAAAAAGAAAAGCCACCAGCTGGGCACAGCACCCTCCCCGCTCCAATTGCCCCAGTGTCATAGAGCCTTCAGGTTCCGTCAGCTGAACCACAGCCCAGATGGCAGAGCTTGGCCATCCTTCCAAGCCCCCCCAAGGCCAAGCCTGTATCTCTAGCTGGCTACAAGCAGGCAAAGAGAGCCTTGAAAACACAGCCTCCTGGTAATGGGCCCGTAGCCCAGGCGATGGGCTACCCAGGGGGAGGGATGTCGAGGAGGCAGGGAAAGACCCTTGCCACAGCCCATAGTCAGCATAGCCTGTGTGGAAGGAATTTTTTAAAGTCTTCTGGTACCAAAGCCCAGAAGTGCCACATGGTCCCAGACAGAGCAGAGCTCCAACCCAGGACCTTGATGTCAGGAAGCAGGGATCCTAGCTGTTAAGCCATTTTGGGAACCTTCTTCTGACCTGCTCCTAGGCTGGCTGGTGTTGGATGCAGAGAAGGAATCTGGCTAAAAATAAAAAGCAAAAGAAATGGCCAGGGCACAGGCCTGTCACATAGTCCCAGCCAGAACCAGTCTGAGAATCTGTGACCTTGTGGTTATGAGGCTGACAAATCAGGCACGGGGTCACCAAGGAAGCCCTTGTGTGGCTTGCTCCTCAGCCAGTGTTGACTGTGAAAAAGGAATTAAGCTAAAAAAAACTGAAAAAAGAAAAAGCCACAGCCAGGGCACAGATCCCTCTCTGTTCCTCTTCTCCCTGTGTCAAGAGACCCAAGGAGCTGAGCCAGTACATCTGTCTGGCCACAAGAGGCCAAAGCAGCCTCAGAAATCATGGCCTTCCTCTAGCACAGGGCTTTCAACCTCTTTAAAGGAGCGTACCTCATCTGGTGGTACCAATCCTGGTCCCCTGGCAGCCAGTTGATGAGCAGAGGGGGGTGGTACTTGGGTGGAGGTGGCACACAGCAGCGGCAGGAGAAGCAGGGGTACCCCTGCTTCTCCATATCACCACAATGTACCCCCTGGGGCCTTCCCAAGTACCCCCAGGGTACATGTACCCCTGATTGACAACCCTTGCTCTAGCAGACTCACAGCATAAGCCCTGAGCCACCTGCAGCCCATAGTTACCATTTTTATAAAAAGAACTAAATAAAACACTTACTGGGACTGGTCAGGAAGAGTCCCTACATGCAGCCTTGAAGTCAGAAAGAGAGCTAATACATTTTTAGGATACTAAGCTAGCACCTATTGCCTTCTTCTGTTCCATCCCTATTAGATGAGCAGGTTGACAGGGACCCACCCACATATATTCATGGTACCAGACAGCAGGATCATCCTCCTCTCTATTGGTGATTCAGCCTCTCCAACTGCAGAGTAGACCCAACTTCTTGGCATCTCTCAGTTGTGGGGACTGCATTTGAGTAGTGAGTGCCTGTGGATTTGCGCTTGCAGCTCTACATGACCTGTTTTGCTTTACATGGGGCTCACATCACTGACTGATGACTGTACCAGGAGTTACGGTAAGAGTCAGCCTTTTGTGAACAGTTGAGAAGCTAGCAGAGGGAGTTGACCACAGAGGCAGTAGTTCATGTGTGTATTTGTTTGTGGGTTTTTTGTTTTTTTCAAAAGGATTGGGGGATGTGAAAGTGCTGTCCCTCAGGGAGTATAGGAAGAATAAATAGATTCTGGATTAGCAGTAGTTACTTGCATGGGGTGTACTATGTTTGTGTTCTGCCCAAGGAGTCAGGACAACTTTTGCATGGTGTGCAACTCAATGACAAGCATATAAATCATAAAAACGTAGGCACAGAGGAAACAAATAGGTGCTTCCTTCCTCTGCAGGAAGAATTCCCCAGCTACCACCACTCCTCTTCCCTCCCTGATAAGAGTGGTTTTGGAACCCTCATCCCTAGGGCCCTGCACTCAGGTCCGTCTCCTTTGTTTGCTGGCTCATCTCCTCCATCTTTTTTCCTGCTGCTCCATTGCAGAACACCTGAAAGTGGTTACTGACTTTGATCAGTGCCCCACAGGTTCCAGGGACCCTTTTTCTAGCATTTCTCTTCTCTCTCTCCTATATCTGTACCAACCAAAATGACCAAGGGCATGGAGCAGCTGCTAAACCAAGAGAGCTTAAAAAGGCTACTGAAAACTAAAATGCTGAGTCCTCTCATTTAGACTTTTCAATCTTAATGCCAAAAATAGACAAAGGAAAAAAACCCAAGGGCCAAGCCAGGAAGCAGCTGGCTACCCTCACTGCCCAGGGATAGAAGCTAACCTCAGCCTTGGCAGGCTAGCAGGGAGAGGTTGCATTTGGGGGCTCTGCTGTCCCTTCCCTGCCCAAAGGAAACACCCATAGAGCAGTCATTTGATGCCCAGGCAGCACCTCTACAGTCTCCCCAAAGGGAAAAATGCAGACACCCTTTCTTTGCTTCAATCTCTGGAGTGACACAGAGCCCAAATTGGCAAGGAACAAGCGAAACTTGGTACCACCAATTTTTGCCCACCTAAGGTAGAGAATGACTGATCAGAAATCAGCATGAGACAATGGCAGTAGAAAAGCTGGGGCCTTAGCACAGATCAGGACAGGCAACTGCTGCAGCTTTTGGGAAAGATGAGGGGAAGGCAGCAGTTGGCAAGGGACAGGGATTAGGAAAAGGGTATTGCCTAATCCAAGTTAGTTTATCAGTTTATGTTCAGGGGATTCCTCACGTACCTATGTACCAACCAGCAGCCCTAAGGAAGAAGGCTGGAAGGAAAATGAAGAAATATTACCTAGGCCAAGAATGGGGGAGATGGCCTAAGGAGGGTTGCTCTGGGCCCCCAAGCTCCATATGCAATAGCCCAACGGAAATAGATCATGACCCTTCTAGTGCCACAAATCTAGCACAACGGACAGCCTTCTTAGAATAGCTGGGCAGATCAGACCAGCAGCTCTGGCTGGCAGAAGCCCCCTGCAAAGGGACTTGTACTGCATAGGCTAGCAGTGCTCAGTTTTGTCCCTGTGAGCCAGATGGGGCAGGATCCGGCCCTGCATCACCCTGTGCACCTCAACTAGCATGCAGGGCCACTGCCCATGGGGACCTCCACAAACCCATCGGGATGGCCTGCAGGCCAAATGATGCAGAACTGGGGGCTGAGGCTGGATCTGGCCCACAAGCTAAGGCTTGGTCACCCTTGGCACAGGCAGTTAAGACCCTTCCTTAACTTGGCAGCCCTCATAGGTATCTAGCACTATTTGTGCATGTCACCTCCACCTCAAACTGTAGTACATGGAAAGTCTGGGAGGCTAAGTCCAGACCCAACCAGAACCCATGTGTGCGCCCAGGAGCAAATAATGAGAAGGGAAAAGGAGCATGCTCATAGGTTCAATGCAAGAGAGCTGGAAGGGGATCTGAAGAGACCACTCTGTCAGCACTCCCCAGCCCACAGGAACTACCCAGAGACACGAGGCAACAAGGGAGCAAAATAGGCTCCCACAGCCACAGAGCTGAAAGAGCTGGAACGAGGTCTGCAACCAGGTGGATGTGCACCAGGGTCCTTCTCCCCCACAAAGGGGCAAATGACAGGATGCTCCAGTTGGCCATTTTCAGAGAAACATATTCAAGCCACTAGCAAGATACCCCGGCCACAAAGCAGGGGGAGGGCAAATCAGCATGGGCCCAAGGCTGTTACCCAGTGACTAGGTAGCCAGCAGGGGTATGGACTCCTGGACGTTTGGACCAGTATCAGAAGTCAGAGAGGAGTGGGGAAGGGAAGAGACACTTGCTCCAAACCACCCAGCCCTTATATTCTAACACTTACTTTAGGACAGGCCAGGAATGATATAAATGTAAAAAGATAGCTCCAGTTTCTATATTGTGTCCTTCATGGTTGTAGCTGGAGGAGGCCTGCTACAGTTACATTGCTCTCAGCTTTTCTGCACCTGCCTCTTCCAACACATAGCTGCCATGTGCTCCCCAGAAGCAGCTCCCTTTCTGAAGCTGCTCCATATGCATGTGTGTCCATATCCCACATGGTCTTCTGCCTCCAGAGGCAGAACAAATAAGATGTAGGCCACTATGCCTGGAACCCACCCTGCCATTACTGAAAGGGCAAAGGCTGGGACTGGGGCCAACAGGCCCAGGTTAAGGAAACCAAGATCAAATGAGGTGGGCGAAGGTCACAATTCCCCACTGGGACTTTGCAAGCAGGAGCTGTGCGTGTCTAATCCAAGTTAGACCAACACTGCAGGACAAGGATGAACCCTACTGTAAAGAAGCAGCCTGCCAAGTCCCCTCTACTTTTCAGAGCAGGCTGGCCACAGCTACAGGTGTTCATTGGCTCCAGAAAGCTTCCATAGTGTACAGCCCCAGAGATAGCTCAGGCTGTGACTTTTCCCTGGAGGAGAGTATCCTGGCTGCAGGAAGGTAATGATAACAGCATCACCAGCTGGTAGAGGATAAAACACCCTTTTCATTTCACCCTGAGAAAGGAGGTAGCAGGACTCTCCCTTCTGGAGCAAGTCCCATCCCCAGCATCAAGTCTTCTAGAAAAGATACTATGCAAAATCCACCACTGGCACATTACTGAGGCAGGTGGATTCTTTCCACGTAAGAAAAACCAAACCAGATCCCTTCTTTTAGCTACCCCCTCCAAAAGAGGGGCGCAGTACAGCCTATATGATGGTAGGAAAGGAGAGATAAAATAGCAGCTGTTCCCTTTGTGGCTTGCTGGCAGGAAATCTGCAGTCAGGTCTATTGCCACATAGGGACTGAGCTAAGCCAAGCACAATATGATACTGTACCACCTAAAACAATGGTTCTCGAACTGTTTCATGGAACCCTTGGGTTCTACGACAGGTCAGAGGTTCTGCAAAAAGACTGGAGGTAAAATGGCAGAGCAGGACAGGAGGTGGTGCATTACAACTGCTGGGCCAGGCCACCTGGCTCTGCATCTGGTCTTGAGGATAGGGGAAGAGGTTCTGCAGCAGCAGTAGTGATATGAAAGCATTCTGTTGCTTTAGGAAGTTTGAAAACCATGGACCTAACAGGGATAAGGGACCCAGCAGAAATATTTGAATCAAAGGCAACACAGGGCAGGGGGAAAAGGAGGGAATGATGCAAGAGAGGGAAAAAAGAATGAGCCTCTTAAAACAGAGTTGGCAGAAGAAAGCAACAGGAAGGAGTGATCTGCCAAGGGCCCCAAATAAGGACGGGATTTCCTCTGGTTCCATAGGTCTCTATTAGAATGGGGCTGCAGCCCACAAACCCATCCCCAACCCTGAGTCAATCTGTTCCCACAAATCCGAGAAGCCACCTCCGGCTTCTTAGGGCAGTTTGGCTGTTATACTTGTTTTTCATTTCCAGAAAGATGAGGCCATACAAAACACATCCTCAGCCACAAAAACCAGAAACTCTACATAATCAGCTCTGGTTTCTCCTGCATCTTCTCCCACATGCAAAGAGAAAAGCATCTTTCAGGACAGCCCTGTAGGAAAGGCCTGAGTAAATATACAGCCCTGTAGGTCAAGAACAAATACAAGGTGAGCGATCTCACCATCAGTGCCTCACAGCCCTACAGACAGTATGAGTTGTGTACAGTAGCCACCTTTCTGGTTCAAGGAAAGCCAACCCCCTCCTGTCCCCACTGCCACCTTCTCTTAGCTGGGATCAGAAGTTCCCCTGGGATACCATCTATCTAGAGCTCTACTCAATCCCAGGCCTTACAAAAAAAATAAGGCTTGTAAGATTCTATTGCAAGTTTGATGAAAAATTCACATTTGGTCCTAGAGTTGGACTGATTGATGGGGGTTGGTGTCATCTGGCAATGGTTAAAAGAGGGGGAGTAATGCTACTTTAACTGGACAGGCAGAGTCTAAGGCAGGGAACAGGACTTTTGTGTTCTGGTCTCAACTCATCTACTGGCTGCTGTGACCCAACATAGGTCCCCGATCACTTGATGCTGTATTAGCTTGTGTTCATAAACCTTCTGTGGCCTTAGCTGAAGCTGCCCATTCTTTAAGTTCCCCTTTAAAAACCTGCTGCCTCTCCTGCCCTCCCCTGGCCTTTGATGCTATTTCTCACTCCGAGCTCTGGGGACAGTTAACTCTTCCCAGATCAGAAAAGCATGCACAAGATTAGAAAATGCACATCAGTGAACCAGCATCCTCAGGACAGGACTAGTTCATGCTGCTTGGGTGGGGGACGACTGTGCCCACAGTGAACAAGGAGAGCAGTGCCCAAGAGACCAAGCTGCAGTGTTTAGGAAAAGGAGGTGGAGGGGAGGGGAAGAAAAAAAAAAGACAGACAACTTGTGTTTCACTCCACTCAAAGTTTAATTTGTACAGTGAATATCCGTGACATGTTCTGCCCCCACCCCCCAATATGGCCAGTGGAGTTAGTTACTGTTACTGCTCCAGCTACACACCAGACTTCATTTCACCTTGCAGTTTTCAAAATACATTATTGTAAACATACAGTAAGAATCAACGCACAAACAGTTTGGGTGAATTACCATGGAGCTGCCCACCCACAATGCCATGGCACTGCCAGGAACTCTGCCCATTGTGACCTACACTCCACTTGACAATGTCTTAAGTTAGACACACCCCCATCTACCAGTTCCCCCACCTCAATCTAGGCTTTCCTTTAAGTGCTCAATCAGACACACCTTTCTCAAGCCATTTTGATGAAACCTGCGCTTAATGGTATTTTCCCCTGTGATTGCCAGCTGTAATTGATTCCAGTTATTGTTTAGAGACTACTTATACACACATACATATACACGACAGAGAGTACCTATTGTGGTGGATCACACCAGACAGACACTACACATCACTACTCCTGAGGCTACTTCCACGACAGAATGCAAGCAAGTATTCACACCCTGCAAAGGAAAAGGCAACCACTGACCTGAGGGATCTTACTGAAACTTTACATACATGGAAACCATTTCAATGGGTTTTAATCTTACGCAGCTTAAGGGATGTGTGGGGGAGGACAACATGAATTCCTATGCACGACAAGAGAAAGCAGTTGGCCAAAAAGCCCAGAACATCAATACAACACAACATGTTAAAAACATTTCTAAGTTCTTTGGTGCTATTGCCCATATGCACTAAACACTAAGTGTCAACTGCACAAAATTTGCACAGAAAACTTCAGCATGCTGTGGTACCCAGTGTCTGCATGCTCCCATAGACTCAATAAAAAAGCCTAGCCCCAGAGAGTCAGCACTAGACAGCAGGAACATTTGGAAACCAAGACATACTAAAAGCTAAGAATTTTCTACCTCAGGTTTCAAGATTGCTAAGCACAGAAATGCTGACAGAAGTAATGTGGCCTCAACACGAGCAGAATGTAGACCACTGCCTCTGAGACTCTCAGAGGACAGCAGTGTCAGGCTGAACACCACAGAAATATCATTATCTGCATATACGCAGGTGATGAATGGGTAGAAACCAGTTAGTGGCCTCAGTTCTAGTAAGAGCCAAAACATTCACAAGTGTCTATTTTGCCCCACTGATATTATTTTGGTGTCCTTAACCTGTTCCACCTATACTATGTAGGCAGCCAATCTAACACAACCTCTGCACTGACCAGTGCTAAGGGATGCAAGACCAAGGCTTTGTTCTCTAGGTCAGGTGGAGCGGGGAGTACTGTAGCAGAAGAACATTCTCTCCTGTCTAGGAATGCCCTAAGGGCCCTGCCAAGTTCCTGTTCTATCAAACAACACGGATAACGCTCTGAGAGGAAGATCACTGGAACACCACATCCAGAGGATGTCTGCAGGAACATATCCTGCGCACTAAAGGCAGAGGGACTGTTGGGTCCTATGGGAGTTAAGCAAGCACCCTTCTTCACTCAGACAGACCATCTTGTCCTGGCACCGCTGGACATCACACTGCCTTGATTAAAACAAGGTGCAATGGAGACCCAGGGTCTTAGAGAACCCACCTCCATGTGGAACGATCAGCCTATGATGGACAAATTGTAGGCCAAGTCTTAACACCCAAATGGAGAATAAAAAATAATGATCTCTTTTCTCCTCTAATAGCATGAGGCTTGAGTAAAGGGATAGACTGAACAGAGAAATGCAGATGAAAGGCTACCTATCAGCCGGGAGAGGGAAGCCTGCTTTGCCACCTCATTTCCCTAAGCTAACAGATCACACAGCATGAAGGATCAGAAGAGACCACTACTCCCAATACAAAAGGAGACAATCAAATTAATGCACATTAAAAAAAGACAACAAACAAACACACATACCTTGGAATGAACAAACAAGACTCCCACGTGCATGGAATGGAGGGGTGAATTCTGGGATACACAATGCCTGGCTCACCCCAAAGATCCCTTCGTGTACCAATCGTTTTCATTTGGTTAAATCACAGGTTACAAGGACAGATTAAAAGCGTCTCCATTTTTCTCCTGTTCATCTGTTTCTAGTGCAACAGGTTGCATTTTCCCCTGCAGAAGCCAGCTGGGCAGCTAAGTACTATACAATATCATAAATACACAATACATCAACTCCAAACATTTCCTATGCAACATCTCTTACTGTAAACACATTCAACAACACACTGTTTGCTTAGAACAGAGAGAAGAGACTGTGAACCAGTGTCAATTACACTCAATACAGAGTGTGATGTGACAGCTCTCCACTCCTCCTCGAAGTATTGCAATCTGCCGTGGTAAGTCGTTTTTAGAGGCAGTATGTTATTGTAAGGAAGCTATGCACAACACAGATGCTGGGGATAGGAACTAACTAAAAACCACAAACAGACATCCAAGTAGCTCAAGCCAGGGGAAACGACTAGTCGTCGAACCTTCCATCACGGATGGTGTCAAAGGAGAAAGGGAGAAACTTGAATCCTGTACCAGAGTAAAACTTGTTCTGGAATTCAACCCTGCAAAAAAGAGAGAGACAAAGAACAACTGACAGTTGGTTTTACAGTCCCAAAAGGAAAAGCAGAAAATTAACTAGGACATCATTAAACATGTTTGCATATTGAGATAACGGATCAAGTAAGAATTCTGTCAGATATCAGTGATTTGGACTCAGCTCAACTGTTGCAAGCAAAACATGCTCCACTCAGATTTTTATTATGTTTCCCACGTCAGACAGGAAATTAAAAAACAAAACAAACAAACAAACAAACCAAAAACCTGCTTTAGAAGAGGATAACCATTCCCTCCTAACAACTTTACAGTGGACAACAAAACAGGGAGAGGCCCATTACAATGGGGTGTCAGGAAGAAATATTTATGCAGTAGCAATAGACATCTGTCTTAAGGATACTACTACTCTAAAGCGATCCCATTTTACAGTTATATCACACACATGCATCATGTCACCTGGTGCTGGGACTTCCTCCATCAGCACCCCATGTTTATTTGTTCTAGCATATTTTATTTGCTCCCAATTAGCTGCTTCTGGAGACCTACAAATCTGTTCACTGTCACAAGCCAAACATTGACTTAGTTTATTAGGGGAAAGCAAACAGAAAAGCCAAGTCTAAAGGGAATGACCCTAGAGAGCTGCCAAACATGGAAAGAAAAAAGCATGATTCATAATAAAAACAAGCATACCATTTTCACTGCACCCTATGAGAAATATTTTCCATTCTCCTTGTCCACTGGAACTATTGCTATGGGGAGTCAAGTGACCACAGCTCTAGGAGAGCAATTTTTCAGCATTCAACTTTGAGGATGTTTTGCACAAATATTTGCTTTTAATGGGGTGGGGTGGAAAGGAGGGGATCTCATACTTGCCTACAACTTAACAATGACAGAGCTCACAAAGTGATTGGTATCTGAGCAAACAAATTCAACTCTCTTCTGACTGAGATGAGAAGCAAAAAAAAAAAAAAAACTGTCAGGTAAACAGTATTTAGCTAACAGAGTCTCATGCAACCAGTGCGGAGTTCCCTTGCAAAGGAATCCCTCCGATGAGCAGAATTTTCCTACGTAGGAGGAGAGTGGCTTTGCCAAAGCCCTCCTGTTTTTCAGGAACCATGACCATCTCCATAAGTATCCTGTGACTAACTGTTCTGTAAGCAAGGGAAAAATCAAAGGGAAGAGAGTGGGAGAGGGATGGGCACTGACTCATACTGCATTCAGATGAAATGGCAACCTTAATTACTCAACTGCCCTGGGCATGACACATCTGCAAGCTACTACTGGGCTTGTACAAATACAAAGTGTTGGCCTCAAACTAGATACTAAGGGCCTAAAGAAGAGCTGCTGCAGAGCTTGGTAAAATTGTTAAACCAGTCTCCATGCATTTAGAACTCTATAATTTAATGAAGAGTTGAGAAACAGGAGGAACTTCACATTTGCTCCAAGAACATCTGCAGCACAAATGCATTCTTTGCAGTGCTTGACACGAGCTGCACCCAGAACTGCTGGCTGTCACATGCACCTGCTTTACTAGTAAGTTTTGGCCAACATCTCTACAGAGGAATTTACTTAAAAGGCAACAGTGTTGCTCTGCTAAACACAGACTTAAGGGCCTTTAAAGGGCCCTTCCTTCCCCCACCCCAGGCCCTTTTCATTCAAAGGCCCTTTTCAATTGTCAGGTAGAAAGCAGAGGCAGGGGCTTCCTAACACGACCTCCAAGGTGCTGCATGGTAGCATGCAAAGCCCCCATCCCCACTGGGAAGCACCTGAAAGAGACACTAAGCCAGGATGCCCATAACTGAGACCTAAACAGCAGTGCCTCACTCCGCATATGGGTTCCTAAATCAAACCGCAGCTGCCTAACCTGTCAGTTTAGAAGCCTAACTTTGGGTCTACCCTTGAAAGGGCAATTTTCTGTGCCCCTATTAGCGGAACGCAAGTGCCAGGGGGTGGAGGAGGTAGGAAAGGAGCTCCTGCCTGTACTAAGGTTCTGTGTGTCACAGATACTAGGCTTGCCACATAATCAATCAGCCATGCTTTAGATTCAGCATGGGAGACCACGCTTTTGGCACTGATGAGGAACAGAAATGCCCTCTCAATGCAGTCATGTACTTGCTGTTATGGTCGCAGCCGCTGAACCCCACAGCTTATGACCTTTCACAAAGTATAAAATAAATAATTCCTGAAGCTTGGGTGGGTAGCTGAGCTTCACTACACCCACCTCTGCTCACTGGATTCCAAGCACGGCACAGCTAGAGCACACCCACGCCTCTCGGAAAGTAATACTCCCCCTCTAGCTATGGAATGCCACGGCCTCTGCCAGGGCAGATGGTGTCTGCCCATTGCTCGTCCACAGCTTACCTCTCAGTTTACAGCGGGGAACAGCTGGCCACAAAGCAGTGCATAATTACTCCTTTTTATTTGTTTTACCCAGCCATTTGCGGTTTGCCACATTTGTTATACTCCAAGCCTATTTGGATGCCACCAAACAGAACCGTAAGCCTTGAGATCCTGAGACTTTGAAGCAGTTTCTGGCCAGAGAACCAAAAGTACTGCTTTACACAGCCAAAAGAGCTACTTTTCTGCCCTCCAAGCTAAGCAAAGGCACATTTTAAGAACATTCGTGAATCAATGGCAGACAGCTCAGGTTACAGAATGGGAAAGAAATGTCTCTTTCCACATGGTAGATGCCTGCAGTTCAGGACACAGAGGAAGTTATGAACTCAGAAACATGAAAAAGCCAATGTAATTTTTTGCAACAGCAGCTGAACTGATACAATTTTGTATCAACTGAAAGGTCTTCTAAGCCCAGACTAGTAGCATGGTCATAATCATGCTCTCAAGCCAGAGGGAGATGGCTCTGAGACTTGAGCGTGAAAGTGAATTAGAATTAGCACAGCCTCATTGCTTTACTTTCAAAGACCATTCTGTAAGATTTTGGAATATATTTAAAAGGAAAAAGGTACAAAGACCAGCAATTTGGCAATCAGTTAACTGAGGCAGTGCAGAGTACATGAGTTGCCGCATAGGGTTATTTACTTACAAGTCAGGGTCAGAATGGACTTGGAAAAAAAAAAAAAAATCACGTTCAACTGATGAAGCCAAGCGGCTCCACTGGAACTTTGGCAAGTCTGAGCTCCATCAGCACAACTACTCTCCTCCTGTACCCTATACTTGAACCGCCACCCCTACATGTTGCACTAGGTCTTCAGAGCTAGTATTTCACCACACCCTACTACAAAGCAAATACCACACCTAGCCTTCAGTGACCCAGCTGCTCTTTCTGTATTACACATGCTGTTATCCATCCATTCCACCTCCTGCCTGGCCCCAGAATCCAAGGAGTACTCCTGACACTATCATAAGGAGATTACACGTATCCCTTCCAGCTGGAACATTAGCATCCTTCAACAATTTCCTAGCAGACCAGCTGGATGGGTGGTCTCTGTCCCAACTCAGCCCTAAATACCTGCCTCTAAGACCGCTGCTCCCTGGAAGGAAGCTCAGATCCAATGCCATTTCATAGACTCTGGGTTCATGGCTGGTGTTTGGCTACAGATTCCTCACAAGGCAAGCCCTGTGCTTGTGACAGGAACCCAGAACCATGTTCGATCCAAAAGGTGTATTAACAAATAGCATATTCAAAAGGTAAAGGATATTAAGCAGTCAGATCACAAGCTAAAAGGGAAATAAGCTACAAAGAAATCAACTTGAGTATCTGATAGACTAAGCAGCCAGCCACCTGCCAACAAAGATCTGTTAGAACTAGGGGCATCACTATGTAGCAACATTATATTGTTGCCAGTTTCAAGGCTGTGTTTTAAGGGAGATCTATACTAAAAAACAAAACCACTGGAGGAACATCTGTGTGTTCTCAGAAGAGTGAAAACTCCTTTTCAGCTGGAGCAATGCACAAAGCTCTTTAAAGATTTTGTTTTTCTCACCAGTAAGACATATGCTAAACTACTTCTCTTTTCCTTCAGTGCTGAGACACCCACTCATACCTTTTGCATTCCAGACAGGGGACTCCTCCCCTACAGCGATGAGATTTTAAACAAAGCTCTCCCAGAACTACTTCTCCCAAGATAGCCGTATTTGATCCTATTCACTGCAGAAGGAGGCATTCACCTACCATTGGCAATGTACTGAATTTGTATTTAGACTAAAGAGGAATGTTAGCAGTATATTATTTGAAGACCGTTTATGAGGACTCCACTTCAATAATAAAATGCCAAATGACACTTTAAGCACAGCACTTGAGAACATAAAGGTTTGAGCATGTGTGTTTAGGGAAAAAATGACTTTGTTCCAGAATCATGCCTTTGCAGCTTCCCTGAAAATACTCTGCAGTTGTTCTTCACAGTGGCTGTGCCATGGCATTACTGTAAGGCTCAACAAGTCCCTTGTGTTTCTTGCACCTTGCCTGCCATTGCAGTAGTGCACCATCTTATGTCAGGTGTTTCCATAAACTTAGCTTCAGTTGCACTTCATTTAAGAGTCCGGCCTTAGGGAAAGCTGCTCTGTTGGCCAGCAATAAGCACGTGTTATCAGCTACTTGCTTTAGAGGATATGGCTTGTAAAGGGCCCCAGGTAAAATTCATGCAAAGGTAGGAATGGTACAATAGAGGAGAGCTCTTTGCCTCCTTTACTTCAATTCATACTTAGAATAACTTCCAAAATGTTATCAGGTTTTTATTATTTAGAAGGAAATAAAATGGTTAGAGAGTATCAAAATCAATCCTACTTTTTTTTTATTTTTTTTAACTTTTTACAAGTGTATGTATGCTGCAGCTTAGAGAGGAGGTTTAGAAAGTTTAACTGCTTCTATCTAACATCTGCCCAGCATGAGAACCACGTAAAAGCTGAGATGCTGTTCACTCACAGCAGGGGAAAATTTAGGTTGGAGATAAGTAGGATGAACTTTGACTACAGGGGTGGTCAAGCGCTGGAACAGCTTACCTAGAGAGACTGTAGAATCTCCATTCCTGGAAGTTTTCAAAAGCAAATTAGACAGACACTTGGCTGAGCTGGTTTAGTCAGAGATGATCCTGCCCTAAGCGTAGGGGCTGGACTACATTGCCTCAAGAGGTCCCTTCCAGGCCTACTTTCCTATGAATCTATTGTTTCTCTCAGATTATCAGAGGTAACACACAACAGCAGTTTTAAGATTAACGCTTTCCTCATTGTACAATTTCATAACAGCAATGACAGTAGTTTAAGGACAAGGAAAGAACAGCTGATCAGCAGATGGATCCAAGTGTGAGGATTTCAAGGCTGGATGCCAGGGGGGTGCAGGGAAAAGAAATCAGGAACACCATCCAGCAGCCATTTTCATTAGTAAGACAACTCTGCAACATGGGATTCCCTCCCTACACAAGATGGCTACACTTTACAATTCCTTTTTGAATCAGGAATGTGGTTTAAAAGTCTGAAGATCCCCAAACACTGAAAGCCTGAGTGCATGGTACTTAGAAGCTGTGCCAACAAAGGTGCAAAATGATTAAGTTTTCCTCCCCCAACCTCGGGGGAAATCTGGAAAAAGAGCACTTGTTATTACCAGCACAGTTTGCTTCTTTCCAAATGGGAAAGACCTACAGCTTTATTTCTCTTCTAATTTCAATACAGCTATCCCTTTTGCCTCTCCCTTTTCAGAACTCCCAAGGGCCTCTGGAGAGGAACAGTGTTGCTGTGTTTGTTTATTTTCAAGCCAATGTTTAAAAATAACCCTTCCCTCCCATTTTTGGAATGCAAAAAGCATGTTTTTATGAGGGGCGGGGGGAGCCACCACTACGATCTTGAACTCCCTCCTTTGAAGTCTGCCTGAGTCTGATCCCAAGCCTGAACATCTTTAGGAAGCACCAGAAGACAATTCTGTTTGGGATTTAAGCATTTAGGAACCAAAACTTAGGCAGAGATCTTGTTTAGCGAGTCTCTACTTCATTTCAGTTTTACTTTTTTAAGTTTATTCTTGCTGCCCTTTTAATTCATTTGTTTCCTTTATCATCAACTGCCAGGAGCTTTTGCTGGGAAGAGAAGCATAAATCAAATTGATCAAACCACATGGCCTGGAGTAGAAGTGCTCTTCGGGAACTACACTTGTGGCTTCATTATCCTGACTGGCCAGGGGGAAAAAAGTTTGAACTGACATTAAGTTATTCCTGAACAAGACTGATCTGGAGAATAAGTACTTCAACTCTCCTCTCCTGTCATGGGTGTAGTGTCAGAGAGCCAAGAAACTAACTAAATTCATTATTTTGCGTTTCTTTGATCAGATCAAAGTGATAACCAGCCACACTTCAGGTGGTATTTAAAGTTGAACAGTGAGTGCTTTTTAAACATATTGAAGTGAAACTACTCTTGAACTCCCTTTCTCCTTGGGTGCAGAAAAAGTGACTCATGCTCTTGTTGGGTAATCTCTTGCCACTGCAGGCTCCCTTCATACACAGGATTAGAGAGGATGCATTAACAAAACACAGCTAGTAAGAGAGCTCAGACAGATGGTTAACAGGTTCTGCCAGAGCACACAAGGATAAGATTAATCATGGTCTCAGCAAGTTAGATGTAAGGGAGAATATGTTGCCAAAAAACAAGAGAAATAAACAAAAAGAAAAGACCCACCATCCCTTATCTAAACAGGGGGCATCAAAGATAAACTGCTTACAGTGGCTCTGGAAATCCAGTTATATTGCAGTAATGACCTACAGCTCAGCGTTTTTTTTTTTTTAATTAGATTTAAAAATCAATCCAGTTTTAGTTTTGCAACTATAAAAAACTCCCTTTGCTGCTAAATGTTGCCTTGTAGCTATAAGGCAGAAGACTACAAAAATTAAAATTTAAGATATCCAACCCGGCAGACAAATCTATTTTGCTTCCCGTTGATGGACCAAAAAAATCAAATCTATGGCTAAACAACCCTCTTCTGAAAAGAGCTTGGTGTTTTGTAACCTGTTAATATAGTTGCCAAGTAGAAGCATAATCTTATGCATCCATGATCAGATGACTTAAATGGAAAACCCTGCAAAATTTCCTGCTAGTCCCCCATCAGGTTTGTTTACTGCTATTAAGAGAATCAATGACAAGCTTCTTAATTCAGAACACCTTCACTGGATGTCTCCCAAGCAGAGCTCTCCTTAGTCTTCACTATGTACCTTCCAGTACAAAGTTATTGAAAACATCCATGTTTTCAGCTCTGACCACTGCACAGTCTGTGGACATAATCTTTGGTATCACAAAGCAAGCTGTCCTTGCTGAAAAAAGGCTCAACTTCTTTTCTAAAAGAAAGGAGCAAATTAGAGAGCTGCTAACAATAAAACTAGACTCAGATCCCCAGAGTGGCAACAGATTATCCCAAGTTGAGGCCCTGAAGTTTAACTTTTATTGCTCTGCTAAACTCAGTTTTCTTGAGAAAAAGTGGACTTGATAGGTTGGTTGCTGGCTGCAAATGGAACTCCAATCAATCACTACATTACACCAGTGGTCTCCAAACTTTTTTGATCGTGTGCCCCTATCAGTAAAAAATTTTTGAGCGCGCACCCCCAATATATGTATATTTATATAAATATAAAATAGAAGTTCTAATATTTTCTTCCCACACCTCAATGGATTGTCTTGCGCATCCCACTTTGGAGACCACTGCATTACGCTGTGAAAGCAAGAAAAACAACTGCTACAATACAAAGCAAAGAACAGAAAAACTGCTGAAGACAATCCCCCTCCAAAACCCCCTATACAGACTGCTTACAAGTGTTTAGCTGGTAAAGCGGTATTTTTTCCAGCCTAGAACAGTTGCTCTCTCTGTAAACAAATGTCTCATGAGTCCTGACTGATGCAAGTCAAAACCCAGGACAATAGTAGGAGCAGCATAGCCCTTTAGACACTCTGCCAAGAAGTGGCCAGAAAGACTGCACAGCCTGACAGGCTTGTCCCTGGAATGGTTGGCAACTAACTTGAATAAGCCATGATTAATTTGGAAGAACACAACAGAGGTACACAACATTGTGCTTCTTGGGCATGGGGAGGAAGGGAAAGTATTTGCATATTCTCTCATACTTCACAGGTACTTAAAATGGGACACTTAAAAATGGGACAAGGGACTTGTACTAGGATTCTGGAGAAGTGCTACCTGTTTGTTTATAGCTAGGGCGCTTGTACATGTGATAAGGTTTTATTTTATGCCCCCTAAATTGAAACGGTGGTTTAATTGAAAACCGCTGTTACAATTTTTCTGCCATGTTACGGCAAGGGGCCTGATCCCTTTTCTTTTTTGTAGAGCTGGAGCCTGCCCGTAGCCAGGGAGCAAGCTGCCAGCGAGCTGAGCAGCAGAGGGTGGCCCCTGGTCCTTTCCTCTGGTGGCAGCAGCACCAGCTCACCCCAAAAACAAACATTCCAAACTAAACTACATCCAGACGTAGTTTAGTTTGCAGCAATGCAAAGTTATTTAAAACCTCCAAAACTGGCACATATGTAATGCATAACGCCATTAAGCCACACAAATTAAATTTCTTGTCATGTGTCCATCATGATGACCATCACGCATACAGGCACCCCTAGAAGCTAAAAACAGAGGATGGATTTCTCCCAAAACAAAGTCTTTTATTCCTGTTATCCAACAGAGGGACAAGCCCTTTATCCCACATTAAGCACCTGTTAAACATCTGAATTAACACTTTGTACCATGACAATAGGAGTTAAAATTGCCATTCAAACTGTTCATGTAAACAACCGTGTCAAGCCTATTTTGATTGAGGCATACGGACATTCAAAAAACTCGGGTGAATTCTCCCAAGTTTCTTCTCCTGGTAGAGAAACTTAGAGCCGTGTGTACAGATATTTGAATACTGAGGCCCTTAAGAGTGGAGAACTTGCAGTGCTGCCACTATACATCTGAGTAGAGTGTGGGGGGGAGGAATCCTTGTGCACATCTCAACATGCTCTACAGACCCCTTAGTCTGCTTGGTGACAGATGACAGCAGTGCAAAAGACCGCCCTGACTAGCTGACCCAGACTGCCCATGGTCAGCCTGTTTCCCTGCAGCACAACATGTGGACTGGGAAGGGGATGCATTCCATTCCCTGGTGGAACAGCAGAGTCCAGAGAGCAACACACTAGCCCCCCCAGAGGGTATGGGGGTGGGTGCTGAAGGATTATGTTCTCTTCTGAGAGAAGCAACAGCATGTATAGATATTCATTTTCCCAGGAGAAACTCTTCCAAGAGTGATTTAACCCTCATTGTTCCCAGGTTATTTTTCCCCTGGAATGGCCATTTTTACTCTGGAAGAAAGCTTGAACATCTGTACATTCATGGTTTCTCCTGGGAGAGCAACTCTCCCAGGAGAAACTGAATGTCTGTACTAGGCCTCTGTGTCCAGGACAGTCAGCCCCAGGATAAACCCGACTTCTGATTTTCAGCTCCAGTGACTTATAAGTAAACGATCAAACTGTAGAGCAGGGGTGGGCAAAATGTGGCCTAGGGGCCGGATGCGGCCTGTCAGGCCATTCCATCCAGCCCACGGGGCCCCTAAAAAGTTTAGAAAATTAATATTAATCTGCCCTGGGCTGCCTGTCATGCTGCCCTCAGTGGCTTGCCAAAACTCAGTAAGCGGCCCTCTGCCCAAAATAATTGCCCACCCTTGCTGTAGAGGGTGGGAGTGCAGTATGTTACTGGGATTGCCATCCAAGAAAGTCATGTCCTTGGCTTTAAGGTTTTAAAATCCTTCTGCCACTAGTCTGCCTGCTGTAGAACATTCTCAGGAAGTGCAAATGCACTCAGTTCTGTTATTCACATGATGTCTAAGCAGCACTTGGCCATCACTGGGTTCAGCGCTCCATTATCAGTTGTCTTGATTTATAACCCAAGCCCAAATTTTACTCTGTAGAGACAAATCTAAATCTCACCTTCTGGAAAACTGCAGCCACAAGGTTGGCAAATTAATCTGCAATTGTCCTCCTTATTAAACAGCTTTAAAACATCTAAAATTTCTAGTAAACTTACCAGTGCAAACGGAGAGCATGAAGGAAAGCCGATAGCCCCTCCATGATCAGAAGGATTGTGACAGTCAAGGTTGCAAAAGCAGCAAATATGAAGAACAAGGCAAAGCCACCAGCTAGACTCCTCACACTGAGGCCAACATGGATCACCATGGTCCAGAGCACTTCAGAAAGCTCTGTGGAAGACAGGAGCCAGAAAAAAATAGTGCTCATTTCAGAATGGTTAAAATGAAAGAGAACAGTTACTTTATTCACAGTTGAGTGGCTTTCCCACCATTTGTAGCCTAGCAGAAGCCAGCAGCATGATTCCATTTGGGACTGCTTGAGAAACACATGGTGCTGGCAGGCAAACATATTTCAAAACCTGAACCCAAAACCCTAGCACCAGCTGCAAGGCCAGTAGTCCCACTCACTAGCCCATCATTCTATTCAGCAAAAAATTCCACCTACACCTTCTAAAGCTATGAAACTCCCTTTTTCAAATATATTGTTTGCACAGATCTTACACCTTCATCTTCTTACAGGGCATTAACATTTCAAGAATGAAGTTAGAGCACTGGGGGTAAACTTCAGCAGATGTGCTACAAATTAACCCTGCACCCTCCCCAAATGCCACTCCAATCCTTTTTCTTTATCTGAGTTGCTGCTCCCTGCCTACTGCTCTGCTTTCTGCCCTATCTGACACTGTACTTCCTGCCCTTCAACCCTAATCTGCTGCATGCCACACACAGGCTCCTCTTACCACATGAGACCTGTGCTGCATGGCAGCCGCCTCACGTTGGAACGTAATTGCCACATTGTACAGAGGCCAACAGGAAACTTACAAAGGGGAAAACCATGGGCCACATTAATTTCTGTAATAATTCTGGTCAGGAGAGGGAAGGAGGAGCACAACAATACACAAAAGCAATGCTGCCTGCTCACAGACTATCACAGGTTGGCCTAAGAGCAGCTCATGAGCCACATATGGCTCGCTCCTTTGAGTTACATGACATATTACACTGATCAAAATGAAGCATTGCATGCTAAGATCAAGTCTCAAGTTAAAGTAGTGAAAGCAGATGTGGTCTGCTCCATTTTATGCATATTTTGCCAAGTCACTGACACAGTCCTTTCTTTTGGGCTACACAGCACGGCCTAACATCCATTGACATTAAAACACTGCTATTTGATTACAAAGTGGGCAAAGGCTAAAATATGATTACACGGGGGTCCCTGGCACACATTATACTTAAGACATGATTAATTAAGTAATCATGTTGTAAGTTATTACCCAGCCACATGTTAATGCAATTAATGGCATGATAAAACAAGGAATAAGCCACAAAGTTATTACACAAAAAATGTAGAGTAACTTTGTGGTTGGCTCCTATTGCATCATTGAATGTGTGGTCAGGCTGGGCCTCCCAGCCCAAGGAGAGGGGAGGGGGCAAGGCTGAGAGCCTGAATCGGATGACGTAGCTCCCTGCTATGGGGGCTTGCTACTTCCTGGTGCAAAGGGAACCCAGGATCATGATCTACCTGCACTGGCAATAAGGCACGATGGTATCTGATGCTTGATTCCACAGTTACACCTCCTGATGTGCATGTGTGGTATGGCAGGAAACATGATTGTCGAGATCATACATTAGATCCCATCATGCTTTACGTGTACATCTGCCAAAGGCCTAGTCAACATAAATATACCACCCTATCATTTCCACCCCTCCAACACACATGGGCAGTTCCTCTTAAGCACATACCCTGTGGACCCAGGCCTTCTCCCTATTGCGTTTGTCCAGGTTGATCTCTTAACACTAGTCAAAACTTCCAGCTTTGGAAGAGATACTCACGTGCATGGGCCAAGCTCAGAGCCCAAAGGCGCAAGTAGGAGGCTGTGTTGGAGATGCACCCCAGGCAGAACTCAATGGTATGGATGGCCTGATGAACTACGGTATCCCCAAAATCAAACTGTAGAAAGAATAGAGCAAGGAGGAAATGAAACCTGCTACAAGCCTTGCTATAATAAACAAGGATTGGCAGTTAAGGGAAGTAGCATACTATCCTGTGCACTATATTTGCAGTTTAGGCTCTCATACTTTCTTCTCCTGGCTGTGGATACTGATCATCCATTTAATCTGTCAAATAATCTTTTCACAGCTGCAGTGAAGCAAACTGCTACAAAATCTTACTGACACAAATTTGAAAAATTATTCAATACTGCAGTGATTAAAAGTGTACATTTAACATGGCAGACAATAAAAGTTACAATTCAAATCTACGATTTTGCCAGGAAACAGTCCAGTGAGGAAATGGTTCCCATCTCAACTCACTAGTCATTTGCATCTATTTATACAAATACTATATTCTTCACAGGAATGAGAAACATCTGAAATTAATTTTAAAAAAAGTCAGGCAATACTGCACGTTTACCTCTGCTACAAGTTGAACACAAGCTTTTTTGCAAGAAAGAAGTTTATTTTTTGGGAAAGTAGAAATAATGCAGGAGTTGATCCTGAAAATCCCATCTGTGCCTCATTATTTTGCCTGCAGAGTTCCCATGTTGTATACCTTTTCTTGTAATTAATTAGCTTTAACCCATAGGGTTTTTTTAAAGTGTGTGTGTTGGGGGGGAAGGGGAGGAGGGGGCAGTGGAGTTTCCCGAAACTTGGGAAAGAGCTTGTTACTGTGTCTTGCATTTAGTTCACATTCCATAAACTGCTTAGAACAGGTTAAAGGGAATACAGAATTTTAAAGACACCAGTATTAATGTTCTGAAAGGCCACAGCAGGCTATTTTTATTTTTGTTGCCCCTCTGTTTAGCCAAAACAGTAAACATTTTAAACAACTAAGTCAAACTAGCTGTCAAGAGACCAGCTCCTTCTCTTCAGAGTCTTTCCAGTTTATGCTTCTTTTGTGAAACCTGGTCAACAGCATCCACTCCCTGAAGGCAGGAAATCAGTATAAAGTAGACAGAACAGAACAAATATTTAACCATTAAGTGCAGTGTATGGCAGAAACAGTAAATAGCCACTGGAGAGACCATCCTTACGGTCTGAGAAAAAGGGACTCACAGAATAACTTTAAGCACACTACCTGTAAACTTACAGGTTATTTTTCATCATGGTTCTTTTAAAAAAAAAAAAAAAGCATTCATGTGATATACAAATGTGATCAGCTATACCTGCATTACAACTGTTATTTCACCAGCTATAAGCAGCAGCCTTAAATGTTACAACTCTAGGCAGAGCCACCCTTCAGTGGCATTTACGCAGAAACCATCAGTAAAGCCGCTGTCACTGCAGGACTTTTACCCACCAAAGTGTTGCTCAGAAAATACAACTCTAAGTTTAGTTTCCACGCCACAGCTTTTCTAGTTTTGATGCATCATTCCCATCTTTGTATGGGACTGCATAAGAACATAAGGACTGCCATCTACTGCATCAGACCACGGGTCCATTTTGCCCAGTATCCTGTATCACAGTGGCAGAAATCAGATGCTGAAAGGGACAGTGAATTGGGTATCAACAGGGTAACCCCCCACCTGCCCCATTCCTCTGTTACTTGCAGCCTCCAACATTTAAAGGTCTAGGAAACTGATTTCAGAGGCTGTATGCCTAACTCCCATACTT
>NW_017728973.1:1204730-1209284 GCF_001723915.1 Gavialis gangeticus
CATAAGGACTGCCATCTACTGCATCAGACCACGGGTCCATTTTGCCCAGTATCCTGTATCACAGTGGCAGAAATCAGATGCTGAAAGGGACAGTGAATTGGGTATCAACAGGGTAACCCCCCACCTGCCCCATTCCTCTGTTACTTGCAGCCTCCAACATTTAAAGGTCTAGGAAACTGATTTCAGAGGCTGTATGCCTAACTCCCATACTCAATAGCTACTGATGCCCTTTTTCCTCCAAGAAGTTGTCCAATCCCCTTTTGAACCCAGCTAAACCATGACCTTCCACAATACCTGGTGGCAGTAAGTTTCACACTTTAATTACACAGTGTGAAAAAGAATTTCTTATTGTTAGTTTTAAACTTACCACCTACTCATTTCATTTTGTGACCCCTAGCTCTTGTATTAAGAGACAGTAAATAATTCCAATTTACTTTCTCTTTGCCATTTGGTATTTTGTAAGCTCTTGTCATGTCCCCCCCTCAAGCATCTCATTTCTAAACTGAATAGGTCTAGCCTCTTTAGTCTCTCCTTATATAGAAGCCCCCTCCTTATCACTAACCATCCTTGTTGCCCTTTTCCAGACCTCCTCTAGTTCTTCTATATCCTTTTGAGGTGTGGGGACCAGAACGGGCACAGTATTCAAGGTATGGACACACCACCAATTTATAAATGAGTATAATGATTCTTTCTCATTTGTTCCCAGCTCCATTCTTAATAATCCCTAACATTGTTTGCCTTTTTGATGTCTGCTGAACACTGAGCTAATGTTTTTTTAATGAACTTTCCACAATGACTCCCAGATCAATTTATTTTCTTGTGTGGTAACAACTAATATAGAGCCCATCATAGTGCATGTATATCTTGAGTTATTTTTACCCAAGTGTATCACTTCACACTTACCTACGTTGACTTTCATCTGCCATTTAGCTGCCCATTCACTCAACATGCCAGATCCTTCTGTAGTTCCTCACAGTCTGCCTTGATCTTTACCATTTTTAATAGTTTTGTGTTATTTGCAAGTCTGGCCACCTTGCTACTCACCCCCTTTTCCAGTTCATCTATGAATATATTAAACAGCACTGGTCCCAACACAGATCTCTGGGAGATCCTGCTGTTCAGTTCCCATCATGAAAACTGATTGCTTATATTCACTCTTTGCTTTCCATCTTGGAAACAATTTCTAATCCACGAGTGGATGTTCCCTGTAATCCCATGACTATCTAACATACTTAAGAGGTAGGGGTGTGCAAAGCTTCAGCCGCTGATTCAATTCAGTGGAGATTCAGCCCGGTTCGGTGGCCAAATCTCTGAATCCAAACTGAATCAGGAGACCCTTTAATCTCCAAATCAAATTGGAACCCTCCGAATCGATTCAGAGAGATTCAGCGATTCAGACATAGACACAGCTTTAAATGTTTTTTCTACATACCTCAAGGTAGCAGGCAACTCGCCAACACTGCAATGGTGGGGTGGACGGAGCATCCCACAGGAGGGTCCTAAGCGCGCTTGGCAGCAGACCTGGAAGTGGACCAGAAGCACTTCTGGTCCACTTCCAGGTCTGCCAGGGAGTGCACGGGGAGCCTTCCTCCATGCCTCCCCAGCTTGGTGACTGGTGCCTCCTATGTCTGGGAGGGATGCTGGGGGGCCCCCCAGTGGACCTGGAAGTGGACCAGAAATACTTCCGGTCCACTTCCAGGTTCACCACCAAGCATGTGGGGGGCCCCCACCCGCGCTGCTGTGGGATTCTCCATCCGCCCCAGCATCACAGCATTCACAGGCCACGCCTGGTATCTTGAGGTATGTAGAAAAAAAAACAAAAACATTTAAAGCTGTATCTATGGCTGAATCACCGATTCTCCGAATCAGCATCGAATCTTCAGATGCGATTTGGCTGAATCGAATCAGGGACAGTGATCCGAATCAATGAATTGTATCACTGTCCCCGATTTGGGCCAAATCCAAATAGGCCCGTTTTGCACACCCCTATTAAGAGCCTCTGGTGGGGGACCTTGTCCAAATATGATCTTTGATGTTCAAACATACTATGTCAGCTGGATCACCCTAATCCACCTGCTTATTGGCACCCTCACTCAAAGAACTCTAATAGGCTGATGAGGCTTGATTTCCGTTTGAAAAAGATGTGTTAAGGAGGAGTCAACAAGTCACATCCATCCACGTGCTGGAATTTTATTTATTTATTTATTTATTTTGTAATAATTTCTACCAGTTTTCCAGGAACAGAAATTAGGCTCACTGGCCTATAGTTCCCCACATCCTCTCTAGAGCCTATTTTTAAGTATGAGAGTCATGCTGGCAACGCTCCAGTCCTCTGGTACCAAGGCTGTTTTCAGTGAGAAGTTGCATACTATAGGTAAACGTTCAGCAATTCCTGATCTGAGCTCCTTCAGGACCTTAGGGTGAATGCCATCAGGTCCTAGTGATTTGCTATAGTTTAGTTTATCAAATTCCTCTACGACGCCACCTACTGAATCTTCACTTTGGGTCAGCTCCACTGACTTGTCCAGAGAGAGGAGTGGATCTGGTGAGGAAATCTCTCCAACATCTTTCATAGTGGAGCCAGATGCAAAGAACGCATTTAGTTTCTCAGCAATGGTCCCGTCATCCTTTAGCATCCCTTTTACACCTTAACCATCCAAAGGCCGAACTGACTTCCTGACTAGTCTTTGGCTTCTGCTGTACTTAAAATTTTATTGTTACCCTTTGTGTCTCTAGCAAGTTTTTCCTCAAATTCTTTCTTAACTTATCTTACTATAGTTTTATATTTAATTTGCCAGTGTTTATGCTCTTTTTTATTTTCTTCACTAGGTTTTAACTTCCACTTTTTGAAAGAAGATTTTTTTCTGCTTATTGCCTCTGCAACTCTGTCATTAAACCATGCTTGCTTGCTTTTAATCCACTTCCCATTTTTTTATTTGTGGTATGCACTTGCTTTGTGCCTCCAATATAATGTTCTTAAGCAGTTTCCATGTTGCTTGCAAGTTCCTCAGCCTCCTTAGGGGCCCCTTTTAACTTTTGTCTAGCTGGCTTCCTCATTCTGGTGTAGCATCCCTTTAATTTTAAAAAGACTACTGTGGTAGATTTTCTTCTCATCTCCCCTCCTAAATGGATGCCAAACCCAACTGCACTGTGGTCACTAATGCCAAGTGGCTCAGTAACACTTATCCTTTGCACCAAATCCTGTGTACTTCTGAGGACTAGGTTAAGAACAGTCTTTACCCTTGTATGTTCCAGGACTAACTGTTCCAGGAAGCAGTCTTTTATAACGTCAAGAAATTTGGTCTCTGTACCCGGGCCTGATGTTAGACTGACCCGGTCTCTTCGTGGATAGTTGGAAGTCCCCCATTATTTTTGTGTTTTCTGCTGTTGCAGCCTCTCTCAACTCCCTTGGCATTTCTAGCTAGCTGCTGGAGGATAGTATATCCCTAAATATACTTTCCCCTGCCCCTCTATTGAAACCTCGGATTTCTATCTACAAAGATTCTATGGTACTTTTCTTATCAGTTGAAAAAATCTACCCTATTTGACTCGATGGCATTCTTTGATGTAGAATGCCAGTCTCCCACAAGTATGACCTACTCTACTATTCCTGTACAACTTGTATCCTGGTATTACAGCATTCCATCGATTATCCTCATTCCGCCATGTTTGAGAGATACCTATGATGTCAATGTCATTATTTACTGCTAAGCATTCAAGTGCCCCCACTTTCGATCTTTGGCTTCTGGCACAAGTATAAAAACGTGTGTACTTTTTATTTTTGCCAGGTTAGCTACTCCCATGTGACCTTTTACTCATTAAAGGTCTTTTGCTTATGCTAGTCTTCACCCTGTTTCTTATTCCTCCGGCCCCCCCCTTTTTTTTTTCTTTCGTCCAGTTTCACCCTTATAGGGCAAATCAATCCAAACTGTGTGCTATTTTGCAACCCAAGCTGTGGCTTTCCCCTACATTTTTAGTTTAAATGCCGCTCTACCACCTTATTAACGTTACACGCCAGTAGTTACGGTACCATTTTTTTTTCAGGTAGAAACCATCCCTTCTGTACAGGCTTTCCCTATTCCAAGAGGATCTCCTATTCTAATATAATAAAAGGCTTAGTCTGTCTCTGTCTGCAACACTATTGGAGTACACCGATTGTCTGCTGAAACAACCAGTGTTCCAAGAGTGTTATGGACAGGAGGTAGTGGTGGTGGTGCAGTGTCCCCTCCCTCCCCACCATCATGGCAGCAGAGTGGGTGGGCGAGGCCAGCACTGCTGGCCTCACCACTCCCTCCACTCCAGGCCATGCTCCCTGGAGGCAGAGGAGTGCTGCTGTTACCGGGGGGGGGGCATGGCAGCACTCCACCGCCTCCAAGGAGTAGGGGACAGCGGGGCGCGCAGTGGGCAGCTGAAGCCAGCAGCAATGGAGGCAGTGGCAGTGTAGGGTGCTGGTAGAGGGGACGGTGGGGCAAGCTTCCCCCCAACCCGCCTGCTCCTGGGAGGTGGTGGCAGTGCGGAGTGGTGCGTGGTGGTGTTCTGTACCTGCCCCCCCCC
>NW_017728973.1:1209458-1212484 GCF_001723915.1 Gavialis gangeticus
CCCCCCCCCCCCCGCCACACCAATCAATCATTCTCAATTGGCAATTTAATTAGGAGCCAGCAAAACCTAAACCTTTCCTCCCTACACCATTATCTTAGCCTCACATTGAGACTCCAGAGTCCTGCCTGCCTACCTGGTCCTGCGCACAACACTAGAAGCATTTCAGAGAATGCTACCACACTAGAAAGGCAACTTAATAAAAAGTCAACTCAAGATAACATGACTGGAGGCATCCTATATACACATTCATTTCACTCTGCTTGAAAGAATGACAATTAATCTCAATCAAGTCAGTCAGATGGACAGGACTGATGCTGCTCTAACTACAGTGCAATTTATGCACCTACCTACTGGTACTATGAATCTAGATTAAAAGGAGAAAAGTTGGGCCCATTAGGTCTAGTGTTGAAGGAAGTGTCAGTGTGGGGCATAAGATTATTCAGTTATGTACTTAGATTTTTCTGTAGCTCATTCTGAACGAGCTGACAACCTACTTTAGTTTGTTAGACCAATAGATACCCAACTCTACACCCTCAAACTAATTTCTATCCCTTTATCAACGTTAATTACTGGTGCCCACTTGGTTTGGGTCTCAAGATGGACACAAATCAAAGAGTAGCATGGGTATTGCAATGACAGAGGAGTATTTCACTCTTCCACAGCTTTGTTGGTGTTGATGCTCACTGGAGATGGCAGACTTACAACCATTTACATACAGCCTACCATTTTGAATTGGCATTTGTTTACATATGAACTGACCTCACAGATGAAGAAAATTCTTGTTAATGGTGAAATAAGCAAAACCTTTATTAGCAATTTGTGCATGCTAAGCTTCTTGGAGAAATATGTACCAAGGCCTTTTGCATCCACACCCACAATTCATTTGCAAAGAACAAAAGACACAACAAGCACAAGCACACTAACAGCAAAGACCCAAGAATGGCATAACTGCTTGTAGACATCAACTACTGCTTCCAAGGATGCCACCTTCCCCTGCTCCTGCCACCAGAGCCAGCCTGTCCAAAAAGTGACCAAGAGTACCAACTCGAGGAGTAGGAAAGGGAGGAAGGAACATGAAGAATATGGGTCTTTTGATAGCAAGGAGTGCAGAGACTGGTTAGATTTAAATGGTCTGCTCTCCGAAGAGTATATTATATTTCTGGACTCTTCCAACTACTAGTATTCAAGAATGAGCAATTCTTCTCCTAAAAACCCTCCTTGAGAGAGAAAAAACAAAATATTGATTCCCTGGTTATCAGCAACTCCAATTTGATATGTTTCAGTATTTTGCTGAATTTGTTTCAAGGTAGCCAGTAACATTAAGCTAGATGATAGCTAGAAAAAAAAAAACAAAAACAAAAACAAAAAAAAAAAAATCTATAAGCAGTTTGCAAAAAAATCCAAACATTCCCATTGACCAAACAGATACAACAGACTACGTATCAGAGAGAGAAGCTTGCTTCCCCAACCACTTCAATATTATACAGATTTAGAGGAAGTCACTAGTTGATCTTTTTTGATGCACAGCTGTGCAGGTCAACTGGGAAGTATTTGTAGTTGAGGAGAGACAAAGCAAATGTATGCTAGACAGATGAAGTAAATTCAGGGTTTCTTTGAATGGAGATACTGCTTGAAGTATTAGAAACAGTCTGTGACGCATTAATGGCTAGGTCTTTTGGAAAAACAAGATGCTATGACAAAGAATTGTATTAACTCAGCAGATGATTTACCACCCACAAAAAATGTTTTAGATATACATGAATGCAAAGCTGACTGTAATCTTACCACCTCATCCTCCGCAGGCTTGAAAACACAAGTTTACATTTAGTGCAGTGTCCCACCAGTCACATCATTAGTCAAGACCACAATTAGGGATTTATTCTTCAAGTGGAAGCACTTAACATGCATTGTAATGCACAGCTACTAGGGAGGCATCAGGATGTCCAAGATAAACAAGCTAGCTTTCCCTTTTTGTCCACCCCTTGGGCAATAGATAAGGCAGGGCAGCTGAGATGTGCTAACAGCCCACAATAATTTGAAACAAGAGAGAGTTAGCACTCAAGAAATATAACCAGTTAATATAAATCCAAGTACTATATAACACCAGAGGGGAAGGAGGGGGGTGCCCACACCTACTTTTTCTAAGACAAAAACAAGTCTGTGGCAGCTGTCCATATTTTCAGATGCCCTATGGGGATACAGAGCTGGCCCATCATGAGACTCCTGCTCTTGTAACAAGAATTCAGGCAGAGAGGGTGTATGCTTCCTTTGCCCTGGGCACAGAACTTTCCATGATTTTAGAGTCAAAGATGACCAGAGAGTAGTATGTAAAAGGTTGTTATTTAGAACAGGCCTTGGATTTCTACTGTTCTGCTGTCAGCACTGCTATGGAAATTTCAGCGCTTGGAAGCTAGTGAATCATCCCCACAGTGCCAACTCTACTGTCCTCAGCAAGCGTCAGACACTCACCTCCTCCCCTTCCTCAGAATGGGTAGAGAGCTGGTCATGTTGAATGATCTCTGCATCTTCTTCAGTGGGTCCATTACCCACTCGGATGCCACCAAAGTTGTGAGTTCCCTAATACATGCACAAAAAGAAAAAGCAGAACGCTGTTTAGAATTTAGTGCAAATAGGTACTTTACACATCTCCATGAAGCAGGAACAACTTCCAGAAAAAAAAATGAACATTAAAAGTTCAATGGCACAACTATTTTCCACAAGTTTCGATTTTACAGATTTTCCAGCTTGGGTGAGAAAGAAGCATATTCCTGCTGGATCTGAAACAGAAAACTTATATAACCAATTTGAACAACAACTCTTTACAAAACATAAATTTCACCTTTCATCAAGAGCCATATTTTCTCCAAAACTACAAACACCCTTACATTTCCAACAACTGGTGGGCACACCCCTTGGAAACTGACAAAAATGCAACTGCTACTCTACATGAAGCGAGTCATGTGATTTTCTTCTAGCATTTGCTATTATCTGACACACACACACACACACACACACACACACACACA
>NW_017728973.1:1212648-1245229 GCF_001723915.1 Gavialis gangeticus
CACACACACACACACACACACACACACACACACCAATTTTTGCCAGGCATACTAAAGCCACACACAAGGAAAAGAATCAGACCTTCCTTTACATGGAAGTTCAGGACTGCAGAGATGATTCCTTTTATAGGCATTTGACATGAGAAACTCAGCTGTGTTTTTGTTCCTTCTCAAATATGGAAGGCAATACTTAAATGCCAGACTGCTGAACTGCACTTGGTTTTGAGTGGTTTAA
The DNA here is from genome assembly GCF_001723915.1 of Gavialis gangeticus. Taxonomy (NCBI): domain Eukaryota; kingdom Metazoa; phylum Chordata; order Crocodylia; family Gavialidae; genus Gavialis; species Gavialis gangeticus. Next base: position 1,212,884 of record NW_017728973.1, read on the forward strand.
CCAAGCTAGAGCAACTTCACTTAAGTGTTTTAATTCTTCAGTTCTATGAAATCTGTTGCACACTTCTTACTGCCACTAATACACGATGCACAGCACATTCGTTGTTTGACAGCCTTCCAGCACTGCTTGTGTGCATTGTAAGTGGAGTCCAGAGGCACAATGAAAGCATGCCTTGCACATAGCCATATTTTCAGGATTTAGAATAGCCTGCACCAACATGCATATAGTATAGGCAGACTTACATTATTTTTGTTCAAGAGCTGCCAGTAACATTGGGTGAAATGCTGTCAGTCTAAAACACAAACTTTATACATTCAGAACTTTAAGCCTGACAGACCACAAGGGTGTGACTTCAAAATGCTCTGCTTGTGATAAAGCCTGGCATACAACTTCAGCGTTATATCAGGAGTATGGAATGAAGACAAGATGATTTTTAAATTCAAATATTAAATTCTGTAGTTTCCAAATGACTATGTAAAAAAAAAAAAAAAAAGTTAAAAACTTGGCTTCCTCCATGTTTACTATCATAATTCTTATCTCCAGTATCCTCATGGAATAGCTTATGAATGCTTATTAAGAGATTGCATTTATTATAACCGGATGGTCTTGAAAGCCCAGTTTGTCTTCATGAATTCGTTTGAGTCCCGTTTCTCTTTTTGGGGTTTTTTGTTGTTCTCCCGCCCTGGCGGGGGGTCGGGCTAGAAGATCTACTAGGTCCCTTCCGACCCTTAATCTATGAATCTATGAATTTTATAATGCAGATGGACCAGCTGTAAAACTTGAAGTTAAAAACTTTTTTTGAATTAATTTCAGACTCCAAAACACAAAACAACACACAAAAAACACAACAAAACAAAAATCAGATGTTACGCTCATAAAGGAACAGAAAACAATGTTGAAAGTGAAACAAACTTATATTACACAGTAAATAGTACACTTCTATGTGAGAATGATAAAGCTTATATTTGGACTCTGGGGTTTGGGCTGTTTCTGTTTTTGGACTGGCACTGAAATGTTACAAGTTACCAACAGTGAATATTAAGGCAGCGTTGTTTACGTTGCATTTTTAATTGCTCCAAAATGTATATTTATGGGTTAGAAGAGTAGTACAGAGCTTTCAGTCACACATGGCTAGTATCTCTCCTCTGAGTCAGATCCTAGAAATTATTATAGCTCCATACACAGAAGACTTTTTGTGCCCTTATCTTATTAAACGGCTTGAAGACCTGAAAAATATCTATTTCTCAGCACTCCTGCATGCCTTTTTCAGGCAGTTTAAGAAAGATCTGTTAAGGGAGCACTTGCTGGTATCTAAGAAACTTTACACCCAATTTAAATTTGTCACTGAACACCTTTGTTGAAAGGCTAATACCATCCAGAATATCTGTACATAATTTAAACCTCTTTGCTTAAAAAAAAAGCCACTTTTTCCTTTGAGTTGGATAAATAAATTTCATACATGCCCTTCTGGGGTAGGGACAGAGCTATGAAAGCTCTGTCACTCGGCACTGGCTGGCAGTAGGCTTTGGCCATGGAGGCCGGTATACTGATTTCACATAAACAGTTGTAGACAGCTGCTACTGACAACCTTGTCTGCACGCAGCCATTTTTATTGTAACATCAGATCTAAGTCCCTTTCCCTCCCCCAACCCCCAACTCCAAAAGGCAGACAAAAATTTTGAACTGCTGATGTGAAGGTGCCGGGAGAACATCACCAAAACATGATTTTTGGGAATATGGAATGTAAACAAAAACGCTTCAAATAGAAAACAACCCTTATTATAAAAACTTCCAAGAACATTAAAACCAAGGACATTTTTTTGGGAGGCTACGGAGACAAGGCATCCCCGTGTTGCTTTTGTGGGGTAGGATCTCACTAGAATTGCTTCAGCGCAGTGTTTTCGCATTCTGCAGTTGTTTCATGGTAATCCTGCATTTGTGTACAGCTAGTCTGGAATGTATCATCACAATTATACTGAGGTTATTGGAATTTATATTCTGGAGACACAGACTGGTCCCGCCTGCTAGAGATGCTCTCATCATTTACAAAGAGTGCAGATACATTCCAAATCCTCTGGATAATTGTGTGTGCATTAATACCTCCCCAACTTTAAATGCATCACACGATTTTAAATGCACTCACTGTTGCAGCCGCTGCTGCTTCTAGTGCCTGCTCGTTCTGGACTGTGCTGACTTGGCCCTCCACGGATTGCCCTTCCTGATAGTGAATGGAAGAAAAAAGAGGGAGGAGGAAGAAAAACAAAAGAGAAAAAGGGAGACGAATGGAGGGGACATGGGAGGATGAAAGATGGTCAGAGAAGGGAGAGGGAGTGTCTTTAACTGTATCATAATTTGATGGGTTTAATATCCTAACAGATGTCTGCCACACATGCAAAGGGAATTTTCAATCACTCTCAGTACAAGTGTGTCAGGTTCCAGACTTTTTATATGAAGTATTTTAGTACAGTTATATAACCAGAAATGAAACAAAAGATCTTCTAAGTGAAGGGCTTGTACTCACAAGCAAAGATTAGTTTATTTTCATATACATAGTTTTAGTTAGGCTGCTCAATACTGCTGGGCAACTTGCTACATCTCTGCTTCTGTACTCTGGCACCCCAGGAAAGGCACAGAATCAAGGGATTCTGTACTCCTGCACAGGCCAAGAGCCCCAGAAAGGTGTATTTTTTTAGCACACAATCAGTATTTATATTTTCTAAAGTAGATTCAATGCAAGATCCGAATCAGAGACAGGCAACAGCTTGTACGTTTTACTGAACACTTGTCTCTGTGCACATGTATACAGGTCAGAGTATGAACCTATGTTTCTAAGATCAAGAAGGAGCTTACATCTTTAGAACCAATAATCTTAAAACAAAAACAAACAAATAGAGGAGTCACCCACCAAATGCTTTCTCCATAAATACTGACGGCGAAGGATGAGGGGCTTAACTACCAGCATCCACGGCACACAAAGAAATGCGATCACCACCAGGAAGCTCTGAAGTCCTTGCTGTGGAAGAAGGTCTCAGATAATTTAACCTGCAACTAAATGCTGCGTTCCAGCCAATTATCTTCTTATACAAGTCTGATACAAGTCTCATTTAAAAACTACTAGCTCCATAGTACAAACATTTCTGGAGTTATCTACACCCTGACAATATCTGCATCAGTTATACCCACCTACTGTTTCCCACAATAGCAGACTGGCCTGTGCTTTCTGTTTGCCTACAGCTGCATTATGCCCAGGCTTGTTTCTCATCCGACCTGAATGCAATAGGGAGGGAGAGGTAAGGTCACCACTTGGAGTGGAGTGGAGACTTCTAGGAAAAATGTATGTGGTTTACAGGGAGCAGCAGTTGGGCAGATGGCACTCTCTCATTTATCTTGGATAAGTGTCTTAGCTGTGTTAGAGGACACAATGCTATTGGCACACAAAAAGATTTTCTGCTGCCTTCTGGTAAACAGAGAACCCAGATTGTCTGGGGGCAAGTGATAATGACATTCAGATTTAAATTCCTCCTGAAGTTACGGTTCCCCCTTTTTAAGACAATTACAAGCAGAGAGGCAGTTAACTGCATTAGTCTGAAGTCAGGCAGAGGAGGACAGGGTGGCACCTTAAAGCTGAATTCATTCAAACAGGGGTGCACCAATAGAGATTTCTGGGGCTGATAGAGATAGACAATTTTTAAGGAGGCATATTGCCTGATACCAATCCAATTTCCAATACAGCACGGAAATCTGAGTGCAGCTCGTAAGTCTGTTGTGATGGAAGGAGGAGGGGAAAGAGAAGGTGCGTGGTGGAGCAGATCAAGGACCCCACAGTGAGGGAGGGAGGGAGTGGGGCAGGGTACAGGATGAAGCCACAGCTGGTCCAGGGGGTGTGGGGTGGCAGTTTCCTGCTGCTGCACGCACCCTGGGTGGGCATGTGGGGGGCATGTAGCCCCTGAATCTGCACAGGGCAGCGCAGCTGCCACTGTGGGCTGGCGCTGGGCTGCACAGGGCTCTTCCTGGCAGCGGGGTTGGCCCAGGCCAAGCTGTGCTTGGAGCAGGCAGCAGTGCTGGGGGCGGGGCTACAGAGGAAGGGGCTCCAACCACCCCAAAATTCACCATAGCCCCCCAGGCTGCCCTCCCAGCACCACCACCACCACCCCCCACTCTGAACACAGCACAGCCCAGCCCAGCCCCCTCACCGGCAAGAGCCCAGTGCAGCCCCAACCCCAGCTGCGGCCCATCCCACCCTGTGCAGATATGGGGGGCACATACCCCCCCATATCCTCCTGGGGCGTGCACAGCAGCAGGAGCTGCCCCCTACCCCCCCTGCGCTCCCCAGATGAGCCACGACTATCCTGTGCCCACCCCACCCCAGCTGGACAGCACTTACCCCAGCCCCATTACCTCCTACCTCCCTGTCTACCACAGGCTTACCAACTGCATGCAGCTCTCCAAGCTGCCCATCTGTGCTCCTCACTGCCTACGTGCTGTGCTGGGCTACACACATGCACGGGCCATTTATCGGCCACATTATCAGCCACTTCAGGTCACCTTCCGGTACAATTTTCTTTATATTGATGCCGATCCAATACTGGACTGATGTATCAGTACACCTCTACATTCAAAAGCATCTAACAAAGTAGGCTGTGGCCTATGAAAGCTCAGGCCTTTCTAAATGAGTCAGGCTTTAAAAGGTACCCTGCTCAGAAGAATTATGCCATGTTCTGGTTTTTACTTGCTGCATTGCTAACTCGGGAGTGAAAAGGATCCTCATGCAAAAAGTATCTCCAGCACCTTAGAATGCCTCAACCTGAAACATTCCAGCAAGTTGGATTTATGTCCAGCATTTGAGCGGAAGGCTTCAACACTGGAAACGCTAACTGCTTTGTATCAGCTCAGAACTGCCACATACCTGCCCTTTATAAAGCATCTTATTACTAGGATCATCATACGAGAACAGAAACATGTTGATGAAATGGATTAGAAGACTTGGTGCATCCTTTGAGGTATGAGCATCATAGGCAGTCCACTTGTAGAAAATGAGGATAACAAGGTAGCCGAACAAAGACAACATGAAAATTATCTCAGGAATAAACCCAAGGTAGATATTCAGTGGCTTCCTGAAGTAACTATGGAGAAAAAGAATTGCATCTGTGAGGTATGTTAAGACACCCTTAAGTTCTATTGATATTAGAGAGGCACAATGCAGACTAAGGGTAAGGCTAGCTTTTCAAAGGAGGAAGTCTTTAAAAAAAAAAAAGAAGAAGAAAAGGTGCTGCATGTTATTAGTTAAATCTTTAAATAAATAAATAAATAAATAAATAAAGGATCTGAGAGAGAAATAATTGACAGGCAAATACATTCACAGTGGAATAGAAATAAACGGTTTGCTATTTGTAGTGTGCTGAAATACCTTATCTCAATTCCCTGCACCTTTAAGAGCATGTGCCAGGGGGCAAGCTTTAAAGACATAAAATCTCAGATGTGAGAGCCTATCCAAGTGAGAGTCTACTCTTAAGTCTTCTACAAAAAGAGGAAGTCTCCACTTCTCTTAGCAAAAAGATGATATAGCACACTCACATGTGGTTGAGAAGGCTGAGCATGACACCAAAAAGCATCTGGATAACGCCAAGAATCACAGACATCTTCATCTTAAAGGAGTTGAGGAAGGTCAGTTTGTTGCTGGCAATATTCCAAATCTGGTTGCAAATATCAGTTCAGTCAGAATTACCATGTGAAAGAGACAGTCAGAGGTGAACTGAATTAGCATTTGTTTGTATTAAAACAGCAAAAGCTATCAAGCACTAACAGACTTAGGGAACAGATAAAAGTAACAAGACACACTAAACAGATACAGGGAACATATACACATGCGATTAATGCTTACTGCTCCAGAGTTTATTCATGAACAGCACGTGGAGCCAAGTCAGAGCAGCCCAGTCTGGCAGGGGACCCAGGGAGCAAGCCTGCTAGCCAGGGCTGCTCCAACCAGGCTCCATGTGCTGTGGAGAAACTGGCTGGGGCACAAGGGTGCTTCAGTGTGGGGGCTGCCTGCTGGCTAGCCCTGTGCTGAAGTACCCTGTGCCCCAGCCAGCCAGGGTAGCATCTACATGTGCATTGCAGCACATGAAGAAAAACAAAAACAAAAACTCTGCAGTCGGGTAATACTTGTACTGCAGATTTTATTAGTTTCATGAGCCCTAATAGTTTTAACTAGTAACTAATTGAACTCTTAATTGTCCCAGAAACAGCAAAGAAGAAATGGCTGCCAAAGAGCTGCTTTCCTTCCTCTCATTTTCAGGGCTTGTAAAAGCAACCTGAAACAAACTATTTAAAGATTGAGAATGGGAGCTAGTTGGTGTGGGGACTGTTAATACTACAGAACTGACAGCATGACAAGCTGCCCTTGTTTTCATGGCTCATAACAGGAGCTCCAAATAAACCACCATATTTTCCTCACATACCACATGCCCCTAAGACATACCTTTTTTCCTTTCATTTTGCCTTCCCAAAAAAGACTGTTCTACATTTATGGCTGCACAGAACAAGGACAGAGCCTAATCTTCAGCTCTCCTACCCTCCCCTTCCTGCTCAGGCCAAAGCTACAGCATTAACTCTTTCACAGTTAGTGTTGGCAGCTCTTAACTGTTCAGCCAAAAGCTGAAACTAGCTGCTGCTAAAGTAGGCTCCGTGAGTGGAGGTAGTATTTTAAGAAAAGCTAAAAATAGTCTGTAGCACTATGAAATAGGAGAAAAGACAGGGAGTAGTTATCAGACAGCAAGACTGCTAAAGAAATGCTAGCTTGATTAGTGGAACATCCAAGACCATTAACAGGAGAGATGGTTTTTTTTAACAATGAGGAGCAAAAAATAATTCACAGGAATTGGGTAGACTGTGATAAGCTGTCATCCATAGACCCCCACACTGCCTGAATAAAAATGTCACTGCTGCTGCTATGCTGCTGGTTTTAGAGTGTTGAGTGGAGAAAGAATCAAAGCAGAATGTGACTGCACCACTGCACCCCACCATGCCTGGATCTGCCCCTTCCTCCATGCAGCTGCTGGAGGAAAGAGAAGGAAAAGCAGCATCTTAATGTGTCCCCATGCTTCTATTCTTGGCAGAAAAATCAGTTTTCCCATTTAAGACATGTACCCCAATTTTGGGGGGCTCATTTTTGGATAAAAGATGAGTATGGTATGCAAGTAAATGCAGCATAAATATGCTTTAAAGTAAGAACCAGTGAGTTTCAGGACTGCAAATACCACAGCACTAATGCTACTATACACACACAGAACATTGTTTACATTGTATTTGGATAAGTACCTAACCTAGGAAAGTATATAGTTCTTCTTTTCAGTTCCAAACCTAGGCACTTAAATGGAGTACGGTACATTTCTAAGTGTTACTGTACTGAGTTTGCTACATAAAAACAGAGGCTTTTATGGTTTAGCCAGGTACCAAACAGATACCTGTCACATACATACAAAGAGCACATATTTTGAAGACAATATTACAAAGAACTCTTACTGGGTCAATGCCAAAGGGATATGGCCCACCAAAGACCCCAGGAACTGCAGGATCCAGCTGCAGGACAGGGGCATTGCGAAGTAGGTCATCTCTGTTTGGATACCAATATACAAAAATCAAGCTCAATTCCTTTTCTTAAAAAGAAATACACAAGGATAACCTGGCACACTCCCTGCACACAGAAGGGAAGTGTGACTTGGTTCAGTTAACTATACTATCCCCTCCCCTCATAGGCCCCCACCCCACTATATACTTGGGGAATCTATCAATGGAAATCAGTATGTGTGTGTCATGCTGCTCCAGTCCCAGGTGAAGTCTCACTAATTCAAATGTGCTTTGACGAGGCACAGAGGCAGACTGCTAAAAGTTAGCATGCTTGTGAAATGCACTACCAGGAATTGCCATCCTTCCATAAATTTTTAATGATGCATGTAAGGAAATGATGGAGAAGCAAGGTGAAGAACAGCCAACTGGTTCCTAGTTTAAGCTGTTTTCCATATTAACATATCTTAAGCTCAGTAGTTGTTTTTTTGTTGGTTTTTTGTTTTGTTGGGTTTTTTTTTTTTTTTTTTTTTTTTACATAGTGTGCTCTTCACTACATTACTATTCTCTTACAAGCCCTGGACAAATGGATTTTAGCATATGAAACTTGGCCGTCCACTTATTTTTCAAGCATCAAATTACTTACGTCCAATTGGCATTGGTAAACATTGGCCGGACGCTCCACGATGAGCCAAACATGTTAAGTGCCTTGGAGAAGCAGTCATTGTAGATGAGGCCAGTGTAAGTGGAGAACATTCCCATTAGGAGAATGATGTAGCGACCACTAAAAATCATGCTGAACATCTGTTTGTTTAAAAAAAGTAGTCATCCATGAGTACTAACAAAACATTAATTAGTCTATCCAAAGTAGCAGAGTCTGAAACCAGCCAATTCTAGAAAAACCACCAAGCCTCCTTTCCACAGCATGTGTTAAGGATGCAGGGATTACACCTGCAAGGAGGATAACAGCTGGAGCACAGAGGCCGGCCAGCTAGTCAGTCCCATGAAGAATATTAATCTATGACATCTTCTAGCCTGCAGGGGGAAGGGGAAAAAAATCTTCTGACATCCATACAGGCATACCTCGTTTTATTGCGCTTTGCTTTATTGCACTTCGCAGATATTGCGTTTTTTACAAATTGAGGCAAGACCCTCCACTAGCAAAAAGATTACAACTTGCTGAAGGCTCAGATGATGGTTAGCATTTTTTAGCAATAAAGTATTTTTTAATTAAGGTATGTACATTGTTTTTTTAGACATAATGCTATTGCACACTTAATAGACTACAGTATAGTGTAAACATAACTTTTATATGCACTGGGAAACCAAAAAATTCGTGTGACTCGCTTTATTGCGGTGGTCTGGAACCGAACCCGCAATATCTCCGAGGTATGCCTGTATTTTGAAGTGAACATCAGTTGAGAAATATTTGCCCAGGAGCAGAGCTAAGCAGATGCTGTGGGAACACTGGCAGTTTTGTTCAAACTCTAAAAAGCATCTGAATCCTGACTTGTCACCCTGTCCAGGCCCCAAGAAGACAATTAGTCAAACTGTAGGGAGGTAGATGCAAACCAGGAACTAGCCTGCAAATCAGGTTTCACCCATGACTTGACCAGCACTGCAGGAGGCAAGACCTCATTGGTTAACCGCCAAACCATGCTCTTTTTCTGAGTAACTTAGACCAAACATTTAAAATGCAAAGTAAAAAGAACCCACTATTCTGAGAAGGGACATTATTCATTTTGAGGTCTAGAGGCTTTAGTTTATTACTCAGTTTGTTCATGTTCTTAAAAGCCTGAAAATGAAAAAAAAAAACCCAAAAGAACTAATATTAGCAACACTACAGGGAAAATACAATCAGGTCTCTCAGCTTTCCTTTAAAAGCTGAGCTAGACCCAAGCCTTTACCTCATTGTCATTCTTCTGTGACAAAATGCGACTTTCCCTAAGCACCATCCACATAGCTATTAGTGTCATCAGGATTCCATGGCCAAAGTCTCCAAACATCACAGCAAACAGAAAGGGGAAAGTGATAATTGTATACGGAGCTGGAAGGTAAGGAAGAGAGAGCAGCACATGGTAAAAACCCGAACACATAGCTGAGCAGCTCTCTATTTCTAGTTATTCCATTAGCAGTACAATTTTTAAAATCATATCAAATTTCTAAACAGGCCAAATCTACACCGCAGATACTGGAAGGGAATTACGTTAGAGACATGGGACTCATAAAAAAAAACACCTCTGCTCATGTGTGGAAGTCAGCTTCCTGCAACATATAACTAAATTTCAAGTGAAACATGCACATCCTTTGTGATGCTGACCAGCCTCAGATTTAACTCTCAGCCCCAATTTATTCCACTCCCCCAATATATCCACAAGTTTTGGATCCTGTGCTTCAAGAAGGATGCGGAGAGTTTGGGAGAAGTGCAGCAGAGAGCAACAGAAAGAATTAGGGGCCTGGGAGCTGTGACTCATGAGGAAAAGTTGAAAGAACTAAGGTTATTTAGCCTGGAGAAGAGAAGACTGAGGGGGAGAATTTGATAAGACTTCAAATACCTGACGGGCAATTGCAAAGGATGGAGATTGGCTTTTCTCCATAACCATAGGGGACAGAACTAGAAACAATGACCTCAAGCTTTAGCAGAGGAAGTTTAGGTATGAGATTAGGAGGAACTTTCTGACTAGCAGAGTGGTCAAGCACTGGAACAGGCCACCTAGAGAAATTGTAGGGGTGTCCATCCTTGGAAGTTTTCAAGAGCAGATTGGATGGACACTTGGCTGAGTTGGTTTATTTTCACAGATTTCATAGACATTAGGGCTGGAAGGGGCCTTGTAAGAGCATTGGGTCCAGCCCCCTGCCCAAGGGGCAGGAAGTTAGCTAGGGTCAAAGGATCCTGGCAAGATAAGCATCCAAATATTTCTTTAAAGTATCCAGAGTACGTGCTGGGTACCACCTTTGTGGGGAGTCTGTTCCAGGCTTTGTGGGCTCAGACTGTAGAGAAGTTTTTCCTTATGTCCAGCCTAAAATGGTCTTGGAGAAATTTGTGACTGTGGGACCTTGTCACCATTTTGGGCACTCTGGTGAACAGGTGTTCCCCCAGATCCTGATGCACACCCCTCAGGTACTTATAGGCTACCACCAAGGCACCCCTGAGCCTGCGCTTCTCCAGGCTGAAGAGTCCCATAGCTCACAGCATCTCTTCATAAAGAGCAACCACTCATCATGAACTCCCCTCCCTGTACAATCATGACCTGTCAGGGCCTCAAGAACAAGCCTCCTGAGCTTATGAAAGTCAGCTTTCCTGAAGTCAGGGACTACTGCATTGCTGGCTGGTTTGCCAGCTTTTCAATGGATAGTGAAAGTGATCAACTCGTGGTCAGTCATCCAGCTTCCCTTCAATTCTTAAGTTGTTAATTAGATCATCCCCTTTGGCCAGTACCAGGTCCAGCAGTGCCTTACCTCTTGTCAGCCCATAAACTTCTTGAGACAGGTAGAGTTCATCCACATATGTAAGGAAACTTGAGACTGATCGGATTTGGCCGAGTGCTCAGAGATAACCTTGCCTTGAGCAAGAGGCTGGACAAGATAACCTCATGAAGTGCCCTCCAGCACTACTTTTCTATGATCCTAATTTTTTCCTTCCTTCAATCCCCAACTAATCCTAGCTGGCAGGCAGTAACCAAGTATCTCTTAATACTCCAGGTCAAAGTCCTACATTTTTCATTATATTTTTCACTGCTTCACTCACCCATGCCTTAAGTCTGTGTTTCGTGGGCCAGAATTCCTGTAAAGGCCATCAACTTATATGCAGACCAGGCACATCAGGATAATTTACCTTGAAATCACACACTGAGGCAAGTATAAAAGTCACAGCACACAAAGCTTTCTGACAAGGTTGATCACACACAGCATTTCAGCTTTTGCCTCTTTAGGGAATCTATTGAACAGCAGGAGACTTTTTCTGCTTTGTAATCTATTACCATTGGTTTAGCATCCAGGGAATGGTTCTTTGCTGGAAACGAGACTGTTAAGCCAGTTTTAAGCACCACAGCATAAAGTTTATTTCCAACAACACTTTGGCTGACATTAGATTCTGATTCTGTAGGGCTGGTTTGCTAAGACGACAGAGCGTGTGAAAATTTTAGAAAAATCAGTTTCCTGACCTGCACCTTTGGCACATGTTGTAACAATAAAGCTCACAGAGGAAGAGAAGCCAAACTTGTTATTGTTTACCCTTCCTACAAAAGATACAGCAGACAGCTAGTGCCAGGTAAAGCCAGCTAGCTTACACAGGGAGCATAGAAAAATGTAAGTAAAGTTATAGTAGTAGTAAGTTTTGCTAGAAGGAGGGCAAATACTAGGAATTCAGCACAAAGTAACCCTCAAAATCACATCATAGTCTTCCACTGCACTTGATCTAGATCAGGGACAGGCAAAGCCTGGCCTGCAGGCTGGATCCCATCAGCAGTGGACTCCATTTCCCAGCCACCCCTGCACACAGCTGGGGCCAGCCTCCATGGAGACCCTAGGCAGCTGTGTAGGAAAGCTCAAGGTTGGGATTGCCAAAGAGACCAGCTGCAGCCAGACCAGCAGCACATGGCAGACCAGGGAAGGGGGCTGCTCTGGAGCCTCTGGAAACTTGCAATGGGGGCAGCTTGCTCTGGAGCCAGGGCAGAGACATGATCTGTAGCCTGGGTGCTCTGGGCAGGTCAGGCAAGCAGGGAATCACGGCTCCAGTTCAGGCTGCCTCTGTTACAAGGGGCCAGGAATACAGAAAAATGGAGTCCAGCTGCTGGCCAGATCAGCCATTTTGCCCACATCTGATCTAAATAAACATGAAAAAAAGATTGTCAGGGATACATATTCCCACTGGATACAACTACCTCAACTGGTATCAAAACATCTGACAAGGTTAAACTAAACTTGTTCACTAAATGCAACAAACACCCAGAAATGACCTCAAAAGCATAGAAATCCACACTTCATTATTTCACCTCAGTCCTTTTGGGTTAGGATAATTATTTTACACTCATAACACTGCTCACTTTTAAGCCATGTTCCAAGTAGTTCACATCCCCACTGTATCTCTACATACTAAATAGTGTTAGCGAGCATTTTACAATTCGGTTGCAGAGAAACAGGAGCCCACACACTCTTTTTGCAAATCTGGGTCAGTCCAACACAGGACTTTGCCTAGCAGGAGAGACCAAGGCACCAAGTCAGGAATCCTAAGTTGTTTATAAACAAGGCAGCAGAACAAATAGAGCAGGTTGCACATTTACCTGGATTTATCTCCCGGTAAGTTCCAATGCCATATGCATCTACTATGTTTTGAAATCCAGAAGTGAACTTGTTGGTTTTGTTGTAAGTTGGAGGGGTTTGGTTGGTCTGCATCCTATTCAGAATGGATGGGACAGTGGATCCACTGTGTTCCTGTTTAAAGGAAACAAATGGGAGTTAGACAGACTCCTCCTTCCCTTGAGCAATGTAGCACGAGAATGGAATGCTCCTCTCCCCTCTGGAAAGGGGCTGTAAGTTTACATTTTTGTAGTTCATTTGCACAGTGCAGGAAAACACTAGAGCCATATGAGAGTCTACCACAGGGGTTGGCAATTATTTTGGCTGAAGGACCACTTAACAAGAAAACTACTCATTTTGGGAAGGGAGTTTGCCATCTTGGAACCAGCAAAAAAAATTGTATACTAAAAAAAACCCAAAAACAAACATGTTGTAGATATTTTGATTATTTAAAATTGTGCGTGTACACACACACACACGCGCGCGCGCGCGCGCGCGGAGGTGATTGTATAAAAGCTCAAGATTAAATCTTATTCTTGTATATTGGGGGGAGGGGAGGGAGGTTGCACGTATGGGAGGTTACGTAAGGAGGTCCCCCTACAAACATGCCCCCTCCCATTGCACACAGCCCCTGCCACCAGTGACAGCAGCAGGTGGAGCCCCCCGGCTGTATGTGGTCCCGGCAGGATTGCACATAGCCGGGCCACAGGGTCCATCATGCAGGGCTCACATGCCTGACCCCAATGGTGCCAGGGGAAGCCCTGTGCAATGAAGCCGGTGGTGCAGACCATGGGGCTCAGCCAGGGCAGCAGGGAGAGGGGCAGATCCAGCCCAGCTCCATATCACGGAGCTACCCACCATTCCACATGACCTGCACGTATTGAGTGCGATCAGGCCTCTGACTCCATTACATGGGGCTTCCCCCAGAGGCGCGTGGCTCAAGCAGAGAACCCGGGAAGTGCCTGCAAGCCCCACATGATGGAGCCAGGTGAACCCCACACTCCTGTCACCCTGCCTTGGGTTCCCTGGCATGGGCCCTGCACTCCTGCCCACCGCCACCACTGCCACCCCCACCCTCACCCTTCCCCTGCCACTTCCCTACCTTCCTGCTCACTTGCTGGCCCCACTTCCCTTAGCCTAACTGCTGCCACCCCATCCCCCCTGCCCTCCACCACCACTTCCCCTGCCCACTGCCACTTCCCTACCTGTGGGGTCAGGGCCAGGGCCATCCTGTAGGCAAGGGTAGGAGTGAAGCAGATACTGTCCCCACAGGAGTGAGTGGGCTTCAGCCCCATGAGAGCACAACAGGGACAGCCCATGGGCAGGCTGGATACAGTGAACTGGGAGGCACCTGCCCACAGGCCAGATGAAAAGTTGCCTGACAGGCCGGATGCAGCCTGCAAGCCGTATTTTGCCTGCCCCTGGTCTACCACCTTCCTGAGGATAAAGCAATTGGATCTTAATAGTAGGGACAGTAACATAATTCAAGGTAGGCAATTGGATGCCACCTTAAGGCACTAGAAGGATGGGAAGTGGGGTGCTTTCTATCTGCAGGAGAAAACTGGCACAGGCAGTCTGTGGCACAGAGGCAAAACATTATGGGAATCAGTTTTGTAGAGAGGCAGTGGAGGTCACTACTGGGGGGAAGGGAAGGAATTGACCCTATTTCTTTGCTGCCAAAATCAGATTCTTTTTTCTCTTTCAACATGGATTTCAGAAGCAAAAGTTGGAGACGAGCTCCCCTCACATCAGCAGCAGTGAAACTTCATTGCCACTCTCAAAAACTACCCTTCCCAGAATGCTTTGCCCTCCAGAATACACTGTCCGCACCTGCTGCTACTCTTGCCTATTGCTTCATGCTGAAACCAGGAGCTTGGGAGGGGCGAGGGCAGGGAAGGATTACTCCATGTACATTCTTCTCATGTTAGGCATCTGATGTGGGAATCCCTCTCACATATGGATGGCAAATGCAGAAATAATTTTTTTTAGGTATAAAAATACACTTCCCTCTCCCAGAAGCTGTGTATTCAAATGACCAAGTTGCATTAGCCCAAAACATACAGGGGCTCTCTGTCACCGTTGGGTATGGACACACCTCTGCTGCAAGGATTGCAAGCAAGCATTCTTCTGACAACAAGACAACTAGAGGTCACCCCATATCCTGAAGACCAGTCAGAAAGCTCACACAAAAAGTGCCAGCTATTTAGCCAGGCTTGCTGCTGAACAGGGGGAGGTCTCAGTACTTAGGAAAGAACAAACTAGAAACAAACTACAGAACATAAACAATACAAGGCCAGGTAAGCACCACCACAGGGGTAACGTACAGGCATGTTGAACTGTGCTAGACATCACTGCAGGCATGAGCGCCTGCACCATAGAGTAGAAACACCAAGACAGCTAAAAAGCAGCATGTTGAAAAGTATCCAGCCAAAACACCATACATCAAGTGCTAAGGCGACGCTGTAGTAGCTCACATCCTGAAGGTGCAGAACAAGAGGCAAGCAAATATCATTAAAGGTAATTAGAGGACCCTGCACCCATGTTGCCTTTGTATGTTGGAGTTTATTTTGTGCATATCAGGGTCGCCTTGCATTTCTTCAAGACAAAAGGGGGAAGATTCAGAACAGAGGAAGTTAGTCACACACCGTCACTTCCATAAGCGGATCAGAGCTTATAAATAGGGACCCACCCAAATCACAGCAGAAGCATGCTACATAGCAGCTCCTGTAATCTTGCTCTTTTTGCACGGCCCCTCCCCACCCTGTGGATTGGCACAGGGGCCCCAATAACCCCACCACTTGCCACAGATCAGCTAGGAGGCAAAAACTGCCATTTTAAATATGGTGAGGTTTTTGCCTCCTGGCTGATCAGCAGCAGGGCTGCCAGGGCCCCCCTGCCAATCAGCAGTGGGGGGAGGGAGGCAAACAGGAACACGGCAAAAAGAGCAAGATTAAAGTACCCACCGAGCAACACACTTCTGCCAAGATTCAGGTAGGTCCCTTCTTACGAAGCTTGTCAGAAGATTTGGGTGGGGGAAGATGGGGAGGGAAGGAAAGGGAGAGAGAGAAAAGCTACAGCATTTGCTTGTGCCGTGGAGTAAGCGAGTCCTTTTGAAAAGCTGTGCTGCATATCCAAGTGGCAGGACTTCAAAAGAGCCAGGTTAAATGAGATGTACCAAGGACTCCCAACACAGGAAATTCTATAATTATATCTTTTGCCTGCATATAAAGCCTAAATTCAACTGTTTATGATAAAGTCATGTACAATATGGTGAGATTTCAATAAAGAGAAGCCTTCAAGGAATCAGTACTTTAATCCACTATTGTAGTCTCTACCTCTGCAACAATTCTTGAGTTGATCTGGTAGCTGGGTTAAACAAGAGTGCCCTCTGTGAAGGGACATATTTTAGAAACTCAGCCAGATACAGCTCTTCAGGCAAACCAATTAATTCCAGATTTGCTAGGACTGGCCTAGTAGGTAACAGTCACTGCTGTCATACTAGATGTGGGAGATGCTCACCGTTCCTCTTCTGAGAGCAAACTGAATGGAATCGAGGTCAGCAACAGGGCACCAGACTTCAGCAATGAGACACTTCTGAGTCACGTCAATGTTGCACAGGTTCAGGGTATGGTAGATGGCTTTCATCTTGCGCACTTTGATGAACCAGACGCGGATGTTTTTAGCAGCTGCCTGTAGAACTCTCTGGCGATGATCCTCTGTTTGGTTCAGCACCTTTCATAGAAGGGTGGAACAGATTGCAGCAAGGTGTTCAATTGGGAATTGTGGTACCCAGTAGCACACCCCACAGTTGTAGCTGAAACTTACAGCACTTAACAGTGCACCCAACTCATTGCTACCGATAAAGAAATAGGGGGAAACCCTACTTAGAGGCAGATCCTTCCCCCACCACACCCATCATCATTGTTGCAAGTTGGAGCATTTGCTATAGTCTATACGCCTGCACACACACACACACACACACACACACACACACACACACACTTAGCCAAAAACTACTCCCGGAAAGCAGCTCAGGAAACAGTTATTTAGTCTATTGTCCTTCCTCTGTCCAATCTTCAGCGGATAATTCAAAAGACAAAATGTGCATTTCTCAGAATCCCAAGGGGAGATTTTTGCTTCATGAAACTTATAGACATTTACTGTCCAAGATGCAGTCAAGGAATGACCATGTGCAAGCCATGAAATGCAGGACCACCATCTTCGTAAGAAGGAGACACAAGGAGTATGTGTTAAAAAGGGTTTAGAATTCATCCACATTTGGCTCTCAAAACTGCCATAATACAAGTTCAGGAAAAAAAAAAAAACCATGTTCTCTGGCTGTGCAATATCACTGGAACATGTATCAAGCTCAAGCTATGTCATTGTTATTGACTGTAAAGCCTAAGATAGCATCATTTCTGCAAATTCTGTATATGGGGAAGTTAACATATGTATCCTGCATTCTTATCCACTTTATGACAGCTACTACACAGCTGTTCTCTGCAGCTTCAAACTGGGGAGCTAACCTTTATATTGGCTAAGCAGCAGCCCAGTTTTAACCTCTTTTCTTTAACAATTGCATCCAACACCCACCCGGGGGAAAAAAAACTCTCTTTCAATCAAAACCCTTAGTCAGTTTCTTCACAAAGCAACTTACTGCCCTTCTGTGAATTCAGCTGCAAGCATCAGATGTGACAGAGCCAGCACCAGGCAGCTTCACATGTTGCTGATTCAGCTCCTGCCCAGTAACTTATTATATTTATTGCTTTCACTGACACCCAGAGCTGTTGCACTAAAGGAATTTTTTTTCAAAAGCAGAAGCTCTCCTTGGCATCATGGCATACAAGCACAAAGACAGGCAGGAAATCTGTCAGCTTTAAAATGGTGCTGGTATTTTCACTAACTTGGGAAACAGACAGACTGGACTATTTTCACCTGCAAGGATCCTGGAGGAGCAAGCTTCACTCATTCACGCTACTGGCTTTGGAGGCATACTCCCTTGCCATCCACCCCTCCATATTAACTCTGCACCTGCTGCTATGAATATTAATACCCATGGCAGTACTTACCCACAGGGGGTTTACTCTTGTGGAACAAAATCCACTTTACTACCTTACCTGGGCTGATGAGTGGAATTGAGCAGACAAAGCTGTTCTCTTCTGAAAAACTGCTAGCCCCACAGCAGATCCTATGCTTGACTACATTTAATATGCCCAACAATTTGCAAGCAAATACTATCCCACACTCAGAGCCATCTAAGCAGCCCAGGATTCTACTATGACAATGTGGCATTGAGTCCATTCGCTGTGCTGTTATACCATCTGCAGATCCTCAATCCTAGTGTTGACTCCAGAAGCCATTTCCTTCCTTTCCTGTGGTGTTTCTGGGCAGGGATAAAGGGAGGCACGGAATCTGTAAAACATGTAAACCACTTCCAGTAGTAAAATAATTAGTTCATGAGCCACAAGTAGTGTTGAGTACAGAGTGTGTACAGTAAAGTTTAAGGTTTTCATCAAAGAGCAGAGCTGTTCTTCATATCAGATGGCTACTACACAAATTTGCTCAAAGCAGAACTGTTAAGTGAATGCTCTGGCTTTCTTATCCAAGTTACGCCCCATATGATATCTTTCACAGGTATGAAAGTCTGAGTCTGAATAAGGCCTCAGGTCACTGCTCTCCCAGAAGAAGCCAAAAGAATACAGATGTTAAAGATTTTTCTCCCACAGTAAAAGTGACTTCTCCAGGATAAAATTAATCTAGGAACAACTAGAGTTAAAGAGCTCCCAAGAGAGTTTCTCCTAGGAGAGTGAGTGTCTGTACATGCTGCAAGCCAAAAAACCTGAAGACTGAGAAATTAATATATAGTGACCTTAGGAGCCAAGAGCATTTTCAACAGCACCTTTATTTAGCAGAGTAGCTGTCTTAGTTTAATGTGTATTGGGCCAGTTTAACTGCTATTCATCAGGAAGCTGCATTGAAGAGCTTGATTGCATACTCCTACAACAAGAGCAGTTCATCCACTTTAAGATTTAAAAACTTGAGGCAGTGGTCAGTTCTGATTGTCCAATATACTTCAGTAACACATACATGGACCATTCATTACAGATTCACAAAGTCAAAAAAGAGTCAGCTAGAGAACTTCATTCTGATGCACACTGCATCACATGGTTTTTCTGACTAATTCAGGTTTAATGAGAGTTTTAACAATATTCTCTCTCTCTCAAAAGTAATTTGCATTTCAATATGCATTGCAAGTATGCAAATTATTTTAAGGTACTAAGCACAAATGAAAATCCAGCAATAAAAATATCCAAGACATTCTTACCCTTCACAAATTTTCTTGACTCTGTTCTTCAGCTGGTCACCTTGGAAAAAGATGATAAACACAGACTTGTGCACGTAATCTCCCTAGAACAAAAAGCAAAAAACAGATGCAGTGCAAAATCTCAGTGCTACACAGGAACTAGCGATTATAGCAAATTATGGAACAGCCTGTCTTTTTTCCCTTCTGTATGTAAGGAAGTTACATCCTCACAAAGTCAACAACATGCCTTATCACTGCTAAGAAAACAGCTTTTTTTAACCTAAGTCTAGAAGCCTTTGAGTTTATTGAAGCCAAGGGCTTTAGTTACTATGGGGAAATTAGAAGTCTTTTTTTTTTTTTTTTTTTAACATATGGATGCAAAGAGGTACATCATTCAGCCAACCCTGCTCTAGAGTTGAACACCAAGTGAAAGAATGAATGGAAGTAACGCAACATGTGCAGTGTATTTAGAGGAACACAGAGTCTGAAAACCAGGCACCTCCAGAGAATTCCAGGAGCACATTCTTTCTGCAGCTGTTTTAGTTCAGATATCCGAATCCCTCTTCCTGCATTTGTTGATAAAATGTTATTTTACCTTACTGAGGAAACTTCATGTAATGTTTCAGAAAATAATTACATTAGGTGTAACCTCAAGTTAAGGAAGTGTTGTACAATAGGGCTGCAATTCCTCTCTGCTAGATAGCTAGTGTGACTCAGTTCAGCTACTGGCAGTGAATGCTGCAAGAAAGCAAACTCGCATGGAAAAAAGAGTTGAATAATATTTCAATCTTTGTTCCAGTGCAAGCCAGTGGTTTTTTTTTTTTTATTATACATCATCTAGGAGCTTAAGCTGCATAGCTTTCAACATTGATGCTATTCATTTTCTTAAATAATTGACAAAGAGAAAATAAAGTTAGTGCCTCTCCCAGAACAATCACCATTAAAATACGGAAATCCAACAGATCTCAGACCTACTGTAATGGACCTAGAAGCTCACATTTAGTTAACCCCTTTATAACATCCCAAGGCCTCAATTTTTTTTCCACTAGTGCCGAAATAATACAGGAACTGGCAAGTCTTCACTGGGTACCACTTGTACTTTGTCATCATCATAGATGGTCATGACACTTTATAAAACAGAGACAGATTCCCTACTGTGGAGAAGTTACAAATGTAGACCCTGACCTTGTAACACTACTTGTAAAACAAATCTAAGATGAGGGGCTGGGGAAGAAAGGGGGATAAAATGAAGAATCAATACAAGAAATAATTTAACTGCAGTAGCATATACCTAGAAGGTTTGTTTTTTGTTGCTGTTGGGTTTTTTGTTGTTTTTTTGGGGATAGGATGTTTGTTTTTAGTAAAGTGTGTAACACTATACTGTATCAGTGATGGGGCACCGAATTTAAAAAAAATAAATAAATCAAAGAACAGAAACAAGAATGTGAGTCACAGGAGAGAGGAGCTGCTACTCAAGCACAAACATTTATAATTCAAGGCCTTAAGTCTGCAATGAATCTTATGCACGTAAGGTCTCACCCTGATTGAGCTCACAGTAGGATTCAGCCCCAAGGTCGTGGGTAAAGTTCCTCTGTTCATACACACAGGTATTTGGGACCTTAGTCTCACAAATTCTGACAGGTACTTGGGATCTTACACAGTATTTTGTCCCCACAGATATCAGTTTCTTTTACCGTTACAGGATCCTCCAGGGGGTTTTCAATTTCTGCCTGACGCAGAAATACGTTCCCTCGACACACTCGCCACAACATGCGCTCAAATGTAGGGATTCTCTCACGGTTGATCACACCAGCCACAAATCTGTGGAAGGGGAGAGGGAAAAAAACTGAGGCACTGCATCTAAAAAGTTTAATTTAGACACACAAGACTGAAGCCTCTGTTGCTTTTGTACTGCTAACTAATAAATCCAGGTTTAAACTACAAAATCCAGCTGAGTTGTTTTAAATTCACTCTTTAGTCAGAGTGGAAAATGTTATAAGCAAACACACACAAAAAAAGCAGAGGCAACAGCTGTACAATACCAAAAGCTAGGACTACCCCTTACCCTCTTTATGAGAGCAAACCCTATCTGCAAAATTAACAACTAAGAAAGCAATGCACAGCTTGAATTGATGCGTTTCACTTAGTCACACAATTTCCATGCCTGTTATTGTCAGTCTCGCACAACTCTGGTTAACTTTGATGCCAAAGATTTCATAGAGCAAGGAAGGCGATAGCAGGCTACGCTGCTCTCAAAGCTGACCCACAGAAGACCACGGGCATTTGCTTTCAAGACAGCCAACAATTAAAGCCCACAGGTCAAAATAAAAGGGCATCACAGAAACAACAATGGCTTCTGCACGTGTGTGACAAGGATGATCTGAAATCTGTTTACAAAAAAGGATATTTAAAAAAAAAGTGGATTTTTTCAAATATATGCTATACCTAATGTTCCTACTGACTTCAGTGAACACTGCAAATGCTCACCATGCTTGAAATTAAGCCCTAGCTGCTTAGGGAATAGATTAGTTGCAGCCTTCTGTGCCGATCCACAAGACAACAGAGTTGTAATTCCCTCCTTCAGCTACTTATTTCCAGGATTAGTAGGGGTTGGAAAATAAGCTCACGTAGGACAAGGAAAGAATGAGTATCAACACTAGCTGATTTCAGACCAGCTTTTATAGGCTTTGACCCCTCCTCCCAACCCCATGTAGAAAGATAATTTAGGATTGGGCTTGAAGCACTGTGGCTTACACAAAAAATGGGAGTAAATAATTAAGCCAAGTAACAGAAAACAGAAGGCATAAAAATTCTCATTACCCAAGTCGTAAGGCGGCTCCTCTTCCCACCTCACTTGGATCCAGGAGCGAAGAGGATTCCTCCAACAGATCTGGATCCGCCATCTGCTGATGATGCAATTCAGCCTGAATTCACAAATCAATTAATATCTAATGAAACTAGTTAGTGGCATGCAGGGAACGAGGAACCAGGAGACAGCTTGAAGGGGCAAAGAAAGAAAAGAGAAAATAAAACAGAACAAAAAGATGAAAGAACAGACACTAAGGATCACACAAGGAAAGAAACAGGAGGTAAGCAGAGTGGTTCAGCAAAGCTCTGGGTTGGGGGAGGTGGGGGGGAGTGTCTGGAAACTGCAACACAAGAACAAAGTGCTGATGGGACATATTCTGAAAAGAGGTGGAAATTTTTCGGTTTTCATAAGTATAAGCTATGTTACCAAGAATTAAAAACATTCCTTAGGAACATGAGTTCATAGGAAAGTAGGCCTTAGGTTCATGTAGTCCAGTACCCTGCTCAGGACAGGATCATTCCTAACTAAACCATCCAAGCCAAATATTTATTTAACCTGCTCTTAAAAAATTCCACGGATGGAGATTCCACAACTTCTCTAGATAGCCTGTTTCAGCATTTAACCACCTTCATAGTCAGAAAATCCCTCCTCATCTCCAACTTAGATTTTCTCTGCTGCAGTTTGAGGCTATGGCTTCTAGGCCTGTCCCCTACAGCTACATAAAATAGTCTAATCTCTACATACATCCATCACCTTTCAGGTATTTGAAAATGGTTATCATACCACCTTTCAGTTTTCAGTTCTTCTGACTAAATAATCCTAGTTCTTTCATCCTTTCCTCATAACTCATGCTTCTCATGTCTCTGTTTGTGTTACGCTCTGCTGGGCCCTTTCTAATCTGTCCCCATCTTTCTTGAAGTGAGAGGCCCAGGACTGGACATGGTACTCCAGGTAAGGCCTCACCTGTGTCAATAGAGCAGAAAGAGAGACCCTTCATGCTATAAACATTGTTTCATGAAGTTTGGAAAAATAACAAATGAAGGGAAGATATACAGATATTCTTTTACATACAGTAAAACTGAAGCATTGTCTATTTATTACTAACAAGGTATTATAGGTGTTATTCAGAGGCACTGCCTTTTTAAATGGAATGTCACTATCAGTATGGATTCTCTCTCTCAGAAATAGCCTGATCTATGCAGCAACAGAAGAATGTTACCTGCAAAAAGTTTGTTACACACTTATCTGCCTCAATACATGATAGAAGTGCAGACTATAAACTGGGCCTATTATACTCAAATTGTATATAACGTCCCAATGAAGCGTGCACGAGGTGTCCTATTCATTTTACTAACTGGCAACCTTGGTCTTATTTCACCTTTCAGCACATAAGGTCAGCACATCAGTAACAGAGCCAGTAATAAAACATGCAAGTCCTGGTTGCTTACTGTCATTACCAGACAAGTCAAGTTCTCTCCCATAAAGGCAGGATACCTTTAACTATATGTGTTTGGCAAAACACATGTTTGCTTTTCATTAGAATTTTAGGCACTTGAATAGATGGCCATCCGGCAGCACTGCGCTTAGGTCAAGTTATACCCAATTAGTTCTATGTCAACAGTTCTGCTGAAGCACTACATGAAAAAGCTCACTCACCCTGTATTTTCTAGCTTTTCAGACAATAAAATAGGAAGCAATTTAGTTTGTCATGTACAGTGACAAGCCCACAGGCCCAAATTCCTGGAAACAGAACTTATGTTTCAACAATTCAAATGAAGGAGGATGTTCAGACTGCACCCTCTTGCATTACATTAACATGACAGAGCCAGCAATTCTGTGCCAAAAATTTCCACCCCTACAGCTTATACAATGAAAAAAGAGAAATGAAGAAACTGGTCAGCACTAATAAGGGCCATATTCTACCCTCAGAGGTATAAGGGGAGGAGAGGGAGTCTCCCACTGATCCGCTGAGGGCTCGCTGCTCACATCTGAAGGCAGAATGTAGCACTGAAAATGTAAACTGCATGTACATACCTCAGCCTTGTACTATGAAGTTGCACACGTCTCCCTCTTCCCACAATGATTTCCAATACTGAGAAATTCCTGAAGGATGATTTACTTGCCTATCCAGAAACTCACTTTTCCTGGGCAAGGAGAATTTTGCAAGGCTGACATACCACATGCAGCTCAGCTGCCTGACTGCAGATATTTAGCTGCAATTTACAGGTGTTCTGGGGAAAAATAAAAAAAGAACCCCCACGCCCACCCCCAAAACCAAGAAAGATTTTAAGGTAACCATCAGTTTACTTTTTAAAAGATTAATAAGGAAAAAACTTTTATTTTCTGGGCCAATCCAATCCATCACAACACCCTGGTCAATCAAGCCCAATTAGAGTAAGCTGTATGGAAACCTTAATGTTTCACGAAGGAACATAACCAAAGAAAGACAAGTTTGGTGCCCCAAACCAACACAGACAGACAGACACCCGCCACCCCAGCAAACCAAAAACTAAATGATACTTTGAAAGTAAAGTGGCAGCATTTCTAAAACTAACAGATAGAACAGGATCAGTTTTAACAAAGGGGCTTGCATTGCATTTATTAGTAAGAAAACATGTGCTGCTACTAGATTGTTAGTGATGCTCCATGCCCTACAGAGGGCAGGGCTTAGCAACAGAGAATTTTATCTTTGGCAGGTCGAGTTATTCAACTACTATGAAATTTAACTCCAGCCTACCTATTCTGACTGCCAGGAGACTTCGCAAAAGCAAGATTGATCCAGCCAAGCTGCAGGATGAGGAGAGGACTGATCACTCTATAGGGTCCCTTCCCTACTGTGATCTTGACCAGCTTTCAGTGGAACATCACTAATATAAATTAACTGTCATGGATGATTTTAATTACAAATTAAGGGGGGAAAAAAACTCAACCCTTCACATTTCTATACACAGTAAGGCAACAGATTGGAAGATGCAATGTTTAATGTTGATCCATTTAAGATATGCTTGATCACTATAAACACATTAGGCTGCCATTAATTTTAAGACTCTAAAAATTAAACTTCATTGTTTTCAATTAGCAAAAAGAAAAAACAAGCAGTAGGTAGGTCTCTTCTGCAAATGCTCTGGATAGCTGTGAGCAGCACATACAATTCAAGCCTCTTTCAGTGCAAAGGAAACTCCTTCACTTTTCACAAGAACTAGAAGGGATTGATTTCGCCATCTAACTTATTAACCCAGAACCCAGAGGGGGATGACAGATGTAAAACAAAAACAAAAACAAGCAGATGGTGAGAAAAAAAGTTAAGAGGAAAGGGAGACAAGGGACTGCATGCCATTAACCGTTACTTTTCCAGTCTTCTTTTATGCTCACATATTCTAGGGTGCTTATGGTAAAAGATTCAGAGAAATCTCTCCAGCTCATGCTGCTCTTCATAAGCAAAGACAAGAAGACTGAGAAAAGGATCATTATAATCATCAACATGTTATGGACAAGAAATGGCTTCACACTTGTTTGTTCACTTCTTTTTTTCCCTTTTTTTAAACAACTAATACTCTGGCCATTCTCCCTCCTTGACTGCTCACATATTCTAGAACACACAATAAGAGAGTCAAAATAATTTCAATTGAGAGCCATTTCTTGTGTAATTTATTATCATAGATATACAATCTTTTAGTTACAAAGGTCTTCAAATGTTAAAGGCACTGTGCGAATGGCCTTAGTGAAGAAACAAAAACATCATTCATGATATAAGCTAATGCATGCAATGTTAGGTCTCTAAAACCCCACTAAAGGCAGATCTCAAATCACAAAACCTAGTCAGGTTTATCTATTTTATATGTTAATTGCTGTATATACTGAAGTTTACAGTCCTAAATGTGGCAACTCCCATGGAATTTACTATAATTGATATCCATTGTGGTAAATTATTATAGCTCTTAAGGTGATATTACTTTGCTGTAAGTTAAGTTCTGCTGTGCAACTGCCAATGCTGAGGACTGGTTAGTCAGAGAGATTGATACCTATGTAAAAAAGTTGTCCTCAAGCTGCAGTAAAGCTCAAGGAACTGCTTTGCAACATGCTTCTAATGAACAGAATAAAGTATGTTTTCTGTTTTAACTCTACCTAGATTCTGATCTGGTTACATTTTAATTATATTAATGCTACACTTGAAGATGACTGTCACCTAGCTGTTAATTACTAAAATTTTGTGCAACATCATTGCTAAGCACCTCCCTTTCTGCTATGTGTCTTAAACAGTAATTGCATTTAATTCCATGTTCAATTAGGGCAGGCAGACAGGCAACAACTCCTACTGCAGTCAAGCAGTGAATTCAGGTTATCACCGTCTGGCCACACAGCCCCTGACCCATAGAATCAGTAATTTGCAAGCTGACATTCAACACTTGAAGACAAGTTAATCATACAGTACCAAACCCCTTCACTGATCATTCAGAAACACCCATATTATCAAACATGAAGACTGTGCACGAACAGAACAGAAACAACTTCAAAGTTAAACAGTAATTTTCTTGTTCATGGAAAAGCCATCTAGTGCCAAAGGATGGCAGTTTGATAATTAAACAGGAGAATCTCTCTATCCTTACAATTATGGGGGCTAAAACTCTAGGCTGTTATTGAAACAGATATGTCGCAATGAAAACAGGAAAAAAAAAAGCCTCCCCACTTAAAGAAAGCTGAAGATTAAGGTTTTTGTGTTTTAAACAGGGAAGATTCAAGTCTATTTCAGGTGGAATTTATTTGCCAGTCTTTTATTTTGTTACAGTAACTAGTGACATAAGGTAGCATTTAACTTGTCTGGAGAAAGTCTTTGCACTGGTTTTGTATGCGCTAAACATTTCGGTAAATGTTTAGCAAACAAAAAGGTCCAACTAGGACCTGTTAGGGATTTAAGTAGCAGCTCTACTCCAGACTTTGTGACTGAGCATTTTAATGTTTGAGCAAAAGCTCAAGTCAACAGGAATTTTTCCATTAGCATGGGTTTTGAATTAAACCCACAATGACACACTTAAGTTTCTAACTGATTTTGCAGCAAAGCTTAACATTCATCCCTCACTGCAGTTTTGTGGGGTATAATTACATACTTATACAAAGAACACCACCACATTGGAATTGGAGAAGGGCCTATACTACCAGAGGTTTTTTTTGTTTCCTGACCTGTGTAGGTTTCTTAAAAAAAATAGGGAATAACTAGAGGTGTACCAGTATATCAGTCAATATCAGGTCAGCACTGATAAAAGGAAAGTTGACATTATTGGCTCCATTGGCCAAAAATGCCAATTGTCAATAAAGTCATCAATAAATGCTGCGTACATGTGCACAGCCACAGCATGTACGCGGCCAGGAATGCAGCCCGGAAGCTTGGAGTGCAGCATCCAGCCAGTAAGTCTGTGGGGGAGAAAAAGGGGTATGGGGAAGGTAAGGGGCATGGGGGGGGACGACTTATTGAGGCCCCCACTGTGAGGCAGGGAGTGGGGCAGGGGTAGGCACTGCCCACCCAAGGCAGGGCAAGGCACAGGGTGGAGCCATGAGGGCAGGGAGGGCAGCGACTCCTGCTGCACGCACCCCCAAGGCAGGCATGGGGAGCATGTGCCCCCTAGATCTGTGTGGGGCAAGTGTGGGCTGCCCACAGCGGGCTCAGGGCCAGGAGCTGCACCAGCTTCTTTCTGTGGAGAGCACAGGGGCAGGGGCATGGGGTGGCTACAGCCACCAAAAAATTTGCTGTAGCCCCACCCATAACACCCCTTCCCAGCACTGCCTGCCTGAAGGACAGCTCCAGCCCGGTCCCCCACCAAGAGGCTGGCGCAGTACCTGGCCTTAAGCCTGAAGCAGGCACCCCGTCCCATGCATAAACTTCAGAGGGCCATATGCCCCCTATGTCTACCCTGGGGTGCACGCAGTGTAGGGAACCACCTCCCCTCCCCTCCTTCCTGTGCCCCCTGGACAAACTGCCTGTGGGTCTGCCCCGCACCCTGCCCCAGCTGGGCAGAGCCTGCCCCTGCCCCATTCCCTCCCTCACCATAGAGGCCTCAATCTGCGTAGCCCCACTCCCCACTCCAGACTTACCAGCTGGAAGCTGCTCTCCAAGCTGCATATCAGCTATCAGATTGGTATCAGCCACAGGTATTGGCAAAAAAAATATATATATATATAATAATAATAATAATAATAATAATAATAATAATAATAATAATAATAATAATAATCTTTATCTGTGCACCCCTAGAAACAACACTTTGTTAAGAGTTAATTGTGGAGATTGGTTTTGTGTTTTACTGTGAACAACTGTAAAAAAAAAACAAAACAAAAACAAAAACAAAAAAAAAATAAAATCAGGAAATGTAAACCATGATTCACTATGTGTGCATGAAATAAAAAATGGTAAATAATTTGAGAAAGCTTCTTAAACCAAGAGTATAAATGTAACATTGCTTTCCAAAATAGCAACTGAAAATAAATAAATAAATAAACCGCCTCTAGAGAATAAATAAAAGTGGTAAATTTGTGACCGAAGGACCAGTTGTCCAAGCGTTATAAATCCCGATATTCTGACCTCATCAAAGAACTGCTGTGTTTTGCGCAGTATAAATTTTAACTCTGTCAGCTCCAAGAAGTTTCTCTTCAAAGCTTCCTGGTTTGTGTTGATCTCTTTAAGCTCGTTTTCAATTTTCTCAAAGTTTGCCTGTGGTAGAGGAAGAGAAAATATAAATGACAAAGTTTAGTATGAATCTAAAAAATAAACACTACTAATCCCAACTAGTGACTGTATTCTGGGTAAGATTTTTTTTTAAGATTCAATTGCATATAGTTATGGAATGCCACTTGCATCAAGCTGAAGTCTGCATAACTACTGCAGATCTGTGCTAGACCTTTCCACATCCTTCCCAAGGACAGAGCTTCAAAAAAAAACAAAACAAAAAAACCACAACACCAACTTTGCTCTATACAAAGATTACCTGTGTTCTTTCTGGGTTGGTAAAGTCTCTTTACATATTGATTTCAAAATGACCGCAAACTGTCATTTTGCACAGTTCTCTTGAGGTCAGCAGTTGCACCAGTTCACATGAGTTCTAAACTCAGTCCTTCATCTTTAAAGAGCAATTTGTGTGCATACAACACAGCATGTGAACCAAAATAATGTTTGCGGGCCCAACTCTAAGCTGATATAAATTAATGCAGCTAAACTGAAATCAGAGTTTTAACTGTTGTGTGGCAGCACAGAGCCACATTTGGGCAGCATGGAGCCAAGGGCATGTGTCAGTAAGGAATCCTGGCTGGGCAGCAACAGAGCCCAGGGCATGTAGATGCACAGAGTCACATTTGGGGAGCAACACAGAACTGAGGGGTTTCCGTCCACAGTCACATCCACACTGCTGCACGCCCTTGGCTCCAGCTCCATGCCACTGCCCAGACATATTTTTGTGCAGATGCCAAGCCAGAGCTCTGCACCTGTTACATGCCCCTAGCTCTGCACTGCCCAAATGTGGCTCTGTGTTGCTGCACAGCCCCAGACCCATGCTGGCCCCCAAATATGACCACGCAGATCTGATCTAAGAGGAGCCACTGTTGCTCAGATCTGGCCAGGGTGAAATTGCCACCCCTGTCCTGCATACTTTGCGCTAAACTCCAAATACTCTAACTGGTATGACTACACAGGCTCATATATTACAACATAGCTTTAAACTCATTACCTCCAAATCAATCATGTCACGTGGAAAAGGCACCTCTGGGTTCTCACCAGTGTCCAGGATTGGGATATTTGCTTTTTTAATTTCCTTCTCAACAAACCCTAGAGGGAGATAAAATGTGTTTCACTATCAGACTCACTAACAGAAACACGGACAAGAAACTGCAATATCACGACTCCCTCCATCCTAAGTTTCTCCTTCCCTTCCCTGACAAGCAATAGCATAATCCCCCACTCAAGCCACCCTTCTTAGTACAACCTCAATCAGAATACACATTGCTTAGCTGCTTTAACAGAGCTATAGTTTCTTTGACACATTACGATGGGTCTCTGCAGGGAAAGGTCAGATACTAGTATGAATTCTGAAATACATCAAAATAAAATGAGGACATACTGAGTTTTCGGTCCATCTCTTCACACCTTCTAACTTCATTAACAAATTTACGCTGGAACACGTTCACATCTGGGTTCAGCTGCAAACAGAAATGTATTTCCTTAGGAATGTGTAATGAGAAGGTTCATTACCACTAGTTGTCAAGAATATTGCATGCATTTTTCTAGAGACAAAGACAAAGACATTTTTTGTGACATTAATTATTTTACTGACAATTAAATATCTAAAGGGAATCAGCAGATGTTCCTACAGCACAAATGGACACCAAATTAGCAAAGAGTAAATTGTCATAATTAAGCAAAAAAATAAAACCCACAGTAGCCAGGATTTTAATTTGATACATTTTAGAAACAGAAGAAAAAATCTACTTACATCACGAAACTGAACTTTCCCAAGTTCTCCTAACTCGCTGACACAACAATAGGCAGCTTCCGACTGGAGGAAAAGCTGGGCCAGGGTCATCTCCTCACTCCGGAAGAGTTCCCCCATGACGGAAGGAAAGTATCAGTCAAGTCAGGAGTGGAATTATAACCTTAAAAAAAGAAAAGAATTAAAAGCTGAGAAACCAAAGTAGGGTCTGAAAGGCTAGATTCCTTTTTACAGATGCATCTGCAAAAAGAAGAAATTCTTCAGCAGGATAAATAAATGCACACTATAATGGTGAGAAGTTCCAGCTCTGTATTGTTGCACCACATTTAAACAAAATAGTTGGCACTCACTCAGAAAGAGGAGCTACCAAAAGCCAAGGTGAGCCCCGATTTGAAAGTGGGAACTGTGGAATCTTTTATACATGGTTTTAGAAGTTAACTGATTTTTCTGCAATCCAAGGAAAGGCTCTTATGTAGCCTAATTAGGAAACGCTCCTGCATAAGTCACAATAGATGTTATCCATAATTCCACAGTGCAAAGAGAAGGGAGAGAACCCACCTCATCATGAGGTCTGCAAGGCATCACATACAGCTAAAACAGGACAAAGAATTTGTTGTAGTTTCCCAAGGGCTGCCTCCTTCCGCTCCAAGCTTTGCTCTTGAAGAGCAGCTCTCAGATGCAAGCCAACCTGCATGTCATCTAACAGGCTTAGAAAGCTGCCTGCTACAGTGTCATCCTAGAATCATCCAAATATCAGCTGACAGCATCTCTGAATTAGCAAGGAAAAGCTCTCACACAACACTACAGCATTACTCTCACACAACACTAGAACTCTTCAAGAAGTCTAGCACACCAAGTGCTGCTTTACAGTGCATCTTTGTTAGGAGCAGAAAGCATATTCATTTGCCCTCCATTTGGCTACCACTTTGTATACTAGCTTCCACTCCTGCCCCACCTTAAAGCCAAACCTTGAGGCTCGTTAAATTATCTTAGTAAGCAGTGTAAGGTGCCAAACCGATGTGTCCCAAAAGAAGGTCTAAGGTTATTAGTGGTGCTAAATTTTTCTTGATCTAATATTCCCATTTTTATTTGGGCCTAAATATAAATAAGTGATGTTTTCACTTCTGTTCTAACCACACTGATTCCTGCCTTCAAACTGAAGCACAATTAGCTGCTGGGACAGCACATGCTGTGCTTCAGCCCTCCAAGCATTGCACGTGCAGCCAGCTACCCCACAAGCAGAGATTTTTAATTATATGTCTATTAAAACCCAATCCTCCACTTCAAAGTATATGAAAAGTTAACATCCCCAATGTTGAAGCTGACAAGGGGATTTGGTTCGTTTTGTTTCCTGTCTGGGTTTAATGAAAAAGCTCCTTTTAAATGACAGAGAGAGAGAAAGAACTGGATGAACCCCACTACAATGCACACAAACACAACCAAAAACATCCAAACAAGTGGTTCACAACCCAAGTCACCCTTGGAAAATCATTGAAAGTCACTGCTGGAAGGGACCTCAGGAAGTCATCTAGTGGAGTGGTTCTCAACCTTTTTTGTACCAGGACTCATTTATAAAAAACAATGATCATTCCCACCCAGTGCTCCTCCCTCCTGACCTGCTGCCTCCCACCCCAACCCCACAGTGTGTTGGACGGGGGGCCCCCAAGCAGCCCCTCTCAGGCTACAGCTCTGCCAGCCTGCAAGGGAAAAGCCACTATTTCCCCACTTTTCTCCTTTGAAGGAGAATCTATTTTGAAGTTTGTTTGCAACCCTTTCATATATTCCTGCAACCCAGTTTTGGGTCATGACCCACAGGCTGAGAAATGCTAATCTAGTCCACTCCCTGCTCAAACTAGGACCAGCCGCAACTACATGATCCCAATGCCAGCTCTTTGCTTTCT
>NW_017728973.1:1250229-1279055 GCF_001723915.1 Gavialis gangeticus
GCCACTATTTCCCCACTTTTCTCCTTTGAAGGAGAATCTATTTTGAAGTTTGTTTGCAACCCTTTCATATATTCCTGCAACCCAGTTTTGGGTCATGACCCACAGGCTGAGAAATGCTAATCTAGTCCACTCCCTGCTCAAACTAGGACCAGCCGCAACTACATGATCCCAATGCCAGCTCTTTGCTTTCTTTTTCCTTTTTTTTTTTTTTTTTTGACTACAGAAAACTACTGGAGCGTTTCATGCATCATCCAAAGCTTGGGAAGCCCATGGAGGGTCCCAACAGTTTTAATGCTACAGGACATTTATGCACATGCTACAGGAGTGTGGGGGGGACTTTAATTACATCCACTCTAAACAGAGCTCCGGGAGCATCTCCCGTATCAGGAGGAAATGGTCAGTAAGGCTAACTGCACCTTGTCATGCATCTACAGATGCATCATGAGCAGGTCTAGGGAGGTGATCCTTCCCCTCTATGCGACACTAGTCAGGCTGCAGTTGGAGTACTGCATCCAGTTCTGGGCACCACACTTCAAGAGGGATGTGGCTAGCATTGAGAGGGTCCAGAGGAGGGCCACTCACATGATCAGGGGGCAGTAGGGCATGTCCTACGAGGAGAGGCTAAAGGGCCTGAACCTGTTCAGCCTCCCCAGCCATTTTTCAGCAGGGGGACGCTGAGAGGGGATCTGGGGGCCGTTTACAAACTCACCGGGGGGACCAGCGAGAATTGGGGGAGGCTCTGTTCCCCCAGGCACCACCAGGGGTTACTAGGAATAATGGCCACAAATTGTTAGAGAGAAGGTTCAGGCTGGACATCAGGAGACATTGCTTTATAGTCAGGGCTGCCAGGCTCTGGAATGGGCTCTCAAGTGAGGTGGTACTCTCTCCTACCCTGGGGGTCTTCAAGAGGAGGCTGGACAGATATTTGGCTGGGGTGATATGACCCGGGGCAGGGGCTCAGACCTGATGATCTGTTTAGGTCCCTTCTGACCCTAAGCTCTACGACAGTATAATCAGCATTGCCACACTGAAAAATGGCGGTGGGGGTGCTCACTGAATGAGCTGTAGTTAAAGCCCCACCCCGGCCATTTTTCAGCATGGGGATGCTGATAGACGAGACGCTGGAGTCTGCTGGAGCACAGCAGTTCCTATGCTGCAGTAGACTGCATTAATCGAGCCTGCTCTGTCCAACATGCTGCAATCCCAGCACTGCGGCAGCCCTGCCGCTCATGTACAGGCACCCACAGATTCCAATAGGACATCTCTGAGCACAACCCAGGATTCACCTGGGCCCAGCTGGTGCCCCACGGCCCACCCTTAATGACTCCCGAGGTACCGCAGGAGGCCATAGCACCCGGTCAAGGGTCTTGGCTGTAAAAAGGAAAAAAGAAAAGAACCAAATGAATGAGAAGCCAGAGCGAGGGGACTGGGGCAGCCGCCCAACCCAGGCACTGGGTATTTCGGTGCCGAATGGGCCAAGGTGGATTCCGAGGAGCCACACCTGCCCCCGCCCCCGCCCACCTCGTCCTGGCAGCTAGAAGGCCCGGCCTAGGG
This sequence comes from Gavialis gangeticus, assembly GCF_001723915.1. NCBI lineage: Eukaryota > Metazoa > Chordata > Crocodylia > Gavialidae > Gavialis > Gavialis gangeticus. Next base: position 1,251,784 of record NW_017728973.1, read on the forward strand.
TCCGGCGCCCGCCCCTCTGTGTGTGCCTGCGCTAGAGACCCCCATACAGACAGACAGACACCGCGCATGCGCACGGGCCGGCGCTTCCCCCCCACCAGGGTTGTCCCCATTCCTGAGAGGCCACTGCCGACCCCCACCCGGCCTCGGCCTCTCCCTCTCCCGTCCCCGCCACAGGCCCCACACCGCGCTCTCCCCTCACCTACAGCCACCGCTCCCAGCAGCTGCAGCAGCCGCCGCAAAATCAGCTGATCCGCGGCTGCTCCCGTCGCTGACGTCACCGCGCAAGCAAACGTACCTCCGCCGCGCACGAACTGGGGTGTCTCCTAGCGACGGCCTGCAGCCGTCTTGCTCGCAGCGGGCTCTGGGGCCCGTCACGTGACCGGAAGCGAGGGCGGTGTGCGACCCCCGACCTCAGTGTCGGCCTCGTTGCCCGGCCTGGAGCGCGACCCCCTCTGCCCCCAGGTCACTCCTCGCGGAGGGCAGGGCCGCGGGCCCCGGAACCAAGCCGCTGATGTCACCGCGACATTTGGTGATGATATCGCCGCACAACCTGCTGATGTCACCACTTTTGACACGATGTGTTGAGGGGATGCGGTGATGTTATGAGAAGCCCCAAGGGCAGGCTCAGTGCCTCGGATGCACAGGCAGGTGGCGTGGGAGTAGGCGCCCACTGCAGCCTAGCATCATCCATTTGCAGCCATATGTCGCATCCAAGTAGCATGCAGTGTCACACCCTCGCTGTGTCGCAGCAGTATATCATTGCATTACGTTTGGGGCACCACTGCAGTGCACCTGTGCACTTGAGTTCACAACAGCTTGCACACTCTCTATATATTTTGGTCTATAAAGGCACATCTCTACCCTGCCTTCTGGCTGACTTCAGACCAGCACAGCTAATTACCCCTCTCAGATTTGCAGTGTCCTTTGTACTTTCCCATTAAGTAGCAGCAAGGTGTTACCCTGGATGAGAAGATGTCACCAACTCACCTTGAAGCCTCACCTTTGTCGGCATCACGTTACCTCAGAATATTGCAGTCAGACACTGCTCCGTTTTGTTTTGTTACCACTTTGCACCAGCATGTCACATTGTTATGACAAGCCCACAACGGGCAGCACTTGGCAGTTCTCCACAGAAATCACTTCAGGGATATGCAGGGGAGAATAAGCCGCGCGGCTGGATGCATGTGTTAATGATGATGCAATGTTCTGGCAGGAAAAAATTGGTTTTCCAGTTATATGCAGTAAATGGAACATTTTCGCAAAGACAGTACTTAAGTGACATGTTTCCCACGCAGCCAGGTGGGCTGAAAAGAGGGATAGGAAGTTAGTTTTCTTTGGCATTAGGTTCCACGCAGAATATAAACCATGGGACAAAGGAAAGATCCAACCCGCAGTGACAAAAAACCCTGAGTAAAGAACTTGTATAGCCTTTCAGCATATTTGTCTTATTACTTAAAAATGTTAAAGACTATTTGTTGCACTGATACATTAAGTGGAGTGCCGTAGTCCCTATGACATGCAGCACAGCACAGCCTAGTACAGCAGTTCCACACCCTTTGGGCCTCATACTTTCACACTTACACAGATATGAAACAGACATTCTACTGTGGAAGTCCATTGAACAGCAGTGGTGTGAACAAGGCCCCTTGGTTTCAATCCAAGCATTGTAAGGAGCATGTTTCAGTGGCTAGGCAGTTCCATCCACCAACACCCAGATTAATCCCAAACCACAGCTTTGCAGAAACTGGAAATCTGATGAAGCACAAGAAACCTCCCTGCAAGTAAGGGTGCATAATTTCCTCTGCTGTTAGATTGTTAAATGTTTTTTCCTGGGAAGGAAGCCAAGCTTTGTAAATAAAATGGGTTTACCTAAAATACACTTAACTGTTCAATGGTTATTCTACCTAGTGACACTGTCTTTTCGTAAACATTTGATTTTTATTCCAATTACAAAGCTTTCAGAAGGGCTTTTGCACAATGGAAAATATGTGTAATCTAATCACAAATCCTTTTTTTCTAACAATGTTTCTTTACTGAAATCTCACGGAGGAACTGTACATCTCCCTGTAGAGTCATATGTGGTGTGCTTGCCTCAGTAGTGGATACAGATTATGTGTATATTTACTTGGATTACCATAGTTCCCTAGAGCCAGAGGAGTAGGCTAGGACCCCATTATTTCAGGTGCCATACAAACATACACAAAAACCCAGTCCCTGTGTCAAAAACCTTATAATCTAAGTATAAGGTAAGAGACAACAGTTACACACAGGCAGATGGGAAGCACAAGGAAACAGTGATGCAGTACTGGTCAGGATAATAGGCATTGATCTCAGCATGCCAGCAGCCTATCCTAACAAACACAGTGCTTATTAGTGAGACAGCAACCTCATATTATAGAAAGGGCAGGAATATTATAGCTGCAAAGCTGTGCTGTTCATTGTTAAAGTAGCTGGCTTTATCCTTCAGACTGACCTGCAAAGATGAAGAGATCTATGAGAAATAATAGATCAGAGGCAAGAATTTTTGTGGGTGGTATCTTTTATTGGACTAAATTCATGGTTCAGCTAGATGTAGACAAGCTTTCAAATGCAATGTATTCTTTTAAAGCACTGCATTCAAAAGCTTGCCTGAGTCTGCCACAACCATGTGGTTGATCCAATAAAAGATATCACCCCCAAATATCCTATCATTTTTCATATTTCCTGGATCATGATGGCTACAACATCACATGAACGCTACCACATTTTCTTATAGAATGAGTTTGGGGCTGTTGAAGTAGGCCATTCTGCAGGCAGCCCAGCAGAGAACTGTAATGTCCATAGAAGGGAAACAGCATGGGCAGCTGCAGAAAATGCTCCCTTTGCACTCCTTCCCAATGTATCACCCTCCCTATCTGAAGGCTTCTCTACAGAGGAGCTTGCAGTTCATTTTCTGCAGCACATTCAAGACATGATCTCTTGACTTAAACTGTCACCAAGAGGAAAGAGAAAAAGATATTGATTGCAATTATAGACTTTTTTCCTTGTTACATGGGCACCTGTACATGAAGAGCTAAGTTGTGATGTACATGTCATTTTAAATAGGCCACCAAACAGCCAGCACCTGCTGCTCATGAAAGCAATAAAAATCTTTCTATGCAGAACTCTCTTTATTTACAGGAACTGCTATAGAGTCAAGTGGGAGTAGATGTCTGCCTTTGTTGTTCCATACATGACTGGTAGAGAATTCCTGGAGATGAGATCCATTTTCTTTTGTTTCTATTAAATGTCCCACATCCATATAAAACAGTCTGTCAGCAGTACTATACAATGAATCTGGTAGGTGGGATACTGAGACTCAAAAACATTCACAGAGATATGAAACCTTCAAAGAACAAATTCTATCTATTACATATTAACAGCTGTAACAAATCACTGGGATTGAGACTGAGTTTGCGGAATATGAGCTAAAAGGATAAAGAGCATTCACGTTCAGTAGGGAGGAACTCAGGTCGCCACCTATGAGGTCATCTAGGGATGTCACTACTGAGAAAGAACACGGTCATGTCTAAATGAATCTTAACATGAAAAGTTTCTCATCACGCTATGTGCAGAACAAGCATAGCGAATATTTCACTTAGCCTGTTCTAGCAAATAGCTAGACCAAAAATACAGTTCCATTTCTTTGTTTTCTTCAAGCCAGCCTTACAAATATGCACCCCTGTGAAGTTATGGTTGTTACTCCCAAATTACAAATGGGAAAGCTGAGGCACAAGGGCAAAGTCTAAGGAACTTACGGAATTTATAGCAGAACTAGAAAATAAGAAAACAATTAACTTCCTGAGCTGCATGTTAGCTGCAACACCCCCATGTAGAGGGCAGCTCTGAAAAAAAGACAATATGAAAAGCAACTGCAAAACCTCAGTACACTCTGTCAGGAATTCATGTTCTACATGGAACTGACTTGTCAGCTGCAAACATGGGAAATCTTTTTTTTCTTTTCAGACATAAAAAGGCCTGTCCTTTGAGAAAAAATTCATAAAGGAGATTCTTTCTGACAGCCGACATGACGTGTCAGCAGTGGGATTGTGGACTACAATTTGCTGATGTATGAGGCAACCAAGTTTAAATTGATATTATAGTGTGGATACAAGAGCTTTCTCAAGTCACCCTGTCATGTGGCAGAGTGCTGGGGTAGTGCATGTGCTGACTGTGATCAGGATTGAACAAAGTTGCTATGGAAATGTTTGTGCACAGTGGATTCCCTAGCTTGTATGTCATGAATCCAACAATTCAACCAAGGCCATCTTAAGGTAGGTCTCAAGCATAACCAAATGGAACACCACATGGATTCAGCTTTGTTTGCCAAGCTGCAGTAAGATACTAGGGTGATCCCCAGACTCAGCGCAGAATCCCCCCCCACCAAGACACAACTTACTGAGTGTGCATCCCGTATTGTTTAGAACCTTAATGAGAGCAAGCTTGATTGTCTGCCAGTAGCCAATCCTTCAGCTGAGTATAAAAGGAGCCATTAGAAACTTAATCACAGTTTTTGTGTCTGTAGGGGATCACTTACCTTTGGCCAAGCAAGGAGAAGTAATGGTGAGCTGGTCTCATCTGGAACTCATTCCATACAGACCTTCAATCTGCCCCTTCCACATCAATCCACTCAGGATCTTGGGCTTGTTGAGCTGGGACAGGTGTTCCTCAATGACCCCTCATAAAGGTCCTACCAAAATTATCTTACTAGAGCAGTAAGTTGGTACTGATCTCCTAGACTGGCAGTTTTTTAAGGATGTACAAGAACCTGTGAGTTGGTCTATGAATGTTTAGCATGAGAACTTAAAGAGCAGGGAGGGTTTCCTTCTTTGTGTTCTGTAAAACGAGCATGATACCAGTGTTGAAATAATCCACTGTTGCCAATAATCAGCATTAAGCAATGTAATGCCATTGAGAATTGCATACAGTGTCTTTTCCTATGGCATAAGTTGAAGTGCCTTCTGCACACAGAATGGTAATAATTGCACTTTGTCTCCTTCCAAACCAAAGTTAGAGAAACTTTTTTGACTCTTGCAGGAAAGTACAAGTTCTATCAGCTACCAATTAAAAACAAATTTGGAACAACCTTAACATTTAAAATTAGAAATGAATAGAAGATAGTGAGAGTTGTGTAATGCGGAATTCTAAGAAAAAATAAATGGTAAATTATTATATAAAGGTGAAGAAACACAATTAACATTGGAGGAAACCTGAGGACACTTTCAGATACTGAAAGGAAGAAAAGAAAAGAACAGAAGACTCCTGTGGACTTTGACTTGGGTTATTGGAGCACTCTTGGCAGAAGAGAAATATCTGTGTTCACATATATTTTAGGGGAGCGAACGCATCTTTAAATGTCAAATCTGTTATTTGATCATGTTGGATTCATTAATAAATACAGTTAAAAAAATGAACTTTGTTGGTGAGCAGGGGAAGCTCTCAGATGGGAGCATTAGCCATTTCACTTTATGCTGCTGGGTTTATATTTATCCCATTTATATCAGATCTGCAGACAGATATAAGCACAAACACACATGTAACATGTTATCTTGCCTATGTAAATCCATGCATATATGTCTGCCTTCACAAATATTCTTCTATATGGGTCTGTGCAGATCTGTAGCGTGAACAATCCAAAAGGTATGTGCCACGAACTTGTGATTCAGAATATAAGCCTCTCTTTAAAATGTTGACAATCAGTCTCATACAGACCTGGAAAAAAATGCTAACTGGAGGCAAAAGTTTCTGAGTTTTCCAGGCTGAGTTCCTGCATGTCTGTGCACAGTTGTTTCAAAACCAGCCTCCCTTCGTCATAAAAAGCTGTGCCCAGAAGGAGATTATTTCTTTCCACCAGCTTCCCTAGCAGTTTACACAAAGGGTTTTGTTTTTTCCTCTCATATTCTTTGCAGCTTTGTTCAGAATGCCTTTAAACTTATGGTAAAGAAGAGGCTGTTCAGAGCTTCACATTCCTCAGTGAGCAGTGCCTGTGCTCGCATGTAAAAGCCATTGCCTCCCCTCCAACTATTTTAATCATTTCAGAAAGGGGGGGTCATGAGGCATTTGGCAGCAGGCTCCTTTTATATAGCTGAGGTGGAGTCAGCCAATGGCCTACAAGCCTGGAAAATTTTGCAGGGCAGTTTTACTGGACAGCTTTGCAGAGCTGTGCCATTTGAATTTAAGCACACGCATATCCACACACTGTGCTCTTCATTTCTGGCTTGTCTCCCAGCACAGACAGCTTAGCGAGATTTGGGTCTCTCTCTCTCCCCTCTGCAGCGACAGTTTCTCCAGGCTCTGCTAGTTAGGACTCCCCAAGCAAATCATGGAGGACACCACTTTGCAAATTATTGAACAACCAACTGCCTCTGAGACCTCTGACGAGCAAGCAGCAGAGGAACCGATCAAATCAGACCAGATCAATGGGGTGACGGTGCTGACCCTTTTGGACAAGATCATTGGGACAGTGGATCGGATCCAGACGACCCAGGCTCAGCTGGAACAGAGACAGCAAGAGATGGATAGTGCAGTGTCCAGCATCCAAGGCGAATTGACCAAGCTCACAAAAGCACACACCACCACCAGCAACACTGTGAACAAGATGCTTGAAAAAGTGCGAAAGGTGAGTGTCAATGTGAAAACCGTCCGGCAGAACCTGGAGAAGCAAGCTGGGCAGATCAAGAAGCTGGAGGTCAATGAAGCAGAGTTGCTGAAGCGAAGGAACTTCAAAGTCATGATCTACCAGGTAAGGAGATTTCCTGCAGCTCCTTAGGCTATGTTTGTCAGTGTTTGTTTCCACTGCTAATAGTAACATAGTAATGAGGTAGAATAATGGTGTTTCCCCACTCCTGGTTCCTCTACAGAGTTCTATTACAGTGTGTCACATAGTTCATTCCAGGTTTAATATTATTGGTACGCTCATGAGACGGAAGATTTAACATAATTTATTGTGCTTAAAATGAGTGCAGGCTGGCCTTTGCAACCCGCAGCAAGTGAACAGCAGAATCTGGAACTTGCTTTTTTACTAAAGGTAAAAAAAGTGCACTGGGGACTTCATAGGGATCTTGTAAATCAGCCAGTTTAGGTGGAGAATGCCTACTGGGGATGGAGTTCTAAGAATTAGAAGGAGCATAATACTGTCTCAGGTTTACAATACGCACCTGACAATGCTAACATGGGACAATAACATTGGTGTCATGTTTAACCTCATTCTTATGGACAATAGGGCAGAAACATTAAAAAAAATGTAGCATAGTCTTTTGAGTTCATTAGCACCCCTCTTTCCAGAGCCATGGATCTGCCTTTGCCATACTGCTTGTACAAGTAAATACAATCCAGTACGTGTTACAGTTTCTTTAACCTGAGACCTGTTCGGTCCTGAGCTTTTCAGTGACTTAGTTTCAATAACAGGCGCTTTTGCTCTGCCTGAGGCTCATTTTCTGGACTAGGACCTGGATTTGCCTTTAATCTTTTAAATATTATATAAGCAAATAACTGGGGGGGGGGGAAGCAGGCCAAGGCTTCCACCCCTTTTTCCTGTATCTGTTTGGGTTTAACTTCACTTACCAGAGCTGCCCCTGAGTCACACATCTGGAGAAAGTATAATGAGTTACAGGCAGTCAGAATCACCAGGGGTTAATAACAGACTATGTCAGGAACAAACAGAGGAACATCCAGTGCAGGTCACAGGGAAAAGGGGGAAGAAAAGGAACAAAAAAGCAGAAGTACTTATTACAACCGTAGTTTGAAAGGGGATCTGGTCCTGCTACGCTGAGGAATCTGGCAAGTATCAGGACTGATATAGCTCTCTGATTCAGAGCCTAAGCATTTATAGTTATATCATGCCCGAAAGGCTGAAATACTCAAGTATATTAGGATCACGTAAGCAACCTAATACATATATCGGAAGCTCTTCATATCAGGCCTGCAGGGTAGCATAGCTCTACCTAGGGAAAAATAATGTAAACACCTAAATGCACAACAGTGGAACCGAGCATTGCGAAGTGAAGGAAATGGCAGGGAATCCTAATATTCCCTGCAAGTATTTAAATAAGCTAGAGGAAATAGATGTCTTCCAGGTGTTTTTGCAGTGTCCTGAGTATTGGTGTATTGTCCTTCTGAGAGATGCTCTTAATTGCTTGCTACTGCTCAGAAACACCGCCCTTTTATTTTCTGGCACAAAAATGTAAACTCTTAACTCCCATAGGCAGCAGTAGCAAAAAGGCCTATTGATTTTAAAAAGCAGCAGAATCAGCCCCTGAGTTTGACTTCACTGAGAAAGGACAGAGGCAAGGATTTCCTGGAGCACAATGTTCTTTTGTGGAAAATAGGATGAATTAATGGTTTGAAATGCAGAACAAATTGTTCTGTGTGCATTTTAGCATGAGACACTACAGCCTTGAGGCTGCAAGGCAGGAGAGAAAAACTCTCTGTGAAATTCTGCTGTAAATCCCTGTAAAACCATGCAATGCTCAGCCTGTCTTAACCAAGAAAGTATAAGCATAGTTACACACTCAAACACAAGCAAGGGTAAACAGGATGCAGGAGGTCACAGGGAAACTGTGCAGACTTTTGTCAAACACTGTTGAGACACATGAAGCTTCTTTTGGAGGAGAAACTCTGAACGGTCCCCTGATTTGGAGCCTGAATTGGAAAGCAAAATCTGTGGGAATCTTTGACTTTCTCAGTGGCTAAGCACCAGGCTGGGATGAACCCCAATAATATTCACCTATCAGCACAGCACATGCATCTTTCTGTATTACTCTACTGCTGTATTTGCTTTGTCAAAGACAACTGTGGTACAATGAGCTTTGTGATTCCTGTTGATAAACCATAGGGAATCCCCTGGAAAAACTGGGTATATGTTTCCAGTACACTGAAGTACTGTAGCCACTTTCCCTTGTATACAGGGGAAAATAGATTTGCAGTCAAAGGAGAACTTGCCTCAGTGATATTGTCTCTCTGGGTGCTTCTCTTGCTGCATGATGGTGAACAATTTTCAAGACAATAGCTTGAACAATTTTCAAGACAATAGCTATTATTTTTCTCATACACAACAAAAATATTTGGCTATTTAGCAGTATCATTAGTCAGTGGCTTGTACTTGCTGATAATATAATCATTTAATTTCTACCAGATAGTAAATGGAGTTGTCTGGCGCCACATATACTATTAATTGTCAGTGTTTGCATTCTATAGCGCCTCCTGATCTGTGTAGTGAGAGAGATTTTGGTATGTCTTTCTTTTTTGCTAGGCAGGACAGGTTCCCATTTGCTGAGGTTGTCCTGGCATTGGGGGCTAACATTTTTGAGCAGTTACTAACATAGAATGCATGCATGAACAATGTTGTGTATTTATGAAAACAGCAGGATACAGGGCCAGATCCTGATGTCTTCACTTGAGAAGCTCTATCAAAGTCAGTGGTTTTACCTGCTTCAGTTAAAGGAATAGGTTTGGGCCCAGCATGTGCACTAAACTGAGGAGTGCTGACCATAAGACTTTTAATAATTTCATAAAGAAGATGAATGCAGGGTGGAAAAGAAAGTACCATTTCTGTTTTTAAATCTGGAGGTACATATAACTAACTGTGGATCAAGTTCTGCCACTTTACCCATGTTGAGAAACAGTAGACTAACAAACGGTGGGTGACCAGGGCACCCGCCCTGGACTTCCACTTAGAGGGGCCAAAAGAACTGAAGCTGACATCACTGCCTGCCCAAATGCTGGATCAGCCATAGCCAACCCAGTGCCTGCCACCACCACTGTTGCCCAGGGAGCAGATCCTGGCTGTTATGCTTCCGTCGAGAAATACAATTTCTTGCAAGTAGCCCTGTTGATTCCAATAGGATCACACCTGGAATAGAGTCCTCTTCTGACTCTGTATTTAACAATTATTATATATTATTTACTAAGCAGCAAGAATGTGAGAGATGCAAATCTCATGATAATTCCTACCCTGGGGAATATACAGTTTGGACATTATACATTTTCTCTGAACTCCCTCTCTCTGGAAGAAAAACACAACAAAGGCTTACAAAATAAGCTCATTGTTCTACAGCCATTGCTTCCCAGAATGAACCATAAATGGAGAGTTATTTTAGATGTGGCCTTGATAATTTTGTTCATCTCGGGGCTGTAAACAGTTATGTTACTAACCTTTAACAGCACTTGTTTTTTAAGCTGTGATGCACTTTCCTGCTCAACTGTGATTTAAGGAGGAAAAGGTTAAGAATGAAAAGATTTATGAGTTTGCTTTTTTTCAGGGAGTGGGGCAAGTTTGCCTAAATGAAATATTAGGCAAAAAGAGGAAGGGGATATTTTCAGTGGGTCACTGAGCAAAGAGTCCGTGCTCCAGATGCATTTAATACTGCATGATTCTGTGACTTGGAGAAGTAAAAAGGAAAGGTAGAATAACAGTCACTAGGAATAGGTGATGTCTGTCTGCTAGCGTCTTTCTGAAGACATAGCAGTTGTGCAAGGAGTTACACCAGTAATACCATAAAGATCCTCCAGCTTCTAGTTGGCAAAAATAAACTAAAGAAAATAAAGCTTTTTTTGTTCTCTGATATTAGAAGGACCACGAAAATCAAAGCTGTTTCTTGCATTTGCCTTTTGGTTAGTAGAGAGGAGCATACAACATGTCCATCTTATTTATCTGAGCTGGGGGGGTGGGGAGAGCACAAGACTGAAAAGCGGGCTCACCGAGCAAGGCCTGGTGAGGATGGTCCTGGGATGGAGACTATACACAAATGCATATGTGCTCATATGTCTCACTGTTTTGAGACCAATCTGACTCCTGCTGAGGTAAGAATCTTTGACTTAAAAAGGAGTTGGATCAGCCCATAAGAGTAGCATAGAAAAGCAAAAGAGTTCCAAATTAACCAGACTGCATGTTCTGAAAATTAATCCGTGAAGTGAGAAGGTGCTTTTCTTTGCCAAACTGCTGTGTAAATACAGCTTTAATCTCCTTATCACAAAGTTCAACTTTCATTCCACAAGAGGTTTGATGGCAAGCGGTTATGTTTGTCCTTACAAGCAGCTCATATCACCAAAGCCACTTAATGCAATCACTCATGGCCTCTGCCCTGCATTCATGCTGTGTAGGGAATTAGGGAAGCTCTCGTATCAGATTTGGTGAGCTTGCTGATAAAAGCAGATGGGCCTGTACCAAATTCCCTCATTCCCAAACTCAACCCTAGTAACATGGTTATACCCTCTGTACAGGCTATAAAAATTGTAAGAAAAAAACACAGTCTGGGCCACTCATCTAAGCCATGATAGTGAGACCTTTAATGCATCTAAATTTTAGAAGAACTGTGAATACAATTCCTCCCCCCGCAACATTTTGCATCAGAAACACTCTTACAGACACAAAAGCCTGGCTTTTCTTATGGTTGAGTGTCCAGACAGATGCACATAGTACACAATATACCCTCAAAACACAGACCTTTTAAAACTCTGGCTGCTGATTTGGGGGCTAATGGCGTGTGAGATGAGCTCTTAGGAATATTATCTGGCCCATGTTGCAGTTTTACCTTCTTATGAAATTAATTGCCTTTGTCAGAATTGGGGTAGATAAGTCACTTAAGGCTTTGCAGGTACCCAAAACTGATAGGTGCAGGCCCACTCTCATCCCCATAATACTACTGCCCTCAGGCATTATTCTGGACATGGTTGCTTTGGAAAACAGAGTGGGGAATGTTCTTTGGTAATTTTGGGAAAATGCCAGGAGATACCCTCCCCCCCGCTTCCTTTGTTTTTTTGTTTTTGTTTTTGTTTTTTTTACATACTGTCTCATTTTTAATTTTATCTGAGAAGTCAATTGTTTGAAAGGCCCCTGCAGAACTTCACCTCACTTTCCAAGTAATTCAGCATGCCAAGTCCACCAAACGGCTGAGCTTCTCCCAAGAAGTGCCAGGTGGCAAGTTGGGATGGGATAGAAAACAGATCCTAGCTCTACAATGTGTAGGGTAGGTGGGGCTGTGCAAGGAAATATAAATAGCACAGCTTGGCTTTTGTGCCTTCGGTGGGCCATATACGGATGAGAGTGTCCAAGCGCTTGTAACAGGGAGGGGCAGATCCCTTTTGAACCTGCTTGTTAATATGGTGGGTTTGGAAGCCGAACCTGACAACGGTGTTGGGAGCTCTTGCTTATCAGAGAAGAGGGTGAAAAGAAGCATGGGAAGAAGCAAAAGAACTGAATGAACAATGTGGGGTGGGGAAAGGAGCCGAGAGTGTGGCAGAGAGAGAGACGCAAACACGGAGAGAGACGAAACAAAATGAATCCTGTGTTCTGGAGAAGCTGCACCCGCCCCACATCTGAGCAGCAGGGTGTTCTCTCCTCCCCTCCAGCACACAAGCCATTTCTGAGCTAGGAAAGCTTTTTTTCTCGCCTTTGAAATTAATCATGATTAAAGGAAAAGCTCATGAATTTAAATGACAAGACAAGGTCTGCAAATGTCAGCTAGGCTTGCAGACTCAAAAATCAGCCTACAAAAGTCACAAAAGCTTGGAGACTGCAAAGTTTGCCCACCTCTGTGTGTTGCATTTTGGTGAGGAAGGAGAGCCAGAAGCACAATGCTAGAGAGTGGCGTGGGTGTTGGGTACCATGTATGTGCCCAGTTTACAGAGCCAGCTAATGTAACATGGCCAGAAATACTCAGTGTTAGTGACTGGGGATCTGGTCTGGAGCTCAAGCGCTCTGTGTAGGTGGCATCACCATTTCCCAATGAATCACTGGAGAGACATCCCTTTCACCACCCACTGTTTTCTTTATTTGCTTCTGTCGCCTAATAGTATCTTAAAATAACAGAGCAATGACTGCATACTGTCCTTGATCCACTCACAAACAGCTCCCCCTGACAATCCTGGTGCTGTGCCTGCAGACGTAGAGCAATACATAAGGATTCCAATCTGTTTCCAGATTCATAGGATAATCCCCATTTATGTATATAGATACACCCTGTGTCCCCGAAAGTGGCTTTTGGGACAGTGCCAAAGTCTGGGTATACTGCAGGCTTCTTAGCCCAACATCACGCTGCAGTGAATTGCATTGCTGTGTTGTGGGGATGCTTTCATATTGCAATGAAATGACAACACAGCATAACTCAGTAATGTAGCCTCATAGCCCAAAGAGACATTTTTGTAAAAGAAACTTCTGTAGCATGTGGCCCTAAGTCAAAATTCAGTGGAGAACACATACCTGATGACCTGGCATTGAAGGCAACTCCATTGTTAGTAAAGTAGAATGAATGTCCTGACTGTATTCAGTCCTGTGTTGTTTCTTCTATGGCTCCACTTGCATTAAGTTTTGTTGCATTTCTAATGTCTTAACCTTGGAATGGCAGAATTTTTGTGGGTGAAATCTTTTATTGCATCAGCTGCACAGTTGAGTGAGATTTAGAGAAGCTTTCAAATAAAAGGTACCCTTCCTCAAGTAAAGGTATCACCCACAAAAACTCCTTGCCTTTTGCATTTATCCTGGACCATCACAACCACAGCATTAATCCAAAGCTACCTTGGCCTTGGGTTGTGTTTCACATTTGAGATGCACCATGAAATGGGATTTGGTACAGAGGTATGCTTCTCCGCTAGCATAAAGACATCTTAAAATGAGTGTAAGTATAATTTATACTCACTTTACTAATGAAAATTACATCTTTATAACTCCTGCTTGTCTGTGGAATGCTCCAGGTAGAATTTATACAGCCTCGCAGGTAACTCTCTAGCATAGTCCCTGGTTTAGCAATAATACTGATCTGAATGTTAAAGCTCCATTCAAGGTGCTTGCTCCCCCCCATACTGTATTTCTGCCTTTGTAAAGAAAACCCCTGTTTCAAAGAAACCCTTATGATCCCAAGCTGTATGCCATAATTACCATAGTCATTCAGTGTTTTTGCAGCTGTCTTCACAGAGATTAAAGGTCTCTCTGAAAAGGGCCTGCATATTGACAAAGATCACGGTGAGTTGAACTAGCTTAGGTATAATAAGAGTTGGCTTCAGCCATTGCTCAGAATTTAGCCAAGAAACTAGGCTTATCTCAGGTTCCAAAGAACTGAATCTACATTTTTGGTTGCATTTTCACATTCCTCTCTAGGTCCCAAGAGAAACTGCAGAGTAGAGCCAAATGACAATACCAAGTCTGTTATACTGATAACACAAGCCTGTCCATGGAAAAGAGAGATTCCAAATCCCTCCAGAAAAATCAGTTCACATGAGAATTCCTATATGATTTCTGGACCAAAATGTCTTGGACAGCTTGGGAAAGCATCTGAACTTTAAGAGGCTTTCTCATCACTAATAAAGATATCTGTTTCAGTTGAACAACCAGTGTACATATTGCACATATATTATTAGGTATGGTGCATGCATGCTTTTATGGTTAATATAATACTAGGCATCCATGCACTAAACGTCCAGGGACTGGAAGCATCATGGTTGCTATACAGAATCAGACCTGTTAAAAAAAAAAAGGGCATTCCATTCTATAGATGCCTGAGTTAATGAGTTTGCAAACAGTTCCTCCCTGTGCCCTTATCTTAAAAGCTGGTGCCCACACTGCTTTGCCAAAGTCCTATCACAAGGTCTAAAAATTACTTGTCATAAGGTGAAAGTGATATAGGTTCTGTTTGAGATTGATTTGACTTGTCATATTATGTTATTAATATTATATTAGGGATCAGGGGTCAGCAACCTACGACCCAGGGGTGGGATGCAGCTTTCAAAGAGACTTTATCCATCTTGCCAAGCCCACCATAAAATTTATATTGTCACGGAAGTGGGAGTTGTTAGATACTCTGCCTCTATGTTCCATCTGCTGCCTGTGGCCTGCCTTATGACTGAACTGTGTTAATTCAACCTGCTGTTAGGGAAAGGTTCCCGACCCCTGTATTATATCATTCAACATTCCCATAATGATCCAACAGTGAGAGATTCAGACTGATCATTTGTGATAGGCTGTGGCCTCCAGGAATGAAAGTGGTCTCAGTGTTTTTACCCTGGCCCCAGTCTGCTGTTGGCATTGGAGACTGCAGCCAGACTGATGTGATCATCCGCTTTCTCTTTCCTGTGATGGCAGTGGAGACTTTTAATCCATCATGACTGCATAAGGAAGGGTGGTGCAGTTGGGTGTGGATGAGATTGTTTTCAATGCACTGGCCAGGGGTACTCAAACCCCAGTCCCTAGGCCATATCTAGCCTCAGAGCTGTGTTATCCGGCCTGCTGAGCTCTCCACCTGCAGTAGGGAGCAGTGGCACTGGTAATTGCTACTCCCCTGCTGCCAAATTTCTGGACCTATGGGGAGCGTGGCAGGCTGGCTAGGGTGGCCCTGTGCACTAGATCCAGCATGCAAGGCTGAGGTGGCGCAGGACCCAATCCATGTTTGTGGGGCTGGGCCAGGGCAACATGGGAACCAATCCAGGTGGTGTAGGGCCCCATCTGGAAGGTACAGGGTCCAACCCCCGATGCTGATCCCACAAGGGATCTAGCCTGGAGATCAAGCCTGTGCCACTCATATGGCCCAGGGGGCCAAAAGGTTGAGCACCACTGCACTAGTTTGATTTTGATTTTACTTGTCCCTAGCCCATAGGCAGCATCAGTACATGTTTGTGTGGAAAAAATGTATCACAAAGCAGCTGTCTCACAGTGTGTGCGCGTGTCTTTTTTTTTTTTTTTGCAAAAATATTTATTTCATATATATATGACTCCACCTCCAACACCCTGCCAAGTGGCCCTTGTGGTTCACCTGGCAGCTCAAAGCACACTAAAAAACCTGTTACACAGTTCACAGTGCGTGACCGTGCACCTATCCCTATACCCGTACTCCCTTCCCACTGCCCTCCTCAGAGGGGCTAATCCTGAAAAAGGCTATGCCAGACCTCTCTCCACCAGATGAGGTCTGCCGTTTCTTTCCCATCATCCTCTTCTGTCTTTCTGTAGTACCAGTACATTTCACTTAGTCCCATTTTAATACAGTCCTTGACTGTGGGCTGTGAGCAGTTTCCTGGTTTTCCACAGTTCAGACCTGAAGCAGGAGATGAATTGGTTGAAGCGTGCTGTTGGGGCCCCATGCCGTCTGGTCATGTGCCCATAGAGAACTGTTTCCCTGGTCAGGTTTCTGACACCTGTCACTACCAGGAGGAGCGCATGAACTTTCTTCCACATCTCCCTGGCATATGGGCAGTCCCAGAAGAGGTGGTCGAAGGTTTCTGCCTGCCAGCGGCAGGTCAGCCTCGGGCAGTACAGTGGACCTCTCTGCCCTATGCTGTTTCACGGGAAGCACCGGGTGGGCTGCCTGCCAGTTTAGGTCTCTGTGCTTCTTCTTCAGGTCCCTGTGGAAGATTCGCTCCCACATGGCCTGGCAGCTGTCACCAGGTAGTAAGTCTACCGGTGATATGGTGTCTCTTGGCCTTACCACCTCCCGTTTCTTGCAGTGGTTTACCACGGTCGCTAGGGTAGCATCATGCAGCTTGTATTCCTCTTGAAAGCGCTTCAGGATCTCGTAAAACCATGGGGAAAACACGGTCCATGGGCTCCCATTATTTGTTGTGCACACTTGCCACTGTCGCAGCAACTGCCTTGCAAAATACTTAACAAAGCTGGCTGTTTTAGATTCCCCCCCTGTTGCAGTTTGCAAATCTGGCTCATGTACTTGGCCCAGAGGAAGAGGAGGACGTCTGTCATTCCTCTGCCTCCAAACAGTTTTGCTTTGCACAGCTTGGCCCTTGCCACTTTCTCCCATGTGGAGCTCCAAAAGAAAACACACATGGCTCTCTGGATTCTGTGAATGACGTGCTCTGAGGGGGGGGGGAAGACTAGAGCAGTGTGTAGCAGCATTGGCAGAAGCACCACCTTCATCAGCACCATGTGCCCCCCCCTCCCCCTGACAGGCAGCGTGACTGCCATAGCCCCAGTTTCTGTCTGGCTTTGCCCTCTGTCTTCTCCCATGCCCTCTGCCCCGTCAGCTCTAGGTCAAACTCCACCCCGAGGATCTCTACCCCTTCCCAGGAGATGAAAACCCCCAAGAGCGATGGGTCCTCAAGCTTACCCAGTACTAGGCAGATGCTTTTGGCCCCTCCTGCTGCTCCATATACCTGGGTGTGTTGTAGTGCTTTTTCCACTGACCCTTTGTCCCCATGTATGATGTTCAGGTCATCCATGTACACAAACTCTTTCGTCTCCTCTCCATGCCTCCCAGGGATTTCCACTCCCCTGATCCGGGGATCCTGTCTGAGTTCTTGTGTTAATGGTTCCATGACGCAAATGCACAGGATCAGGGACAGCGGGCAGCCCTGCCTGACGCCCAATTCTACTGCAATCAGGGCTGTCAGGGACCCGTTCACCAGGACCCTGCTGCTCACATTGCTGTACAGTGCCTTGATCCAGGTGACAAAGGTTGCAGGGACTCCCATCTTTTTCAGTCTGTATTAGGAAGCGGTGCGATACCCCATCGTAGGCCTTCTCCAAGTTGAGGTTCAGCACGGCAACATTCTGTCCCCTCTCCCGCTGGTACTGGAGCACGTCACGTAGCTGCAGAAGGGCATTGTGGATGTATCATCCTGGCACTGTGCACGCCTGGTCCTTGTGTGTGTGTGTCTGAGCAGAAATGCAGGGACTTGTTCAGGTAACTGGATGGCAACCCAGAAGCTGCACTGGTAGATTCTATATGATCTCTGGGAACAGGGCAAGTGATAAAAAAGGTGCAAAATAAAATGCTGCTGTGGGGTCCCAGTTCTGAGGCAAGAGAATTCAGGAGTTCTGTGGCCCGTAGCAGCTCAGGCAAAGGATGATAACTCTTAGCTGGCACCTCTGCAGGGGAATTGCTCATTGCTATTCAAATCTATTCAGCTGGTCTCACTTGGGAGCCACCTTCCTCTGTTCAGGTAGCTAAGAGCCATAGCACTGTAGTCTCAGCCGAGAGTCATGTCCATCTGCTCTCCGAGCTCATCAACCTCCCTACATTTCCAGAGGATTATCAATGCTCTGAGAGAGTCAGAGCATCGGTTCAGTCCGAACCTGTTGGTTCTAATTTTTGTCATGTTGTGACTCTAGCTGTGTCCTGTGCTCAAGTTGCCTTTTTGATGTGGCCCTTTCTGGCATAGTCTTTATTACAAATGATCCTTACCCCCAGTTTTCCAGAGAATAACTGTGTTAACCCCAGACCATCATTGACACCATTGCATTGACACTGTAAGTTTTTCACCCTGCAAAATCCTAGCAAATATGTTATCCAGTCATGTCTCTGACCTGGGATCATGAAGGACAGAGCAATCCCCTCATAATCAGCCAGATCTCAAGCTCTCAGACCCCACATACCCTCAAGGGAAAGCAGTTCGTTTGGAATTTCTTATACCATCTTCAACAGAAATAAAAAGGAGAATTAAATGCAAATGTAATTCGGACCCAAAGGGCACACCTACATGACACGCTAACTGTGTAGTAGCCTAATAATACTGCACAGTAGTGCGTCAGAGCACAGACAGTGCACAGTAGTGTCACTAAAAGGTGTTTGCCTGTGCTACTGCACTGTAACTGCACATTTATTTAGTACTTGATTATATATGTTCTAAATTAAATGTACAGTAACCACTGCTCATTAGTGAACATGTAGATGCGCCCAAAGTCCAGGAATCAAGATAGTGCTGTTCTGAAAAACATAAGAACTGTTTGTTGGGTCAGATCAAAGGTGCATGGTGCCCCATGTCCCATCTCTAGTAGTAGCAAGTACCAGAGTCATCCTTTTCCTTTCTACGCTTTTAGCTTCAGTACTGTAATATGTGGGTTTCAGAGCTGTGGAAAATCTGAGGGAGTTACTGAGTCTCTGCTTTCACTTTGAGTCTCCTGCCTTTGAGAACAGATTCAGTGAAGTTTGAGCTGGAAGAAACCCTATTAGGTCATGTCTTGCCCATCCCCTGAGAGCTGGGGTGGGATTGTTCCCTACAGTCTATTTTTGGTTTAACTCAGATTCTCAGGGCTCCAGTTCCAAAGAAGCACATCAAGAATTCAGCTGCATGATTTCCATCCATGTCAAAGGACACCAGCCTGCTAGATCTCCGCATGCAAGGAGTCCTTACTCTTGTCTACACCTCATTTAATTAGCAGAGCCTCATGATATGTGTCCACAGCAGCATGTGGCCCCAAAGCAAATTCAATAAGGCGTTTATTTGCTCCAGTTTCTAGTACCCTTTCTAGGTCTGAAATGTCAGTACTTTTACCCAGAGCCTCTCCTGGAGTGTGGATTCCTCTGGAGCTGGCTGAGACCTACTGCATGAATAGTTCATTGCTCAAATATAAGCTAGTGTTGAGATGATTAGTTTTGCTGTAGTTCTTTATATAATTAGTGGCTGAGCTGTGCAGCTATAAGCTGCTGCGGTGCAAGCAGCCAGGTTAAATTAAAGCTCCTGCCTATTGGGATACGGTTAGACTTGTGGGGGGAAAAAATATAACATCTGTACTTAATGGCTGGTGAAATTCAAACCAAAAAGAGGCATATTCCGCCTCATCTTGTTGCCCAGCACCTCGGGCATCTCTCAGGTGCTTATCACCATGGTATCAATGCACCAAACGTCTGTCCTCTGTAATGCCTGTATGATGCCACTGGAGTCATTACACACATATATAGCTATAACTGAGGGTCGAATTTGGCCCTAGTGACTCACTATGCTGGGCAGCTAGTCAATGGGCACATCTACATGAGGCATGACTAATTAGCTCTGCAGTAAATGTCATGCATCTACACATGTGCTGTTATTAGAGGGGAGTAAACAAATTAACTCCATAGCAGAATACTACTTGTATTTACAAGTACCATCCCACTGGAAAGATTTTTGCTGTGCCAGCAGCACATGTGTAGATGCTGCCCTGGCTGGGTGGGGCATGTGGGTGCTTCAGCACAAGGGCTGCCTACCAGCTAGCCCCGCAGTGGAGCTCCATCATGCCCTAGCTAGCCCCTCCTCAGCATGTTGAGCTGGGGCAGGGGGTCTGACCCCCAAAGCCCCTTTGCCAGCTGGGGCTGCTTCAACCTGGCTCAACACGCCGCGGCCCCGGGTGCATGTTCAAATGGCATCCCTGGGAGCAGCACACTCCAGAGCAATAAGCTCCAGAGTTCATTATTTTGTGTTAATTACACGTGCAGATGTGCCCAGTATATTCTAGACCCCAACGAGTGTGTGGATAACTTGGATAATTTCATTTTCT
The DNA here is from genome assembly GCF_001723915.1 of Gavialis gangeticus. NCBI lineage: Eukaryota > Metazoa > Chordata > Crocodylia > Gavialidae > Gavialis > Gavialis gangeticus. Next base: position 1,271,993 of record NW_017728973.1, read on the forward strand.
CTCCTACAACAAATATATAATTACTCTTTACCACTCCATGAGGAGGTGCATGTATATCAATACCCCACTTTGCAACTGGGGAAACTGAGGCACAAAGAAAAGAAGAAAGTCATCCAAGGCCACATGTAACTGAGCTGGCAGATCTTGGGTTAGAACCCAATACCCAGTTCTGTGCAGCATCAGTTTCCCTAGAATTACACCAGCAAAGAATTTGGTCCATGGCTGGCACAAGTTACCTAATCTAATAGGCCTTGGAGAACAGGGCTGAACACGGCGGGCTTGGGGAGTGAGTGCGATTCTTTTATCTTCAGTAGAGCTGCATCTGATTACACTGGGCTTAAAGTTGGTTCCATCGTCTTTTTTCAAATAAGGAATGAAGAACTGTGTAAATGTAACTGGTGTAAATATGAATATTACCAATGCAAAGCATAAGTCTCATAAGCTCCAGACAACTTGCTTCATCTTCTTATTCCTGCACAGCACATGGCTGTTGTCTTTTGACCATATAGAGTACATGAACACACGATGATGTCACAATGTACATGTGATGAAAATGTCACTTTGTGTGGCTTACTGGCATCACACATTACATGTGCACCAGTTTAGGGGGTTTTGGATGAGACTGCATCATTGCAAACTAAACTACATCCCGATGCATTTTAGTTTGCAACGGTGTGTTGCAGCTATTAGTCGGCTCACCCCTGGCCATAGGAGAGGTGGGCAGGCTCCACAGAAAAAATGTATCGGGCCCCTTGCAGCGTCTGCCTTCAGCAGGCAGCTGCTGAAGGCAGAAAAAGCAGTAAGGAGCCTGATCTTTTTTTTTTTTTTCCAGAGCCTGCCCATGGCTGGGGGGTGAGCTGCTGGCGGGCTGAGCAGTCTCTGAGCTGTGGGGGTCCTGGTCCTTTCCTCTGTGGCAATGGTGCCCCCAGTGGCCGCCTGGGCAGGCTGCTAGTGAGCCGGGTACTGCCCCAGCTCAGAGGCAGCACCCAGTCTAATCCAACTCTTCCCTGGGGGGCGCCACTGCAGGAAGGACCTGGTCCCCCCACAGCTCAGGGGCAACTTGGCTTGCTGGCAACTCGCTCCCCAGCCACAGGCAGGCTCCACTGAAAGAAAAAGAAAAAAAGGATCGGGCCCTTTGCTGTAATGTGATGGAAACATAAAAACCCTAAATTGAAACAGTAGGTTTAAATTAAAAACCCACACAATTTAGGGAGCATAGAAGACTACAACCCTGTCACATGTACAAGCACCCATGGGTAACAAAGGCCTCAAAGAAGTCCTGCCCCAACATCCAGCTGCATAAGACAAAGACCAGAGCTGGAGTCAGAGTAAAGATTTGTGTTGATCTTGAACGAGGTCAGAGGAGGAACATCAAAGTAAACATTTAGAATAAAAAATCCAGGATGTTTACTCTGCACTTTTCAGCTGAGAAGACTTATATCAGTTAATGCCTTCTACTGATCTCCCTGCATATCATCTCCAGTGTAGTCCCCATCTTTATAGGACTGCTGTTCAGAGATAGCCTTGCAGCTATTAATCACGCATGGCAGGTGTATCCGGGAGGGGCAGCTCTAAGAACTAGACCAGTTACATAAACAGGCTGATAATGCAATTAAACCATTTTTTTTCCATTGGGAAAAAAAGTTATTTTTTCCCCTTCCAGTCTATTTACTTGTCTTTTTCCTACAGTCCTGCTTTTCATCTGATTCATTGCCGGGCAAAGCAACCTTCAAACATGGCCTCGCTGTTTATACTGACTCCCCCTCCAGCCCCACCCTGTGCTGTGCTTTTCTTTTAGTCTCCATCCCAGCTGGACTAGCAGCAGCACATTTCACACAATGTTACAAGAACCATGTTCCTTTTTCACATCAAGAGCAACACAGCCTCTAATGACACTATTCCCAGGATATGGACAAGCTAGATCTGTTTGATAGAAAGCCAATGCCAGTGAGGTTTTACACTAAGTTACTTGAGGATGAAAGGAATTTTTCTCATCACTTGAAGTCCAGTAAGTTTATTTTGTAGTGCTTATGTGCTCCCCACCTTGTTTTTCCCCACTAGAATCTTCAAGGTCTTTCCTTTACATCTCAAGAAGATGATAACCTCTTGATACAATTTTTTTGCTCTCTTCTATCTATAAAATGAGCTGCATTTTCTTTTATTTTGAATCCCCTCAGCTGATAATCCTGGAAAGCGAATCTGTTGCCAAACTACTGAAAATACAATAAAGGAAACTACTTTATGTATCATCTTTGAGTGGGGTAGTTTGTAAAGCCAACTGCTCTCAGGGATTGCTAAGTAGCAGCCCCCTCCCCTCGGTGTATGTTAAGCAAAAGAAAGAAGTTTTGATTTTGCAATGTTGTTCTCTGTTGAAACACTGAGAGAGGCTGTTTGTGTCCTGCTGGGTTGAGGGTTTGTCCATGTTCTCTCCTGGCAGAGTTGGGTGGATGCAGTTCAGGAATCGAACAGCTTTCTGGATCCATCTCACTCATGTAGTTGGATTTAGCTCTTCATAATTGTAGCTGTTGTTCTTCTAATCTCCACTCCTCCCCAAAGCTCTTAAATAATTTAATAGTAAGGTGTTGCTTCCAATTATACTGGCACAGTTTGGGAATAACTTTGATGGAGTCACTTGAGGTTTACACCAGTGTAAATGAGAGTTGAATCTGACCCTATGGTTAAATATTGGATAAATATGAATTACTTGCTATAGCTGGCAATCAAGACTCATAGTAGAGATGGTATCTTTTATTAGACCAACAAGATTTTTGCAAAAAAAAATCTTTAATTGCAGGCTTTTGGGCACAAACACCCTACATCAGGCATTGGAGAAAAGATTATAAAAGTTCTCCTGGGTAGAAATTAAAGTTCATATTTCATAGGATTTTGCAGAGGAGTCAATAGATGGAAAAGTCCTCTGGGCAGTTAGTTCATAGCTGGTATGAAGCCTCTTATGTCCTGTGAGGATCTGTGATGTGTTCGCCTGTGCTACTGCGCTGCAAATGACCTTGCTATAGCTGGGTCATTGACTCTTTTGGGACCCCCAGTAAATGAAAGCAAGAAACCTTTCTTGTGAATCTGTACTGGCTATTTCTGCTGCCCTTTCACCTCTGCCCATTCTCATGTTAAACTAGTTGGTTTAAAGCAGCTGGTGGGGAATAGGGAACTTCTTCCATTCTGCTTCCTTTCTGCTGGCCATTGAAATCCATTTTCCTCATCTTAGCCTGAGAAGATCCAGAGTGTGCCCCATGACCCTTCGCCAGAGTGTGTGCCCTTTGAAACATCGCCAGAGTGTGAGTCCTCTGACCCTTCTCCAGAGACTGTGCCCTCTGACCCCACACCGGAGAAAGTGCCAAGGCCCCTGCCAGCAGAGGATGTGAAGGGAGACATCACTTTTAGGGCATCAGACACAGCACCATCTGAAGACAGTCATGAGCCTCTTCTGAAACTCTGAAAGCTGCTGATTCCAGTGCCTTGCATAGTTGTGGCCCACCTCCTAGTGGCTGCACTGAGCCATTAAGCTTGGGAGGCAGATATTTTTAGTTGGCATAAATGCCACAGCTGATTGAATCCTCTGTTTGCTGTATGATGATTGTGATGTAGTTGTAGTGGGTGTGCAAGAAACTGTGATCTTCTGTCAGGCCTCTAGGGAGTTGCCTTGTTCTACCTGTGGGATGATTTTAATTGTGGGAGGGGAGGATGGTCACAGGCCTGAAGCCAAGGGACTCCTGGGTTCTATTTCTGGCTCTGCTAGAGAGTCACTGGGCACCTTTAGGTAAGTCACTTCCCTCCTCCCTGCCTCAGTTTCTCCATCAAAAGGATGGAATGCCTACATCCTGGGAGTTGTGAACTTTGATGTGTGACGATGAGAAATGGCTTGAACATATCAAGTGTGTCAGAAGAAGGCAGGCTCTTATCCCACACTGTATAATGTTCAAGATGAAACAGCAGTGACCTATTTAGAAATAGCAGGTCTGGAGGCACTATTCAAGTCAGTAAGTCACCCTGCTGTGATTCCCTTCAACACAAGTTACACCTCTTTCCACAAGCTTCTGGTGGTGGTGAATATGGCTTCTGCATCCCAAAAGCTCATCCCAAACCATGTAGACTGCTGGTAACAAAGCTGCTTTTCACTGGATAGGATGTAGCGGCACTCTAGTCCTCCTGCCTGCAAAACCAGTTGAAAGTGAGAGGAGGGCGGTCTGTATGCTGAGGCAGGAGAAGAGCTGGAGACACTTGCATGTCACCTTAAATACCAGTCCTTGTCTAGCAGAGCCACAAAGCCTTATCATGTAACGGTTCTAATTTGTGGCGACACCAGCATGAGACAAGAATCAGACTCTTGCAGTATGCTCGCTGGAGTCCTCCTCTTTACAGCAGCAGTCACTGGTCTTCCTTGCAGGCCCTGTTGTTCTATATATATCTGGGAGACTAGAGCCAACAGTGGAGAGCTGTCAGTGATGGGGGCAGTGTTGCCCCTCAGCTCCACCAAGGCTTGAGATACAAGATCTGCCTGTATAGCAGGGAAGCCTCTAAAGGTGGCAGCATTCAACCCAAGGGTTCCTATGCTTCTTATTTTATTCAGAATGGTTCTTCTAAGCCTAGAGCAGAGGCTCTGCTCTTGCCAGCCACTGTACTGCACTGAGCTTTACAGAGTGCACATCTGACATGAAGTCTGGCAAAAGGGCTCCAAAGACCCATAAATAATATTTATGCACTGGAACACTTCAGCATAGTTCACTTGAGTGGTGCTGACACAATCTCATAAATAATATTCCTACTTTATGCTTATGATATGAACATATGGCCCCTGCCATCCTTTACAAACGGTCATTGTAGAGCATTGCTGAAGGGTGAACAATGGTGAACGGGAGGAAGAGAAGCTCTGGCCAAGGACATCAGGGCAAACCCCAACTCATTAAAAGTACTCCCAGATCTTGAATCTCCAAGCAGAACCTCGGTTTTTGAGGTCTCATCTGAAGAATCCACACTTCACAATTATTGAGGCCACATTGACTGTACTCCGTGTGCAGTATCCAGAGAGCTTCTGTGATTGGAAAGAGCCATGGGCCACCAGAGAATCAATAGGTTTCAAACTTGAGGCATACTGCACTGGGTTTATCCGCTTCATCATGTTTGTATTTTTTGCACTCACATTTTGAACTTGACGTTTGTTTTCAAGCTGTGGACACAGAGGATGGGTTACAAGCATCTTGTTCATTCTGCTGGCCAAACAGAAGGGAACAGCCAAATAGCCCAAAAGAAGGAAACACTGCAGTTTGCATTGCCAATGTCTTTGGATTTTTAGTATCATCTCTGATTGGTTAATGACATGTTTCAGTGGGGAACTAATAAGTTCCTGAATCTTAGGATTGAACTTGGGTCAGTGCCTGGGGACATTCCCCAATTTAGGATGTTACAAATGCCAAACTGTTCAAATTTACTTCTGCCCTTATGCAGGGAACTGCATTACATATGCCTGCCCCCCCCCAAATCTAAGTTATCAGGGCTACATTGCAAAAAAAGCAAAACCAGGTGTTTTCAGTTACTGAGGGGCCATTGACACTGTTGATTGCATGCTGTGTGTGGTGTCTTACAATTTCTGATTTGCTAAACCATCATGTTTTGTCACTTTGTGTAACAGTTCTTGGCAAAATGGCTCTTATAGGATGTATGTGTCGAGAGCAACATACTCCATTAAGATTTTATTAAAACTGGGTGGCTCCAAGAGATGCTATCTTCTGTTCCTGCAAAGGGCCTGACTCATGTTAAAAGAATCTTTTCTACCTGTGGCCAAAAAATGCTGCCAAGTCAGTATGGCAGTGCTGTGCGCCCACGCAGCGCTGGGTGGACAGGGTTCCACAAAGAGCAGGGCAGGGCCGTTAGACCCAGAGAGTTCAGGTACTCTGGAAAGACTTACCAGTGGAAATTCTCCTTTCCAAAGGTGGCCCACAAGCTTAACAGTTTGGATTGTGCCTTTTTTGATGCATAACAGAAGGCTGAAAGGAACGTTTGTTAGTGTGCTCATTATTTCCTTTGGCCTTCTACCTCAGGAGTATTAGGAATGCCAAGTCTGGTCTTCCACTACTTAAAAAAGCTTATGCATCTTTGATTTAGTTAGTTTATAAGGTGCAGGTTTACCTAGCCTTCTGCCTGTCTTAAGACCCCAGTATTACAACAGGATTGGTGTGGACAGGGCACCATGTCCATGTAGAGCTCCATTAGGGACATCTTCATAGACCCTATTACAGGAATGGAGACTCCAAACTTGCCAGAAGATTCTTTAGAGGCCTGAAATTTGGGGCATCAGGTTTCTCAAAAACATTTTTTTTTAATCATAAAGACAAAAGATATGTCTTAAAGGTTATTAATCTCTCAAGTAGTCAACAGGCTTTTCAGTCTGCCATATGCTGGGAGTGTAAGACCTTAATTGATGAACACATTGATATATTTCAGTGGGAGGGGAAGAAGGCAGAACCCCTATTTTTTGTCAGCAGATTACCTTCAGATCCTCATTCATCTGTGCCCTGGTTCCCTATTTTTTATCATATGTGCTCTTGTATAAGATAATGGTGTCCTTCTCACCCCAGCACTGATGCAAGGTCATCACAAGAATGTGCCCTTTCAGGCTTGGTGTTCTCAGGTGCTGGCAGAAGGAAGCAAAGTGACTGTTTTTACTGTGAAAGCTGGAGCTCCAACCTGTTCTTTTCCCAGCTGGGCACAATATGAGTCAAAATGTATGCTCCCTGACTCCCTTCTGCCCAGAAGCTTCTGATTGCTGCCTGAGCCTCCTCTTAAGCTGGCACTTTCTTAGCTGTACCTGGTGGGCAGCTGTGGAATGAGACAGAGAGGAGGACTACTGTGGGAAGTGCTGAACAGCAGCAGCTTGAACGTATTTGGCAGCAGTAGGAACTGGGCACCAGTCAGGTTTGGGCAATTAATGGTGCTATAGGACTCATGGGATGGAAGAGTGAGCTTGCAGTGTTTTTTATCCTGCAATTGCATGTCAGCAGGCCTTTACTGTCTTCTCCAGAGTGTAGCTGCTGTTATAAATTGACTGCAT
>NW_017728973.1:1284055-1287069 GCF_001723915.1 Gavialis gangeticus
TGGAGCTCCAACCTGTTCTTTTCCCAGCTGGGCACAATATGAGTCAAAATGTATGCTCCCTGACTCCCTTCTGCCCAGAAGCTTCTGATTGCTGCCTGAGCCTCCTCTTAAGCTGGCACTTTCTTAGCTGTACCTGGTGGGCAGCTGTGGAATGAGACAGAGAGGAGGACTACTGTGGGAAGTGCTGAACAGCAGCAGCTTGAACGTATTTGGCAGCAGTAGGAACTGGGCACCAGTCAGGTTTGGGCAATTAATGGTGCTATAGGACTCATGGGATGGAAGAGTGAGCTTGCAGTGTTTTTTATCCTGCAATTGCATGTCAGCAGGCCTTTACTGTCTTCTCCAGAGTGTAGCTGCTGTTATAAAGTGACTGCATAAATCAGCTGCAGATGTGATTAGCATGCGTGTGTATATATTAAAAAGATTTAATTAAAACATCAAACTGGAGAACAGATCAGCTGGGAGTGTGTTTTCTTCCACTAACAAACCAGAAATAAAAAAAAAAATCCCCTAAAGAACAACAGTCCTGTTGACTTTCCATTTTACTCCTAGAATTTTAGGAATGTTCCTCAGATTTGTCTGTGATTCTGCTGTATTTTGACAGTCCCTGGATCCGCCAGGCAGGGAATGTAGCTCGGTTTTGTGTCTCGGTGGCCTTTTATATGGTGAGGGAAATGTTTACTTGTGTTGTAGCAACCAGACAGTATGTTCATGACCATAAAGGGTGCTGATGAGTGACTCACTGGAAGGGAACTTGGGCTTGAAAGTGTTGTCAGATAAAAAAAAACCCACTTAGTGGAGCAAAGTACAGAGAGCAGTTCTGTTCAGTGGACCTAGCAGCACTGAGTTATTTGAAATAGAAAATGTGCAGTCTAATACCCTCTGCCAACCTCACAGCCAGTGGCGACGCGTAGGGGGTGCATGTGCACTCCCTGAGAGCACCGGTGCACCCCCTGATCAGCCACTTAGGCAATGGGCAAGGGGGGCAGGCAGGAGCACCTGTGCCCCCCCTGTAAGCGCCAGCTGATCGCTGCGATCACTGCAGCCGCTTCTCGGAGCGCTTGCTCCCAGGAGTGGCCACAGCCACTCCCAAAAGCGGCTGCAGTGATTGCAGCGATCGGCCGTTGCGGGATCACCCAGAGGGGTCCCTCCCCTGGTCAGCAGGATTGCCTGGGGGGACCTTCCACCCCCGATTGGTGGGACTGGTCGCATGCCCCCCCAACTAAGGCAGCACCAGTCACCCATGCTCACAGCTCCGTTGTTCGCAGTTCCATGCAGATGCCACAGGTTTCTTGTTTCCCCATAACCTCCAAGATATAATGCAACTTGCCTGTGTTTTCTCAGGGAACCTCACACCATATTTCCAGGGTAAATTGCTCCTTTTAAGGTTACTGTGCAGAAGGGGAAAATGTGGCTTAATGTATCAAAGACCATGAATGTGGGTCTGAGGGGGGCGGGGTGATTCTCCCACGTGCACTGTACAGGTAGAGGCATTATGCGTGGGGCAGGAAACCAGATTGTTTCCACTCAAATCAACTCTGAACCCTTTGAGAAGTTAATCAAAATGAATAGATTCTACCTTCTATGCCAGGGGTGGGCAAAATGCGGCCCTGGGGCTGGATGTGGCCTGCCAGGCCATTCTATCCAGCCCGTGGGGCCCCTAAAAATTTTAGAAAATTAATATTTATCTGCCCTGGGCTGCCTGTCATGCAGCCCTCGATGGCTTGCCAGAACTCAGTAATCAGCCCTCTGCCCAAAATGATTGCCCACCCCTATTCTATGTACACTTAGACACACACCTTTTTGTGGGTACTTATGTTTCCTGCCTGTACCAGGAGTTGGGAAATCCCATGAGAAAGTTTCTTTTCCCAGTGACCTGGGATCAAGCAGGCCTGAGTCCCGATGGGCATACTGGGAATCAGAGTTTGAGCATTTGGAGCTGCTGATACTGAGGGTTGTACTATAGTTGTGCATCTGGACTTTCCTAGTGCCAGTCTCAGTATGTTTTCCAGGAAAAAGTATGTGCTTGCAATGCCTGGTGTTTGAAACTGGGGCTCATCCGAACGAGTCATGAGTGAAATAAGGCACACAGGAATAATACTCTATCAGTGGAGATTTACGTAACAGTCAGGCAGCAGGCGCCTGGATTATTCTTCATTGTTCCAGCCGGGCTCCATTATCTTTTCACTACATTTGCACCAGGGCTGTTTTCCCAGCTACATTATCTCTGGAGAGGAAGCTGCAGCAGCAGACTTCCCTCCCCAGACGTGCCTGTTGTGGTGAGGCAAACCCTGCCATTTCTGCTGGGCAGCTCTTCCTGTTCTATCACAGGCTGAGCAGCTCTTGCATAATTGGGAAGAGATCCTTGATGTCCCATGAGCAGCACATGGGTGTGGAGAGCAGCCAGGGCGTTGTGAGGAATCCTTCCTGGCAGCAGGCTCAGGAACTACCCTCCTCTCCCTCTGTGAAAACAGAGCTGTTTTGTTACTCTCAGCATTGGTTGTGCAGGGTCTGATTCAAAGCTTGGAGAAGTCAGTGGAATGGCTCCTCTGGGCTGTTTTGGCTTTGGATCAGGCCACAGTGTTTTCTCTAGGCATAGGCTTTGCCAGCCACATTCCAGCTCGCCGTGCCCAGTTTCTGTGATAATGGTAGACATGTAAACTCGCTGCTATGCTGGGCTTCCAGGCTGGAAGGGACAGCACAGGAGGCAGGACACACAAGGGTGTGATCTAAGGCAGCATTTCTCAACCCGTGGGTCCCAACCCAGAAGTGAGTCACAAGACTATACAAAAGGGTTGCGAACAACCTTTAAAAAATGGATCAACAAGCTTTAAAAATTGATTCTTCTTTAAGGAAGAAAAACATGGGTTTCTTCTTGCAGGCTGGCAGTACCAGCCTGCAAGGGGCTGCTTGGGGCAGGGGGGAGTGGAAGGAAGGCGATCAGGCAGGGGGTGCCATGTGCATGTACATGCACTTACATGCATGTGGCAGCCAGGCTGCACGGAGAGCCCTGC
>NW_017728973.1:1287538-1291668 GCF_001723915.1 Gavialis gangeticus
GTCTATGGGGCGGGGGGGCGGCATAGATGACTGGGGGGTGGGAGGGCACATAAGCAACACTGCCTGCCACCACACCTCCTCTCTAGGGTGGAGCTGTGGTCTGAGGGGAGTGGCAGCAGTGGCTGGGCCATGGCAGCAGGGCAGAGCTGCAGCCCGATGCATGAGTGACTGGCAACAGGAGAACGTGAGGGCAGTGGAGCCACTATCCCTGTCCATTACTCCTTGTGCTGCTGGTGGCTTGGCTGGCATGGGGGGGTCAGGTGGCAATGGCAGCAATGAGTCTCGCTGCCCCACTCTGCCCTCCTGCACTGAGTCTTGTCTGCTGGGCCGTAGAGGCAGCTCTTGCCTGTGCCGGTCCAGCCAAGCTGCAGCCCCATGCCTGCTGTGGGTGCACAAATCTGGGGGGGGGCATGTGCCCCCCTATGTCCCACATCCCCCCTGCCCCACACACTGGGGTGCTGGAGGCAGGGGACAGTGGGTTGGTTGTGAGGGGCACCAGTAAGCTGAGGTGGTTGGGGGGCTGCGGGTCAGGAGTGAGGGGCACTGGCAGAGCCAGGGGGCTGTTTTCTACTTAAACCATTTACTGGGTCAGGACTGGCCATCAATATTTACAAATGGGTCCAAGTACAAAGAAGATTGAGAACCACTGATCTAAGGGAATGTGCCCCAGGCAGAAAGGGCAGGTTTGCCCCTTTAAGGGTTTTGGGGCCTGGGGCCAGCCAGCCCTTTTGGATTTTCAGACCCACCTGGGAAAGCCTGAAGAGTGGAGAGAACAGCTGACAAGGAGCTAAGGAACAAGCTGGCTCCTGTGGTTGGCTGGGGAACCGGACAATGGAAAAGGCCTCTCTGTCCCTGCTGCCTGTATTGATCAGGGGACTAGCTTCTTTACTGTTTGAGCTTTGTTTTGAGAAGTAAAAGCATGCCCTGGTCAAGGGCCTGAATGGACTCTGGACTGGGGGACAGGCCAAAGGCTCATGCGCAAAACGAGGTGGTTTGCTGTCTGTGATAACTAGGATGGCTCAAGTACACCCAGTTTGCAGCTGCAAGAGCTAAGAATGTGTCCTCCAGATCCCTGCATCAGAGGGGCTGTGTCCCAGGATGCAATGCTCTGTCTCTTCTCATCCAAGTGGACCAGCTGTATTATACATTGCAAGCTGCAGTTCTCTCGCTGGCCACCCCCGCCCCCTTCCTCCTGCCCGCCCATCTTAGAGACTGGGACAGTTGTAGGCTGCTCTGTTATATGCCAGGGCCATCGTGGGTTTCAGATAGGTCACACAGCTGAGTTGGTTGCATGTGTACCTATCAAAAGGAGCATCTCCTCAGCAAATGATGCTGCAGCAATTGGAGAGGACAGGCAGTTACTTGTATGGCAGATGTGGAGGTTCTGACCTGGCCTCCATTCTGCACTCAGCTGAACAGCAGCAACCTAACCTCATTTGGTAGCAGTGGGAGCTGGGCATCAGTCAGGTTTGGGCCCTTAGTGGCATTATGAGACTTTATGGCATGGCGGAGTGAGCTTGTAGTGTTTTTCATCTTGCAGTTGCATGTCAGCAAGCCCTTACCGTCTTCTTCAGACAGAGAGGTTCTGGAGTCAACAAGGGGTTGATAAGTATCTGAGCTCTCAGGATATGGCTCCTTTCCAGACAGTTATGCCAGGGAGAGATGGGGGAATGCCTTTGTTCTTGCTAATTGTGTTGATTCAGAGGGAAGGAAGTTGCTGGAGTTCCTGATGTTCCTGGCTCAGCAGGGGCCAGGGTCTTGGGGAGTTGAGGGATTGCTCCAGCAGGTGTTGTTATGGAGAAAATGAGCACTGCCTTCCTGGGGCCTGGGGATTTGTGCTGGGATATCCTGGCCCCCTCAGGAGCATGGGGGTTGTTTTCTTCTAGATCTACTAATCAGATTAATACAGCAGATGTTGGCTTCTTCAGATTAATCTCCAGAAAGCAGCACAGTGAGGACCTGGTGAATAAGCACGGCCCACAGCACAACTTTCTGTTCCCAACAGCCCCCCAGAGCCAAACTTCTTGAACCTTTGCCCCCCACTGCAAGGGGCAAGCTGTAAACCTTTCCTGCGTGACTGGGTATTTGCCAGGTTTCTGAAGTGTGCACTTCGTGAAACAAGCTTTTCTTTATTAGTCACTGTGGAGATGGGAAAGAATTTGGGGGAAATGTTATAATTTCTCTCAAGGCATGAAGTTTTCTTGTGCTGGAAAAATGGGAGCAATCAGAAATGTCCTCTTTCACCCAGGGGTAACTTTGCTGAACTCACTGGGAAAGGGATGGGGGTGAGATCAGATAAATCTATATCACATCGCATATTCCAGGATAAAGTAGGGAGGATTCATAACTGAAGCAGCCACAGGTATTGGGCTGAGCAGCTCTGCATCTGCACAGACTCGTGTCCTGTCCTTCATCTGCGTACCATTGTGCTGGGGATATGTCTGTGCATGGGTAACAACATGCCAAATCTAAGCATTGGCTGGAACAGCAGATAGGTTCATGCTACCAGCTGTATCATGTTTCAGGTGGCTGTTGTGCGAATAGGACTCTCTTCCTCTATTGTGCTGGAGGGACAAAAATGCCATGATTCAAGGAGCATTTTCACTATATTCATACCTCTAGGGTGCTTAGGGGACCTAGGCAAGTTTGCAGCTAATGAGTGCTCCTTTTTGGTCACAGTTTTAAATAAATCAAACAGTTTGCCTGGCAAGATGACCTTGGACTTTGCCACCATTTTAGTTCACTAGCTTGGAGCATGGTTGGGTCTGTGGTTGCTTAGGTGGAGGAACATATAGCACACAGACTTACACTGAGGTGAAGGGTATGCCTTGATACATGGGCTTCAGCTTCCCACAATGCTTGAATTTGTTGCTGGGATAGCTTATGTCATTGCATCCTCATGGAGTTGAAGGGCTTGGATTCAGGACATATTTCACCAGAGAAATCAGGTCTCACACCAGAGCCCTAAACAGGTATACTCCCTTGAATCAGATGGACAATTAGCCTTTGAAAAATCAGGAGTAAAGCTACACTGTTATAAATTATACTAGTTTAGATGTCTGTCTGCAAGTTATCATGGGATAGCCATTTGTTCAAGCCAAGAAGACTGGTATGGGCTCCCCTACCACCTAGTGGCAGTGTGCAGTAGTAGCAATCTGTAGGACATAGCTGCGTTGGAGTAATGCCTTGACTGTGCACTCCAGATCTTTGTTTGATTGACGCCCGTGTACAAAGCTGGTGTCAGTTTCACAGGTGTAAATGTGTCCTGTTTCCAGGCCCAAAGTGAGGCAGGGGGAAATGGATGCCAGGAAAAGTCAGGATTTGTTTCAGGCATTTTCAAAATGAACCTTGAGCAAATCCTGCTGTGTTGGGGCTTGTAGCTTGTGCCCTTCTGATTTGCAGCAATTCAGCCATCCTACTTTGGGGCATTTCAGGTGTTTTGGTGGGGACAAAATGAGTAGACCCATGGCTGTGAGCAAACAGACCACTTTCCTCATTTGCTCAGAACAAATTGCTTCATGACTTGTAATTCTCTCCTGTTCTCAGTCAGGGCCTTCCTCTTAGACATGTCCAGCAGGCAGCCCTTGACACCTCCTCAAAAAGCAGCATGGCTGGGTGACTAGGTGATGCTAGCTGGTAACATCAGAGGTGCCCAAACTGCTTCACTGATTTGATCAGCTTCTCCCACTGGCACCACTGCAGATCAGAAGGAACTCAGTGGAGCTCACAGCTTAGGCCCCTGTGCCAGCCTCCAGGAATGGTGCCCTTGACTTTTATCTTCCCTCCTTGGCAATAAGTCTGTGTAGGCTTGTACCCTCCATGAGTTCCACAAAAGAGGTGATGCCTCCTGCAGTGGGAGCTGGCTCAGAAGTTGTTCGTTTCCTGGGAGGTATTCCCGGGGGGTGCTTTTGTGTTAAATGAGCATGGGGGTGGTCAGTTTGCTGTGGGCAGTTTGTCCATGGCAATGCAGGAGAGGTGGATTCCAGTACACGCGGCCCTCTCTCTGCATATGCCCAGGGGCCAGGCAAAACCCAAGGGCAGTGCTGAGTTCTAGTATAGGGCCCATTCACATGCTTCCTCTCTCTCGTGCTGGCTTCCTGATAGCGTGCTCATCCCAGTAATTCCACGCC
>NW_017728973.1:1296668-1299389 GCF_001723915.1 Gavialis gangeticus
TGAGAGCCCTTTGGTCTGAGGATAGAAAGAGCCCCCATAGCTTTGTAGCAAAACCCCAGGATTTTTTTGGTTTTGGTTTTTTTCCCTCCCCTCTTTCCTGGCTGTCTCCTCCTTGCCACCAGTTTTCTTTTTTTCCCCCTCCCAGCTCTGTAGATTAAAATGACTTGGGTGATAAATCCTGGAGCCATGTACTGCAGCCTTGCAGCTGTGACGCTTCGTACAGTGATGGGCTATTTCCAGCGTGTCCTGAGAACATAGAGGTGATTCACTGGAGCAGGGATGCACGCTATGTGCTGCTCAGATGAAAACGAATCTCATTCCAAATGAATGTGCCCCCCTCCCCTGGCATGTGTGCCTTGCGTGCATGCACTCACCCAGCAGCAGGGGCACCAGACGTTTGGCTGTCACAGGGCAGTGGAGAAGTTGAATGAGTTTCTCTTCTGTCCCTGGCAGAAGCAGAGTAACCAGATGGACTGACTGCATGGAAATCCAGTCATCAAGGCTCTGTGCCTGGCTCTGACACTGACTTGCTGTGCAGCTTCAGGCAAGTCACTTAACTTCAGTGTCCCCATGACCAAAATGAGGATAAAAGGGCTTGGGGATTTATTAGCCAAGTGGCACCTCAGCCATCACATTTGAATGAAGTTTGGGGAAAAGTTCTGGAAGGCTCCCAACATTAAGGCAAAGCCAGTCTTTTTACAAAGCACCTGCCCCAGATCTCCCCCAACCTAGCATCCAAACCCCTAAGCTCAGAGCAAGCTCTGAATTCACAGTGCAGCAGCCTCAGGTGATTCACTCCCTCACTTGATTCCTTATCAGGAGGTCTTACCAGGCATGAAGGAGGCAGTCAAAGAATTTAGGAGGCAGGGGGGGAAACCCATCACCACCCTATAAGTAGATTCAAGGCCATGCTGTGTTCTGGCCCCACTGAGAGATGTGTATGGGACAATAAAGAGCAGCAGATGGCATCCTGATCCCATGGGAGATGGTTCTCCAAAGATGCTTTCATAGCAAGCTGGAGGGGTGCTGATGGACTGAGGCATTGCTTCCTGGTAGCAGGGGCAAAGGGTGCATATGGAGCCGTGTAGGTGCAGCAGAGCATCAGCACAGAGTCTCATGCTGGAGGATGCAGTGCAGATCCCTTGCGGCAGCTAGAGGTGCAGCTACACTGCCTCCTCCACCTCCCCAAGGAGGTGTGATGCATGGACACCACAGCATGGGCCAGCCCTCCCCGTCCTCCCAAGCCTAAGCCTGCTGTGCTGACTCTTTCCCCCCACCCTCCCCACTGTAAGAGAGAGAGCGAGAATCTCACAGGGCAGGAGAAGAATAAGAAGTCTAGAAAATCACAAGTAAGAAGAGCCAAGTACAGGACCTCTGAGCATGAATGGCATGGAGCAAAGAGAGGAGTGTCACCTGCTGAGAACAGCCTGTCATCCTCCCTCACTCACACCCGCATACTGCAACATGCATGGGGCACTGCATGCAGATCCCAAGGCGTGTGACAGGGGAATGCATGTCTAAGCTGCAGCCCGTTGCATGCTAGTATTGGGCATTGTCAGAGGGATCTATATGCAAAGGGTGAGATCAGAGTCCTCCACCAGGCCAGCTGAGAGCCAGGTACTTCCCAGTCCACCTTCTTGAGCTTCTGCATGGTTCTGTCTCTGGGGCCACAGCACAGTCCTAGTCTTTTAGTAGGAAAAACCCAGTCATGTTAAAACCTGCTGTGCACAGCAACTGCTGATAATTGTAAAAGCCAGTGGGCTCATAGGCTAAGCCTGCATCCACCCAGGCAAAGGTGCTTCCAGAGATGTAATGAATACTTAGATGCTGCCTCAGGAGAATGATCTCCCTCCATCCTTCTCTCCCTCCCTCCATTAATGCTAATCACCATTAACATTAGTGGGTTGGCCCTTGCCTGCAAGGATCTTTGAATGTTTTATAAACATTCAGAGAGGAGCCTGAGATTGTTATGAGATTCACAGATGTGACAGC
Source organism: Gavialis gangeticus (assembly GCF_001723915.1). Classification (NCBI taxonomy): domain Eukaryota; kingdom Metazoa; phylum Chordata; order Crocodylia; family Gavialidae; genus Gavialis; species Gavialis gangeticus. Next base: position 1,298,661 of record NW_017728973.1, read on the forward strand.
AGAGGCCCAGAGAAGGGAAATTACTTGCCCCAAGGCCCCAAGGTAAAGCTGTGGCCGAGTTAAGAACAGAACCCAGAAGTCTTGATTCCCCTTCCTTGCTCTGGTTACTAAACTCCTCTCTGTCCTAAAGACATGACTAGAATCCACAAGCGCTGGCCGCTCTGTTCCAGCCCCTCCTGCTAGAGTGCTCCCTGCACCCAAGGGAGTTTGCCATAGTAATTCTCCAAGTGCTTTGCTCTGTGAATTTTCTGTTCTCAAATTCCACCCTCCACTCCCACTCCTGCAGAGCTGCTGCTAAGTGCAGTTGCTGGAGGAAGGACATGATGCCTGGAGTGGCACAGTTGGCCGCAGGCTGCAGAGACACAAACCACATCCTGGCAGCTCAGCCTAGCCTTTCCCCATGCCCTTCCCCTTCTCTCCTGCTGTAGGAGGCCTGGCAGGACATAGTGATTGAGGCAACCAGCCCTGGAATGCATGGGAAGAGGAAGGCCCCTGAAAACAGCTTGCAAACAAGGCAGTCCCAATGGGTGCTCCATGCTGCAGCTTGTCTACGTGTTCCAAGCCAGCAGCTGGAGCAGATGAAACTGTGCCTGGCCTGAGTCCAGGCTGCCATAGCAGCCTCAGTAGGGTGAGAGGCACATGGAGGGCAAAGAGCCGGGGCTCAGAGCTAGTCCCGCGGAATAAGTAACTCTGTGGGGTGTTCTGTGCCCCAGCCAGCTCTCTGTGGGG
>NW_017728973.1:1304389-1312594 GCF_001723915.1 Gavialis gangeticus
ACTGTGCCTGGCCTGAGTCCAGGCTGCCATAGCAGCCTCAGTAGGGTGAGAGGCACATGGAGGGCAAAGAGCCGGGGCTCAGAGCTAGTCCCGCGGAATAAGTAACTCTGTGGGGCGTTCTGTGCCCCAGCCAGCTCTCTGTGGGGCCCAGACTCCTGAAGAGTTAGTGGGTAAAACCTGAAGCAGGGATAGAACATTTTTTTTTAAAGAAATTTTTTGTGTTCCCAGCCAAATCAAATCCAAATCTGTGAGTCAGTTCAAAACCATAAGTGGCCCTACAACTGGCAAACATCCTCCACCTCCACCAGGGGCTTCAGATATTTCCAGAGTCTTTTGGCAGGCATCCTATGTGCAGGCCCAAACCCGGAGGCTTGGGGTTTGGATGCCCCCAAGTTTTCACCTGCCCTCAGTCATATGGCCGCAGAAGCAAGCTAGGGAGGAGCCTCCCATTTCTGTGAAGTGGGCTTTAAGCCCCAACATCTTAGTGGGTACTAAACCACACCAGAAGAACAGTTATCCCCCGGGAACACTTAAGGAAAACTGCCTTTATGGACCCAGATACATGGTGTTTCTGAGAAAAGATGAAGGTTCTCACAGTCACTGTGAAGTCAAGAAACTTCCTGCTTATGCTTGAAACACTCACCCTGGACAGCCAGGCAGATTAGAGCCTCTGAACAGAGGGGTGAGGGACCTCTTGGGGTGCAGTAGGCACACGTGCAGAAAAGCGGGGACCTGAGCTTTTTCTCCCCTTTCTTGTGATTTAATTTTTCCTCAGCTGACATGTTCTGGTTTCCCAGTTAGTAATGTGACGTGTATCCCGGCCCCTGCCCTGCCCTGGGGGAAGTGGAACACTCTGCCAGTGTGCAACTGGTGTTAAGTAGAAGGCTAGCACCAAAACAGAAATCTTTCAAAAACCTCCCTCCTTTTCTAGGGGGCAGGCCAGTACTATCTGCACCATTGCCATCATTAGCATTCAAACAACAGACTTAGGCACTCCCTTGAAAAATCTCAAGACTGGCTTAAAACTCAGGGGTTTACAAAGAAATAAACTTCTCTTTCTAAATGTGTCTTCTTGTTTCTGAATCTTTTGAGTTCCCATTTCCCAGTCCCTCTCTGCAACCGTGAGGACTGAAAACTTCCCTTTTCTGTTACGTGACAGCAGAGATTGTCTTGGAATCATATGCCTTCTGGACCTAGGACTTTCAACACTGAGTATACAGAAGCTCATGATAAAGCCATGAAAGTTAGCAGTACTGCAGTGGAAAAATGGAGTCACAGGGCCCATCTACACGTGCAATTAGTGCACATGAATAAACGTTGGTGCTGATTGCTCCAGATTTTTTTTGCTGCTGGGCGCACCATTTGAACATGCGGTCTGGAGCGATTAACTCTGGAGGAATCAGCTCCAGAGTTTATTCATGTGCAGCACATGGAGCCCAGTTGGAGCAGCCCCAGCTGGCAGGGAACTCTGGGAGTCAGCCTGGGGCTGCTCCGACTGGACTCAGTGTGCTGTGGAGGGGCTGGCTGGGGCACGAAGGTGCTTCAGCATGGAGCTAGTTAGCAGGCAGCCCCCACACTGAAACACCATTGTGCCCCAGCCAGCTGGGGCAGCATCTACACATGCACTGCTGCTCATGAAAAAACTCCACAGCAGGGTATTCTGCATTTGGGGTAATGACTTTGCATTCTGCCCTGTAATCTGTATTTACAAGTACTACCCTGCTGTAGAGTTTATTAGTTTTGTGCACCCTAATAGGGATGCACGCGTAGATGCTGAGATGTTTACTGTGCAATTAATTGTCAACTGCACAGTAAACGTCTCGTGTAGATGTACCCACACAGTGCCATCCTGTCCAGTCCTATGCCTCGTATTACCCTTTATCCCCTTGGCAAAGCAAAGCAGGCAGAGAATTCTGGATTGGGAACATTTTATACTTGCATTGCAGAGCAGTACCTCACCATGTGAGGGTCAGACAGGGTTGGCGTAGGCCCATGGGGGAAAGCATTTGCAAAGCGCCACATAATAAAGGAAGGGAGCCTGTTCTTTCAGCTCAACTGTAACATCCCAGGCCCCACCCTAGCAATAACCCTGCTGGCCTGTTGTGCAGAGACCTTCCAGCTGTCCTGATAGCCTGTTGTGAAATGGAGCAAGGGGGAAAACTGTGAAGTGAGGGCTCCTGCGCCTAATTGTGTTTGGCTGTGAGAATAACAATAGGAAAGTTCTGATTGTCTAAAAAGATGTTGACAGAGACCTCTGGCCAGGGGCAGGAGATGGGGGAGCCATTCAGGCCCACAGATACTCTTGATGATTTGGCAAACAAAGAAAGGATGGAAACTTTCCAGTGTAAATGGTGAAAGTGAGGTAATGCCCTCAGCAGACTGGAGAGGAGAGGGCAAGGGAAACAGCCCTGGGCCCCCGCCAGGCTCCTACAGCCCTGTGCTGCAGACAGTGCACAGGTTATGGGGACTACGAGGGGGAGAATTTGTCCTCCACATCCTGGCTCTGTGGCATCTGAAAGCAGCAGAATCATTGTCATTCAGAGATCACACCGCTGGTCTCAAACTCTTCAGGGCCCCATACTCAGATGGTCGCTGGAGAAAGCCATCTTGGACTATGGCTGGGGCCTCCTGGCTGAGGACCTCCCAAGAACTCGGCTCTTCTATCTCCTGTTGGCTCCCTTGCTAGTCCTGAGCATCGCAACACACTGAGATGCCTGCAGCATCTGGAGCATCCCACCTTCCTTGGCTGAGCCACGGGGTATTTCTAGCTCCACTTTTGTGCCTTTGTTGAACTTAGTGGACAACAAAGATGTTTGAAATGATCCCTCAATTAGCTGATTTAGCAATTGAAAACAGGATGCTCCACGTTTATTTTTTACCCTGATTTGGGGATGAACTGAGGCCCCAGCTGAGCTGTTTCTGCAGTCCCAGGGTAAAAGGTCAGGGTGTGGGGAGGACCAGTGCTTTTGGGGTAGGATTGGGCACCAGGACTCCTGGGGTCTTCTGAATAACCTTCAGTGAATCCCTCCCAGTTCTGTGCCGAAGAGGGGAGTAGAGAAGGGGGGGAGGCAATGAAGCCATTTGTTTCTTTTTTCATGTTGCCAGGATACTTCCCCTCAGTCTGGGAAGCTCTGGGGGAGGCTGTGAGATTTCATGTCCTTAGGCATATTCTGGAACAAGAATATTTGTTATGAAGGCTATAAATTCCTCCGTCTTTCCCACCTCCTTGGCCTCTTGCTGCCTGTTATAAAGATTACAGAGAGATTTTTGCTCATGGGCAGGGTGATAGCATTTCTTGCAGGGCACGAGGTGAGGGGATGTTGGGTTTGGCCTCCCCAGAGGAAAGTCACTGCGGCACCAGCTCAGCGCAACCCCCTTTCCAAGAAAAAAACCGAGGCACCAAGAGGGGAAGGGAACTCATGGAAGTCACATAGGGAGCTAGGGGTACAGATCCGGGAATAAGGAGCTCAGGTCCTGATCAAACACTATTCCCTGCTCCCTTTCCTAGAGCCATGAACAGAAGGCAAGAGCATGCCCCTTACAAATCAACTATAATTTCTTGGGAACGGAGTTTTGCTCTCAATGACAGGGCATTTACTCTTACTGAGCTTTGTGCTCTTGGGATGCCCCTCACTGTGCACCAGGGGGCACTCGTTATCCCTCTCTGTTTCCGCAGAACTGGGAACAAGCCCTTCCAAGACAGAGGTCTCTGCCTGGTTTTCAGTGCTGGGAGCTTTTTAAAGTTAAGGGTAGATCATTTCTGCCTGGCAGATAAAGGGAAATCCACAGGGTGGGCATCTGGATCTGTGTTGTTAGAACAGGGCTAACCATAAGCTTTCAAGGTTCTTTGGGTAGATATGCTATCTTTTATTAGACCAACTGAGTAGCTGGGGAAAAGTGCACTCATCTAGTGCACCAAACGCCCTGATGGAAAATATGTAGGAGAAACCAAGCAGCAACTGTGCACCAGAATGAACGCACACCGACAATCTATCAAAGACAAGAATACCCAACTACCTGTGGGTGCACACTTCTCACAGGACAATCACTCCCTCTCCGACCTCTCACTTCTAATCCTCAAAGGGAACTTACAAAACACTTTTCATAGAGGAGCCTACAAACTTCACTTAATAAATCTACTGGATACAAAAAATCAAGGACTCAATATAGACATTGGATTCATGACACATTATAACCTGCCTGACATCTGAATCACCAGGTACCTGCCAGACCTGACCTTTCACACTTTTCTTTCCCCTCCCTACCTCCTTTCCTTCCCTCTTTTTCTACCCTTTGTATTCCTAATTTCGAGCTATTTACTTTTTCACAGACAGCCTTTTTTCTGTCTTGGAAAACTACTACAGTAGAGTCTCCCTTACTTACCTTTGCCCCCCCCCCCTTTTCCCCCTCCTTTCCCTTCTCTGCCTTTTGTTTTCCTAATTGCCACCTATTTACATTCTCACTTTTAGCTTCTTTCATGTCTTGGAGTCTCAGAACAGCAGAGACTGTCTATTCCTGAAGAAGGGTGATTGTGCTCAAAAGCTTGCAAAGAACTTTTTCCCAACTACTTGGTCTAATAAAAGATCACATCTACCCAAAGAACCTTGCAACATGGCTACACCAAAAACCCAGAAACATAAGCTTTGGGATTTAAGATCCAGTCTATCCTCAGTCTACCTGGACCTGGCAAGAGGCCCATACATGGGAATTTCCCATGCTGTAAGCGGAGACTAAGCCCCTAGGGGAAAGCCAGCAGGTGCCCTTGACAGGATCACAGATGATTTCTGAGGACCCAAATCCCTGCAGTCCTGAGGGGGTTAAGGAACTGGCTGAAGATGATGACTCATTGTGCATAGACATTGGGAACTCCAAGAGATGACTCAAGTGAATACCTCCCCTTGCAAGTGGAGCTCTGTGCCTCTTCCTATAGAGGGCCTAGGGTTTGCATCTTCCAGTGTCATGCTAGGGTCTGCACAGACACCAGCCTAAGCCTCATGAGGCAGTGATGCTACTTCGCTGCTTGGGAGGTCATTTCCCAGTCATACAAGAGGACTGGGGGTGTCTGACCAGTGCTGGGAGATCTGTGTCCCACCATGGGGAAGGGCTGAGATGGGGCAATGAGGCACTCCCTGTGCACTCAGGGCTGTCAGTTCCATTTCACCTCCTTCCCAGCCCCTCTTACTTTGTAGGGCAGGTTGGAAGCCCAGGCAGCTGGAGCTGTAAGAACAGAGAGGCCAGCTGTGCTTCTCTGCAGACACCATGCCCCTGATGCTGCCTGGGTTTGTTTGCAATGTGATTTGTTAAACTCTGCTTTCTGGGCCAAGCTGCCTTTGCTGCCTGCACTTCAGAGATTAGATGCTGGCTTTGAGTGAAAGCAAGTCTTGATCATGGAAATGCATGTTGAGTCTTTTGCAAATAAGTACCTGGACAAACCCAGGTGCAGATAACTTTAGTATATAGAAATATGCAAAGCCCGTTTGTATCCAGGCTGCTGCTCTGGGGAGATCCTGAAACATGGACTACAGTGGATGCCACCAGGCTCAGGAAGTATTCAAAGGGACGCTATGCATTATGTGCTACTGTTTGCAGACATATGCAAACCCCTGCATTCTTCTCTGAGGCTGGTGTAAATGGAGAGTGTCTCTCTTGGAGTCAGCGGAGCTAGATGTGGATGAGAAGGTGGAGACTGCATCTTTGGTCATGGGATAGAAACAAATCTCATAGCTGAACTGTCCTTGTAGCACTATGAACAAACTAGGATATTAGAGTCTGATGCAGATGCCTGGCACTGCTGCCAACAGCTCTGGGGATGGGGACAGAGGAGGGAAGGAGGATTGGGAAGAGGGCCATGGGCAAAGCCCCAGTTCCAGTGTCTTCAGGTCTCTTCTGTGGCTAAAGCACTGATGGGTTTCTAACCTAGCCCTGTGTGGCAGAGCAGATATAACTGTGCTTAAATTTAGCAATGAGCTGTTTTGCAGGAGATCTGAGTCCTCATAGGAGTCATTTACGAGGTATTTTGAAGAGAGGGATGAACCCAGGCCTGATAGCAGCTGCCAAAGGCTGAGTTTGGTCCCCGGGGTCAGATTATTCATAAACCTCAACCCCCATTATTTCTCTGTTCCAGTAAGGGTGAGTGGCTGGGTAGCAGCTTCAGGAGCTGCTCAGACTGAGGGTAGGAGCAGCTGGGTGCCACATGGGTTTCTCACAGATTCCATTTTGTGTCTTGCAGGATGAAGTGAAGCTCCCATCCAAGGTGAGCATCAGCAAGTCTTTGAAGGAGACTGAGAAGCAAGAGAAGGAAGGCGAGGTCGAAGAGGAGCCCCTGGGTGAGGACCACGCTGATGAGGAGCACATCCAGCTCTCCTCAGATGAGGAGGTGGAGATTGAGGAAATCATTGAGGAATCTCGGGCAGAGCGCATCAAGAGAAGCGGCATGAAGAGGGTGGACAACTTCAAGAAAGCTTTCTCCAAGGAGAAGATGGAGAAGACAAAGATAAAGACCAAGGAAAACCTAGAGAAAACGAAGCATAACCTGGAGAAGACCCGGCACAACCTGGAGAAGAGCATGAACAAGCTAGGCACCAGGATTGTGACTAATGAGAGAAGGGAGAAGATGAAGACCTCTCGGGACAAACTGAAAAAGTCTTTCACCCCTGACCACACCATTTATGCCAGGTCCAAGACAGCTGTCTACAAGGTGCCACCTTTCACTTTCCATGTCAAGAAGATCAGAGAGGGTGCAGTGGAAGTGAAAGCCACAGAGATGGTGGAAGTGGGAGGGGAAGAGGCAGACACAGATCTGATGAGAGAGGAGAGCCCCGAGATGCACACGCTGCTGGAGATCACAGAGGAGTCAGACGCTGTGTTGGTGGACAAGAGCGACAGTGAGTGAAAAGGCAGAGGCACAGGAGAGTTTCTGAACGGACGGCTGAACACGTAACCTTTCACACTGCGAGATCTCCCTGGGGGAGCCCCAGGGACCATATACACAACGCATCCTTATTACTCTGGAAAGCCAAAGCCACTCCCCCACCACGGAGGACAAGGTGTCTTTTATATTTTAGTTTTAGCACATAGAGGAGGTAGGAACACAGGACTTTTTCTTTTTTATTACACCATTAAACCAACCCTTGGAGACCATTTCTACTTCAGGCTGTGTCAGAGTTTGCAAGCTGCCAGGCCCAAAGTGACAAGCATGCAGCCAAGCAGGACTGTGCTAAAACCAAGATAACTGTTGTACACCTAGGAAAGACTCTTTCACAGCAAGCTGAAAGACTTGGTGTCAAGAATGCTTCCTGCTCAGCAACCTGCCCAGTGCCAGAGACCATGGAGTCCACGCAGTTATTTCCCACCAAGGCAGAAGGAGGAGAGAACCCAGGATCAGAGCTGGTGGGCAACAGCCCCATCCCTCCCTAAGAGCTATCCCCCATGGCCATTCGGTCACAGATCTCTAGTGCCTGATGGATCTCTGTGGCAAGGGAAGAATTCAGCAAATTCTGCTGGCGGGCAGAGAACGTGTGAAGCTGCGCAGTGTCGCATGGTGCTGGGGTGGGGTCTTCCCCCACTGCTGTGACCCTGGAGGACTTGAGCAGTTCACGTACCAATATGAAGGTCGCTGTTGTTACATAGCACCCAGGTACTGTGGGAACTGTGGTGCCTGTGCCCATCCCAGTCTTGGCATCGTACACACCCAGGGCCTGCTGCTGCTACCAGCTACACTGATGCCATCCCACTGAGCTTTCTGGGATGGCACCAATGGAGTAGGAGGCTCAGCATAGGCTGTTACATTCCTGTGCCTACAGTGCCTGTGGTCCTGAAGGGGTTAAAAGTCTGCCTGCTGGAGGCACAGCAAGGGGAGACCCTCGAGGAATCCTGGCATGTACAGGGAGCTGAGTGGGGCTGAGGGTGCCCAGTCTTGGCTCCCTACACCTCATGGCAGCCGTGGCTTCAGCAGCCAGTGAGGGACGTGCTTACTGGCCAAGAGGGAGAGTGAAGGTGCAAGCAGGGGGGCTGGAGGGTCCAGCCCTAGAAGCTACTGACTTCTAGAAGGGCTAGCGGATGTGCTGATGCCATGGGAGGAAGACAGAGTGAGAAGGACTCATGGTCAGGCAGAGAGCGCTTTTGACACCAGTCTGTGGGGCCTGATCCTGAGCAGTGCTGAGCACCTGTCTTGCTTTTGGGAGTCTCAGCACAACTCAGGGTTAG
>NW_017728973.1:1317594-1319375 GCF_001723915.1 Gavialis gangeticus
GGGCTGGAGGGTCCAGCCCTAGAAGCTACTGACTTCTAGAAGGGCTAGCGGATGTGCTGATGCCATGGGAGGAAGACAGAGTGAGAAGGACTCATGGTCAGGCAGAGAGCGCTTTTGACACCAGTCTGTGGGGCCTGATCCTGAGCAGTGCTGAGCACCTGTCTTGCTTTTGGGAGTCTCAGCACAACTCAGGGTCAGGCCATGTGCATTTCCCACCACCCACATCCCCACTTTCTGCCAGATGTGCTTTCATTGCCATGTAAGTGCTGTAGCGAGGCAGCTGTAAGCTAGTGTGCAGGCTCCAGCTTGCTCCTGGGGCTTGGTGCACCGAATTTTGTGTACACAGATATTGCAATGGCTTGCTGGGCCCCTGTAGCCATCACACAGGAAAGGAAAGCAGCAGGGACTGTGTGTATGTGGACACAGCACTTCCCCTGGAAAGCTGGGTGGCCTGTGGTTCCTGGCCGAGGGGGAGCTTGGAGCTGGTAACCCCAGTAGCCCCTCACGGCTGTCCAGAGCAGGGCAAAGCTGCAGGAGAGGTCTGGCCTGTCCCTCCCTTTGGTCTGTACCTGCCTGGCATGGATGCCTTCCTTAGTGCCCAGTTTCCCATAGGAAAGCGGAGGGGTCTGTTATTGCGAACGCAGCTAAAATATATAATCTTGCTTCTTTATTACGAGCATTTGCTTTTTATTGCTCATTGCACGCCTGTCCTGTCTACAGCCCGGGATTTTCCCTGCTGCCCATGGGGCTCAGGGCTTGGGGCCTGCTCCAACCCCTCAGTTGGAGCCCATGTCAAGGGTGGCTTTGCCAGGTGGCATCTGGGCTCCATCCCAGGCTCCTTTGTTTCTCTGTTGGGTTCTTTTCAAGCACTGAGAAGATGTTCCTGGAGTGCCACGCTGCCACCAGGGAGGGGCAGGAAAAGACAAAGCTGGATGGGCTTTTGCCATTTCCAGGCTTCCTGGGCCCCAGGATGGGAGCACAGACCAAGAAGGCAGCTCCAATCTCCTCCGCCCTGCCAGGCCCATCAGCTCCAACCACTGTGGTGGGATGTTGAGTTCCAAGCAGTCCCAAAGGAGCCTGGGGTGGGCAAGGGGAGCCCAGCCTACCCCAGGTTTGGATCAGTCCTCTGCTTGCTGCCAGAACTACAAGTCTCAGTCCCATTAGACTCCCCTAGCCCTGGGCCTGCCAGCAGCAGACATGTACTGGAGTGTAGCAGCCCCACAGCCCAGAGCCCGGCCCACTGCCCAGGGCAATCCCTCCAGCAAGGGTGGGGATCTTGCAACTGGCTGCAGCATAAACTCCTGCTTCCAGACCACTCTGCAGGGGAAAAGCCCTGCAGGCCCAGGGCTGGTGGAGGAGTATCTGGGGTGAGGTGGTTGTCCACAGGCATTCTCCATTTCTAAGGGCCCATCTATCGTTTTTTACATACCTATTTTTTCTTACACAGAAGCCGTAGCCTAGAGTACCTGACATCCAGGGCATGGGCAGGCATTGGCCTCGGGAGGTTGAAGGACATCTGGGTTTGGTACCACACTTGGCATTGCTGACCCCCCATTGGGGGAGGGAGCGATGTTTGTCTATGGAGGGGGGCAGAGAGCGTGTCCAAGGCCCCCTCCCATGCCAGGGTGTGAAATGTAGCTGTGGGGTGATGGGAGCTTAGACAAAGCTTTATTCGTTTTCTATGACTGCATCCTGGTGAGCAGCTCAACTAATAAAGTTTCTTTTCTAAAAGGACAAGTGTACAGCGTGGTCACAAGTAACTGGGGTTGAAGGGTGCTGGG
>NW_017728973.1:1319426-1330960 GCF_001723915.1 Gavialis gangeticus
GTTACCGCCAAACGCTGTGCAAAGAACAGAGCCAGGGCAGGAGTCATCCTTCAGACATTGACTCTGTCTTTTGGGCAAGGCACTGTGCAGCCCAAGGGACATTACCCAGCCTGTCTCACATGCATTCATTCAACTTGAGCAAAGCAGCTTTGGGAACTGAAAAAAAGGAGAACCAGCAGTTCAAAAACAAGTTAAACTTTCCTCCTCAAAGGGGTAGTGAGTTCCTGCAAACCTGCAATGGAGTCGTCTCATTCCCCAGGCTCTCGGGCTACCCCACCTCAGGACAGAGCCTTCTTGCCTGGTGTTAGCTGGCTGTAGGTTACACAGACCAGTCCTGGAGATGGAGACACCCCATCCCATAGCTTGTGGTCACCAAGCTGGAAGGCCTGGCCCAGCTCCTACTCCAGCTTCAAGGGGAGCAATCCAGGCTTCTTATTCACACTGTTCCTGTGGTGTGGGCAGAAGAGGTTGAATGCCCCAGGGCAGTAGGCAAAGCTGATTATGCCACTGTAGGTGGCGGGGGGCACCTTTTCACTGTAGGTGGTAGGGGGCTTACTGGCCACAGTAAGCCCAAGGGAGTGCTAGAACACCAATTCTAGACTGTGTGATAGAGAGACTTCCTCCACAGAGCTGTGCCCAAAGTGCACCCTCCTGTGAATATATGCCAGGCACTGGCACTGCCCAGCTAGCAGCAGCATTACCACATCCACTCAGTTGCAGACACAAAGCAAACCCAGCTCTGCCCAGCCTCTCACAGTGGTGTCAGGAATCAGGCGGAGCTGCTGGACACTGACTCACTAGCGACGAGCAAGCAGGTGTGACTTCAGCAGCAGGATTACTGGTCTGCTGGTGTCTCCACTCCAAAGAGCCCTCCCTTGGCCTGCTTCCTTCCCAGCTCTTGGAGCAGCTCAGTCCCTGACACTGAGTCACAGGTGTAGGATTATCATTTGGCATGACTTGAAGGCTTAGCAGTTCTGCAGCAGGTTGATGCCCTGTGAAGGTGGGGAGCCACAGCGACTGCTGACACTGTGCAGTGAGTAAGACATAGCCAAGACTAGAACTTAGTGTCAGAGGGACCTTGCCTTCCAGCTGGCCCTGTCTGTTGATAGGAGGGAGGCAGTGAAATGGTTGGACTGGGTTCCCTTCCACCAGGCACTGGTTTCACTCAGGGTTTTGGTTTGAAGACAGGATTCTGGCTTGTCAGGGATGATCCTGCCCTGAACCTGGGTTGGATGAGGTGGGCTTCTAAGGGGCCTTCCACCCTTCTCGTTCTATGATTCCATGGTTATCAAAGCTTGCATGGGAGCTTGGATCAGGAGACCAAAATCACATCCTTGTGGCGTAGGTCCTACATACAAAATTGGGTGTGGGGCTCCTTGCTTTCTCAGGAAGACACCATGTAAGATCTCAGGCTGCTCTACACGAGAAGCCAGGCCCAGCTTCCCCAGTACAGCTCAGGTCCCCTGCCAGGTGGTCTTTATTGGCTAGAACCCTTACTTGTGAGCTCAGCTGGGAGGAAGGAGCTACAGGAGAGTGTCTGTCTGGTTTCCTATGATGGATCCTAGGAAAAGCCTTGAGAATCAGCAAGAAGGCACTACGGGCCAGCAGGTTGGAGTTGGGGTGGGGGACCTTTATGCTTAGTTTCCTTTGAGACTGTCCTGTAAGTTATCTGAGTCCTGTCTAGAGGTGCATGGAGACATTTGCTTGTTGAGATGCTCTCTGGAGGGTAGAAAGCCCTGATACAAAGAGTGACTAAAGATCCCCAAAGAAGCTGAGGCAGGGTGAGCAGTGTCATGACGGGTCACAGGAGCTGCTGTAGAGGCTGTCACCACCTGCCAGATGTCAGACATCCTGCGAAGGAGTGAATGGAGAAACCCATTCAGTATGGATCCCAGAGTCCTCTGGGAAGTTTACAAGAAAAGTCTGTGTAGGCATCTGTCCGGGATGACTTGGGAGCAACAAATCCTCCATCTGTGCAGACAGGTGGACTAAATTCCCTCTCTGCCTGACATCCAGCTCTGTCTGTTGGCTTCCCCATTGTGGTAACCAGGGCCCATCTGTTACCAAGCATTTACTGGCTAGACAGGCTCTTCCCTAGCCTCATCCTGCAAGCCTCACACCTTTCTATGGATTTACTCTCCTGTTCCCCGTGAGGCAAGGGAACTCTATCACCTCTGCCGGATAGATGAGGAAGAGGAAACGGAGGCCACCAGCAGCTGCTGCCTGAGCACTCACAGCTAAGTCAGGCAAGGCCATGCCATGCTGAGAAAGCAGGCTGAATGCTGGGTGCATGCATGTGTGTGTGTGTGTGTGTGTGTGTGCGCGCGCGCACGTGTGGGGGTGTGTGTGTGCGCGCGCATGCGTGTGTGGAGGGGGAGGATTGTGGGAAGCATGGTGATCCTCAGCTCAGGGCTGTGATGCATGTGATCTACACCTCTTACCCCATTGCAGCTGGGTCCCTCCACGCAGTACAGGCAGCGGGGATTCCCCTGGATGAGCTCCATTGGTGTTGAGGCTTCAGTAAGCGGAGGGGGCTGTTACCCTGGGGTTTCCTTTCAGCACTGACAATGGCTGTCGGTGGCTTTCACTCCGTGCGTGTGAACAGGGGCACAGCCCAGGAGTAGGCGATGGGAGGAGATGCTAACTGCCAGGGGTGGGTGTGAGGCTGACGTGAGTGTGGGGCTGGAGAAAGGTCACATCCTGTGAAGGACAAGGGCTGGGAGAGCCTCCTGCCTGAGGAAGCCTGAGCTGGAGCACAGGGGAGCTCCCTCCACGTTGCTCTCTGTGGCAGTGCCCAGTGCCAGCTGCAGCAGGGAAACCTTAAAACAATGATCTGGGCTTGCCTGTGCCAGCGCCTTTCAAGCAGAGAGCACACTCCCTTCCCCAAGGCTGTGATTGCTCCAGAGCAAAATCTGGGCCCATCTGGAAGGCAGGCAGTAGTTGTGGGGCTCACCCTGGGGTCTGTAAAGTCTGAGTAGGAATGCCCCAGGCTTCCCTGTGCCTCATTTCATGTAAAATGGTTGCTTCCGCCTTCCTGCCCCATCTCCCAATGCAGGAGTCTACTGATATACAGACACACAGAGCTTGAGGAAACAGACTATGTTAAAATGTTTCTGAGCGAACTCCAGTCCTAGACAGCAACAGGATCAGCAGCAGCAGAAGTGACAGCGACATCGACAGCAACAAGGACAGGGAATGAACTGAAAATATAAACCCCAAATTGGGGGTTGGACCAAGGGACTGCGGCTGGGTTAGGGAAGGGCAGCGGGTGGGTGCACAGGGGTGCAGGGGAGCAGGTGTGCTTATTGTAATGGGTGCACAATTTCTTAACGTGGTTTAGGATATGTGATGGAAAGTTTATGCTAGGTGATGTATATATATAACTATATATAGATCTAGATATGTATGTATGTTTAAAAAAAAAATCCCATTTTCACCAGGGCCAGCCCTGAGGAGGGTACAGACTGCTTTGGGAACATCACATACCTTCCAAGGTCCTGTCTGGATTCTGACTACAGCCAGGTGTAAGGGCAGAGGCAGGTACAGCCTAGGGTGGGAAGGTGGGGTACTTGGCTGGTGGTTTTCCTGTAAATCAGCCAACAGCTATGCTGTATCCACAGGGAGTCTCCTGAGACAGGTCTAGTAATGCTCACTGCACAGGAGTGAAAGAGCCCCACCAGCTCCTTTCTGAGCTGGGGGAATACTTCCCCATGCAAGTGCAGCCATTTGAAGCCAAGGCGCTGAGTTCATGATGTGTTCTCTGAGCTTCCTACTCATGACACGAGTTGTAAACCGGAGACCCGAGTGATGTTTAATTCTGGTCACAGTAGTGTTTCTAGAGCAGGCTCCGTCTGAGCTGAAGGCGTTAGGATGTGAACAGCGAAAGCGTTGGCTGTAAAGCCTTTGAGGTTAGTGCACAAATGTCTGGAGGGCAAGAGTCTGGAGGTTTGGACTGGGGAGCAACTGCAGAGCTGGGGGGGAAGTTCAGGGTTAAGATAGTAAGGAGCAGTGGAGGTTGGGAATGAGGTCTCTGGGCTGATAGGGAGGTGCTGAGATAGCAGGGGGCTGCAGGTCAGGGCTGAGAGGCACAAACAGAGCTATGTGTATAGGGAGCCTACAGATGAAGTAGGAGGAGGCTTTTTCTTGGGACTGTAGGCATGGTCAGAGAGGAACTGCATTTAATGTGCCTGCTCCTCCCCCAGCTTTGCTGGGGCTTGCTGCACCTCCCGTTGGGTGTATGTTTGTACAGTCTTCCCCCCACCCTCCCTCAGCTCAAAGCATCTGTCCCAGTCCCTCTCAGGCCATGCTAGAATCCAGTCCTGAGCACAGCCATTGCAGGAGCAGCAAGTGGCAAGTGTCTTTTCTGGCCAGAGGGTATCACATACTCTGCTTGCTTCAGTCCTTAATGCTGGCAAACAGAGATCCTGGGTGATGCTGAGCACCTGGATGCTGCCCCCCAGGGAGTGTGGGATACAGGAGGCAAAAGTAGCCCAGCTAGGTCTCTGGAGCTACAGGGGAAGGGCATGGGGATGCTGATTTGGAGCTGGAGGACTCTGTGCCCTGCACCCACCCCCAGAGAAGCTGGGTGCCATGCAGCACACACTACAGGAGGGGCAGGGTGGACTGCTGGGCCATTCGTGGCTGTTGGGATTGCTGGGGAGCAGCTCAGCTGGAGCTGTTGTTGCTAAATAAACCAGCCAGGGTATTTTTAGCTTCATTGAAAAACACAGGAGGAAACAAAGCAGCCCCATAGTTTAGCTGACAGTGACAGACAAGCCAGGTCAGGAGGAGAAAAGGGGAAGGCTTCCAGGCTGCGAGAGCAGGACCAGCCCTGAGAACTATTGGAAAAGCAGGTGCAGCCAGGAGAGCGACAGCATCATCTGTTCCTAGGGCCTGCAGATGATGCAAGGGCTGTCTGTGGGTTCCAGTCAGGAGAGCTGAGAAACATCAGGCTCCTGCCAGGAACACAAGAGACTGGATCCAAGCGACAGTTGCTTCCTCCCAAAGACAAGCTGCCTATTTCTAGTTCCTCTATCTCACTGCACAATAGCTGAAATGTACCAAGTACAAACTATTGTGTTCCTCCCATTGTTTCTTTCACAAGCAGATGAAGGCTGTGCATCTGCTTGTACACCCAAGCTCCCAGAGCAGCTGCTGTTCTGAATGTTGCATTTGAAGTGACTTCCAAGGCTTTCAGAGCTGCCTGGGTTTAGTACCCTGCAGCAGGCTCCCAGCAACACAGCATCATCTGTAAAATGGGGATGATGACACTGCCCAGTCAGACAGGGAGGTGGGCTGGGGACATATTCCAAGATGCACCTTCAGTGCTCAGGGTTGTCTCACCCCAGTGGCAGCTGGTTAAGCACGCCACTGATTCATTAACTGGGATTCTGAGTCTTTCTAAGAGCCACAGGCCCTTGGAGGGAGGTCTTTCCTCAAGGGAGACACAGAGCACCAGTGTAGTACCAAGGCGTAAAGTGAAAGAGCTGAAGTGAAAGAAATGGGCGAAATGTAATAGGTCAAAGTAGGGTCATGCACAAGTGAATTATAACATGAATTTCTTCAGTAAGCTGGGAGCTTGGAAGTGACAGGGAAAGAAAGACTTAGGTGTGTTTGTCAGTCAGTTCCAGGATGACTGTGAGCCACCAACATGATGTGACTGAGAAACAGGCAAAGGGGAAACCTGCAGGGTAACAGACAAGGTATTCCCAGCAGTGCCTGAGGCTGCTGACAAATGTTCAGTCCAAGGTGTGATGCAATCTGATTTGTTGTCCCCACAAATTGTACCTCCTGCTAGGCCACGCCTACTCATGGCCTATGATTATGAAATCAGGGATCAAGCCCAATGGCATCCTATTGCCCGTATAGGGGGAGCCTGGGATCATGATCCTGGGCTCCCCCTGCAACCAGCAAATAGCAAGCCAAGCTGGGTGCCCAGTGCTCCTGAGGCTGGGAACACTGATCATGTGCATGAATGTGTGACCAGTTTGCTACTTAAGATAAGATGTGATTAAGTAGTTAATTCCATCTTAAGTGTTATGTCTGCCAGGAGGCTGAGAAGTGTCAGTGCCAGGGCAGCAGGGCCTGGGGAGATCACACATGGAATGCAGCACACCTGGCCACCTGGGATGAAAGATAAATGCAGCCTGGAACAGGTGTGAAGAAGAGCTGCTAGGAATGAGCAGGGAGCCTCAGGAAGAGAGGAGATGAAGGGCCAGATTCCATCCCACCTATTGGCCACGTAACTGGGCGTAGACACCTAAGCAGGGATCTGTCCTACCCTGCTCAAATCCTGAAAATCCATCAATGCATCTGGCTTTGTAACACAGTATGATTTTATGCTTATGATTCTGAGTCATTAAAAACAATGAAGAGGTGATGAATACATCCCACTTGGGTGTGTTTTTTTTTCAGGGACTCTGGCGGAGTGGAACAGAATGGCACTTAAGTGCCTAAATCCATTTACATGCCTAATAAATTGCATAGAATCTGGCCCTAAACTTCAGTTCACATGGTAATCCACAGGTGAGATGGAAACACAGGAAGTACCCAAGATAGTTTTTAAGCTAGCTAACTGGTGTTGGTACTGGTAACAGGGCAGGTGCAACAGCACAGAGGTCAGCAGAACCTATCTGGGATCTGGGGTAAATCCTCAGGTGCTTAATCCCTGGTGAACCAGGATTAAACACCTGGATTAAACTGCTGCAGCTCCACTGCTATGGGGACCTGAGCTAGATAGTTTAAAGGGTATGTCTATATGTACTGCAGTCACACCTTTGGATTGCAATGTAGATGCACCCTTAAAGAGCTGGGCTTGTTTAATCAGGCAAAGCAAAAGCTGAAAGAGGATGTGATTGCCATTTATAAATACATCCCTCATGGGGCATAAACACCAGGGAAAGAATAAAACAAAGGGAGAGAAACTGGTGATCAATACATTGGGGCCTGAAGAAGGTTCCTGTGCATTGAGCAGCGAGGCTCTGGAACACCCCCCCACAGCCCAGTGAGACTCATGGGATAGGGAACCCAAGCGGTTTTAAGATGGAGTTTGCCCAGTTTGTGAATGGGATACTATGATGGAGTTACCTGTGATGGCAGGGGGCTATCCTGGATGACCTGGCCAGGTCCTTCCACTGCTGTGCTTCTACCTGAGCACAGAGTGGTAGGTACTGATGGACACCACACTAAGTGATACCTGGCATGCATGGGTGACCAAGGTATACCTTCCCAGTCAGTCAGTCCCAGAGGCTCATCCTCCTTGCACTTTATCACCCTTCAGGGAACATATAGGGCTGCTATGACTGGGGGGGCCCTCAAATATATCAGCTGTGTAGCCTGCCAGGGTAGGGCAGAAAGAAGTTGGAGTCAAGGGAGCTAAGAAGGGAATGCATTGAGCTCAGCACCCAGCTGGGGCGGGGGAGTCCAGGCTGGCTTTATTCCAGGGGAGATATCTTTGTTCTTTAACAGTAGTGGATTCTCCATGTTGTAGCACCTGCTAAACAAAACCAGGGGCTTGTTGTAAGAGGGATAGTCTGGCCCAGTCATAAGGTATATGCTGGAGGCCAGGGCAAAGGTCTCTGGCCTAGATCATGTATGGGGTTAGATGAATTGATTACTCTTCCTCCAGGTCTTGTAATCTGTGGCTGCTGGAATGCAGTGGGAACTAGCAAGGCTCTTGCAGGAAGAACATACTGAGCCTTCCCAGTGCTAGCCTAATTACAGAGAAGCCTCTGACCTACCTGTAACAGGGGGCAGTCTCACCTTTTAAGTAGGGCAGCCAGCCCTGGGATAGGAGCCCAGCTGTAAGGGATAAACTGGGTATTAAAAGCCCAAGCAGGAAGAGGGCAAGTAGTTCAAGCTGGGGGAAGGAGCAGCTGGTGGGCAGATAATAGACTGCAACCCAGAATGGTGCACTTCTAGGAAATGCCAGAGTTACAGGGCCCTCTCCTGCTGCCTGGAGAAAGGTTGACAGTTTGATTTACTTATTTATTTGTTTGTTGGTCTAAGGATTCATGTATCTGTGATGAGGAATGCCTGAGGGGAGCAAAGCTAGGCAGCAGGGCCACAGACACTCAAGCCTGTTTGAGGATTATTGTTTGGACTGGCTGAGATGCTCCTAAAGGGACACCTCCTGCATAGCAAGAGGTGTCATGCCTTGCTTCCACAACTGCAGAGTCATACCCCATGTGAATGCCTCCTCCCTAGCCGCCTTGGCACTTGATGAGTCGCCCACATCTCATGGCCTTTGCTGAGTAGCCCTGTACAGTGCAGGCAGGCCAGCAATTCCTGAGAGCACTAAAAGCAGCAGCCAGGGCAGGAGGGCCATCTCTGCTTTGGGGGCACCAGGCTGCCAGTTGCATGCTGATATGGAGACATAGTTAGACATATTAGTGTGAAGTCAAGTAGAGGGCGGGGTATATTTGTACTTATAGACTAACCAGCATAGATATATGTGTGTATGAATACATACAGGGGCAGATCCAGGGGGGTGCACTTGTACCTGCTTTGATTTCTGGTCCACCCAAAGCTTAAAACCAAGTGCCTGGCGTGGCAGCAGCATTTCTAGTCAGGCAGTGCTGAGGGAGTTACTTGACTGCATAGCTTATCATTATGTACCTGATCCCCTCTAACCTCTACACCCCACAGGTATTAATGACCCTCTCTTCTTTTTAGTGGTCTTGATGTTCTACCAACCAAGGTAGCCTGTGTCTTGCAATTGTTGTGTTAGCCGCTTCTGGTCAGGAAACCCCTATTTCACAGCCCTGCAGACTGTTTGTTTTTAACTCCTTTCCAATGAAGTTATATGTTTTTTTTTTTTGTTTTTTTTTTTTTTGCTTCAGACTTCAACTGAATAGTACAGCCTAGGCACCTAGCATAGTAGTAAAGCTTCTTGGGCATTTATATGTGTGCTCTGGTAGTGGAGGGAGGTGTTTTAATTAGAGCTGCTCCAAGAGCCACTCTAATTAACATGCCCCGAGCATTTCATGTATCAGCATTCCCATGCTGAAAAATGTTGGCAGGGGCACTTTAACTAAAGCTTGTCGAACGAGCTTTAGTTACAATGCCCCCACCACCATTTTTCAGCATGGGTATGCTAATACACAAGATGCTGGAATCTGCTGGAGCATGGTAATTATTCGAGTCTGCTCTGAAGCACTGTAATTACAATACATTGGAGCAGCCTGCACATGTATAGGTGCCCCTAGTTTCTTTTTAACTACAGAAAAATGTTTTAGTCTTATATTCGATGATCGACCTCACCACACCCTCTTCTTCAAAATCCTAGGTCTGCCAGTATATGCATGTGTGGACATGTCTATGTATGCATATACAATATCTATCTATCTATCTATCTATCTATCTATCTATGTGTATGTGTGTATATGTCTTTGTATATGTGTTTGTATGTGACCTGTTTGTGTATGCGTGTGAACAGGTGTGTATACATATGTGTAGGTGTGTGTGCATGTGTTTGTGCATGTGTGCATATGTGTGTATGCGTTTATATATGTGTTCATACTTATGTGTATGCATGTGTTTAAGTGTGTGACTGTCTATATATGTATCTGTATGCATGCATGTCTACATGTGTATATGTGTGCATGTGTATATAAGAAGATGCAAACACTATGTCTACGGTTCTGTGTCCTTTCCTGAAACCTGTACATGACTTTCATTGACCTGACAAAAGCATTTGATACAGTCAACTGGGAGGCCCTTTGGAAGATCATGGCAAAATTTAGATGCCCGGAGAAATTCATTGCAATGATTTGGCAGTGCCATGATAGCATGCTCGCTCTCATTGTGGATGCCGGTGAGTCATCTGAGCCAATGGAGTCGAGCAGGGCTGTGTGTTAGCCCCAACCCTCTTCAGTATGATGTTCTTTGCTGTGCTTACAGATGGTGTTCATGACTCTGACGCTCAGATTGTTATCAGATACTGGACTGATAGCAAGCTCTTCAATCTAAGGAGACTACAGGTGAAAACAAAGTTACAGGAAGTGATTGTGATCTTCTGTTTGCTAATGACTGTTCCCTGAATACCAAATCTGAGTCCAACATGCAGTGAAGTATGGACTACTTCTGTCTTAGTGTTGTGAGACCAAATCTGCCACAAACTGAAGAGAAGTGATACACCAACCTGCACCACGAAAGCCATATGTAGAGCCTACCATCACAATGAATGGCCAAATCCTCCAGGCAGTGGACAAATTCACCTATCTCAGCAGTACACTGTCACATACACTTCACATCAATGATGAAACGAATGCCAGAATTGCTAAAGCAACCATGGCCTTCAGCAAACTACATGTAAATGTGTGGGAGTCCAGAGGCATCAGTCAACAAACAAAACTGAAGATCTGCAGAGCTACTGTGTTGTCAATCCTGATGTATGCATGCAAAACTTGGATGATGTACAGATGCCATGCTATGAAGCTGAACTACTTTCACATGGGCTGTCTGGGGAAACTGATGAGGATAAGATGGCAAGACAAGGTCCCACACACTGAGGTTCTTACATGGGCAGCCATTCCAAGCATCCACATTCTGTTGATGAAATTACAGTTGAGATGGGCTGGCTGTGTTGCCAGGATGTCAGATGAGCGACTGCCAAAGATCTTTCATGGTGAGCTAAAGGAGGGAAAGCGCTCTCCAGAAGAAATGCTTCAAGGGCTCCCTCAAGTTATCCTTGAAACATTTCAACATTGACCCAAAATCTTGGGAAGATCTCGCTCATGATCGTTCCACTTGGTGAAGCCTCATCCATATTGTCTATGAGCGGAGAACTGCTGAGGCAGAGGAGAAGCACAAACAACATACATTTCACAACAGCAGCAAGCAACCCAAAGAGGCATCTCTTGCTCAGTCTGCCATAGACCAGTGTTTCTCAACCTGCAGGTCGCGACCCAAAAGTGGGTCACAAGAATGTATGAAAGGGTCACAAACAAACCTTAAAAATGGATCAATGAACTTTAAGAATGGATTCCCCATTAAAGGAGAAAAAACATGGGGAAATGGTGGCTTTTCCCCTGCAGGCTGGCAGAGTTCTAGCCTGCAAGGGACTGTTTGGACCCCACCTCCCCTTTGCCCCAAACATTACAGGGCTGGGGTCTGGGGGCAGTGGGTCAAGAGTGAGGGGCAATGGGTTGGGACTGGCCACTGATGTTTACAAACAGGTCCTGGTACAAAAAAGTTGAGAACCACTGGCATAGACAGATCTAAGCACAAATTGGCCTGATCAGCCATTCACGTGTTCACAGAAACCAAACCAACCAGTGATGTCATGGTCATCTTCAAATTCAAAGGACAAACAGCAACAAGAACAAGTGTGTATGTGTGAGCATGCATGTGTGTATGTGCATAGATATGTGTATGTCTTCGTATATGTCTACACGTGTGTATACATGTGTACTTAGCTCTCTGTTGGTGAAACATGGACTCCTTGTGCTAAGGAAGAAAGAAAACAACAGTTTCCATCTTCAAGGTCTCCTCTGTATCCTGGGCATAACATGGCCTGACAAAATCTCCAACTT
>NW_017728973.1:1335960-1342984 GCF_001723915.1 Gavialis gangeticus
TCAAAGGACAAACAGCAACAAGAACAAGTGTGTATGTGTGAGCATGCATGTGTGTATGTGCATAGATATGTGTATGTCTTCGTATATGTCTACACGTGTGTATACATGTGTACTTAGCTCTCTGTTGGTGAAACATGGACTCCTTGTGCTAAGGAAGAAAGAAAACAACAGTTTCCATCTTCAAGGTCTCCTCTGTATCCTGGGCATAACATGGCCTGACAAAATCTCCAACTTTGCTGTTCTGGAACAGGGCAAGATACCCAGTATGTTCACGCACCCAAGGCAAATGCCTCTGTTGGTTAGGACCTGTGAATCCTTATGAGCGATGGGTATGTGTGTATTACACCCCCTCCTCCCCCCAGGTAGCCTGTCTGCATTTTACCAGCTGCAGTCTTTCTCCCCCACCCCCAACCTGTCTCTCACCTATTGTCCCCCATTCCCACCTACATTTTCACCGACCTGCATTTTGCATATTGGCTCCTATTTTACCCAGGCGAGCAAACACGACTCTCTCTGTGCCTGAAGAAGGGCGTTTGGGCCTGGCAGGTTGCAAGGAACAGTTGGTCTGATAAAAGAAATCACATCTACCCAGAGAACCTTGTCTGCCTCTGTGTGTGTGCGTGTGCGCGCGCGCATCTGTATATTTGTGTGCGTGTGTATGTGTACACGTGTGTATATGCATGTACGTGTGTGCGTCCGCACCCTCGTGCAGGCCGACGAGGCGGATGAGACCAGCCCGGCGGGATGCGCCGCAGCATCCCAGGGCGCGGGGTGAGGGACTCTACGTACCCCCCACCCCCGCTCGGCCCGGCTGCTCTGGCCCTTTAAGAGGAGGCAGCAGAAACAGCCCCGGCTGCGCTGACGTCACCGCGCTGCCCGGAACTCAGCTGAGTTTCCAGCACAGAAGTTCCCGGCAGGCGGTGTCCCGCCCGCCGCGGGCTGTGGCCTCTCCCTTCCCCTGCCTCGGCCGCGCGGCGGGAGGTGCGTCCCCCACCCGGAACAGCCGCCAGGGGGCACAAGCTGGCGCCTGCCTGATTAATGAAAGAGCCAGGGGGGACTGGAGGCCCTGATTGGCTGGGGAGGCCTGTCCCCCGCGAATCCTGAGCTCACCCAAGAAGCCATTGGCTAGAACGATTGTGACGTTTAGTTCGAGGGGGCGGGGTTATTAGAGTGGCAGTTCTCTCGTCATCCGCGGAAGGATCAGATCCCCGCTCGCTGCAGGGATCCGGAGCCGCCGCCCCCGGCCCGCCCCGGCCCGGGAGCCTTTCTCCGCAGGTGAGCCGGTCCTGGCCTCCGGGGGGCAGCGCCTGGGGTGCTGGGGCATGAGTGGGTGCCCCTTCCAAGGGCCGGGTGCCAGGGGGCCTTGGCAGCCGTTGGGCGTGTGTGCTGGGTGGCTTGGAGCATTTCCAGGCTCCCGGCCCAGGGGAGCCAGGCCTGTGGGCTCTGCAGAAAGTGTGGGCTGTGGTTGGCAGATTTAAATGCCCCAGAGCCAGGAAATCAGGTGATGATGCCTGTGGCAGCCGGAACTGGTCCCCTCTTGCACATCCGTTGCGTCTTGCATCAGGTCATCTGGGACGCTGGCATGGTGCAGCTGCATGTGCAGTTAGCAGGAATCGGGTGCCGCCACCATTAGGGAGCGCTGCCTGTACCAGACCTTGTGCCATCTCTTGTCCCTGGAGTTGGCAGGGGCCCGAGGAGGCAGGTTGCACAGGGGGTACAGGCAGATGCACCTGTTGCCATTGCTGAGAGCCTTCCTTGTGAATCTTGGCTTCCAGGCCTTTATAGACTCTAGCTTGGTGCTCTTCCTTCTGAGCTGCTCTCAGGCTCCCTGCAGCCTTTCCAGGCTTTGAAATCGCTGGTTGGATTATGACCCTGCTAAGAGTTGTTTATGCCAGTGTGTTTGCACAACAGTGTTAGTAAAACAGGGTGTTTTGTGTCTGCAAAACTTCACTGCTAGCATTCCCAAATTTGCCAGTCCCCTGCACTGTTTGGAGTCTAGTAGCATGGATATCTGAGGCTGAAGAGAGTTTTTAGAAAACCCTGTCCCCAGTACCATGGATCTTGAAAAGCTCCTTTTCTTCTAACAATGGTGTTTATGTTGTGTGGTTCGCATAACCTGGCTCAAGAAAAGACTCATCAGTTTCATTTTTGTTGTTAGTCAGTTTCCAATTTTTAGCTCTCCCTCAGTAGACAATCCTGTGGCATTAATTAGTACCACAAGCACTGTGGAGGAGAGAAGCCTCCCATTGTTTTGCTGCCTGTAGATGTGCCAGTCGTCTCCGAGAATTGGGCAGAATGTTGCCATGACTTCTAAGGGGTGTGGGATCAGAAACTTTAAGAGGAGCAATGAATGCCCCCACCTGGCATTTCTTTTGCAAAAGAGATTTGTTTCCTTCTCACACCTAATAATATTATTACAAGTTTGAGCTTGGCAGGAGTTGTTATTGGGGTGGACTGGTTGCTGTTGACAAAAATGTCTGTAAAGGTTAGAACTATAGGGTCTTGTGTGCCCTGCCAATATCATCTCTTCTATGCAAGCAGGAGTATAAAATGGCCTTGTTTAATTCAGTGAACATACTTCTACTGCAGAATGCATTTTTAAAATGTAACACTAAGACTTGAGTCTAAAATGCCTTTCCATAGATTCCTGCTCTGAAAAAATGTAGGAAAAATTCAAGAAACCAAAATATCAGGATTATTATTAGTTTATTTTGGATCCTGGGATTTAGTTCCCAAGCAAATGTGTGTACTTCTCAGAGTTTTAACCATGAAATGATCCTTATGCCACAAATTTAGAAATGACTGAGGACAAGGATTTCTATTAGAGCACCTAAAGAACACAGAGCATAAGCTGCAGAACCATTCCTTACAGGCATTGGTCCAATACCAGATTAAAATTGCTGTGCTATTGAGATTACTTAATGAAGATTGAAAACCAGAAACTTGTGGTTCTGTGTTTGGTCAAACCAAGGTTGGTGAACTGATTTGTGTTCCAGAGACAGGTGTGAACTCTGGCTTGCATATTTTCCTGTCGCTTGATGCAACTGCTCCAAAGTCTTCTGGTTAGACGGAGTCTCTTGTGCAACATGGACTTTGTTGCCTGGACCAGACAGTGATTTTATAGTAGTTGTCTAAAGAGAACTGACCGGTGTTGGAAGTAAAACTCAAGGTCTGCGTTTCACATCAGTAGGTAGTAATACAGAGCAGCTGTGCCAGAAGTTACCTAAGTATTTCCCAGGGCCTTTTAGTCACTGTATCTGTATCACATAATCTTCAACTTGCCTGTCACTTCTTTATAGAAGAGTGAGATGCCCAGCGTCACAGAAAGGATCTATGACAAAGTAAGGAATTGAACCGTAGCCTTCCAAGCTTCAGGCTAGTGCCTTCTACACTGGTTCTGGTACTGCTGAGCTGAGCACAGTTATGTCTGAGAATTGCATAAAGCCATGTGGCTAACATCTGTCATGTATGCATTCTTTCACTTCCCAAGGGGGAGAAGTGTGTGGGATGTTCTAGCTTTGCACTTGTATATATGTGTACATGTATGTGTGTTACGGTGCATAGGACCAAAAAAGGGCACTTGAAACAGACAGTAGAAAGTCCTGGGGGAGTTTGCTATGTAGTCTCCCACTCTCAACCAGAGATCTTCTGAGTGCATGGATGTGCTTTTAACCTGTAGTGCCAGAGTGAATGCATCAAGCACTGTCTTCATCCTGGAACAGTAGTTGGTCTCTTGACTAGGCAAGCCTGGCCTTGGTCTCCGAGAACCTTGAAGGTAAGGATTGAGACCCTGAATATGGTTTGGAATTCTCTGGGAAGCCAGTGCCAAGTGCAGAGATTGGGTATGACAGTTTCTGCAGAAGAGAAGGGCTGCTGCCCCTGTACTTGTTGAATTACCCCAAGCCCTGCAGGACTTGTGCACATGTATATACTGCATGGCTGCAGTTCTGACAAGAGGTGATGAAGGTGTGAACAGCTGAGGCCAGGTTCCTGTCTGCTTCTATGGAATGGAGTCTCTCAGCCAGCTGGAGAGGGTAGATGATGTTGCTTTTGCATGCTGTTATGGGAGGGAGAGCTCAGGGTTGGTAAAGATCCTGGAAGCATACTTGAGCCAGAGACAGAGCTTACCAATGGGCTGCATATCTTCTACTGAAGGAGACTGTACCCTTGTGGTAAACTTTCAGTGGCTTCCTCTGCCTCTCTGTCTTCCTCTTTCTGGAACTGGTGCCTTCACTGCCTTGTTTTCTCCACCTCCAGGGCCGGTTTTCTGGGAAAACCAAAGAAATGGAGCCAAACTCTTGTATTAAACTGCCCTTGCAGAACCTGTTCACCTGTTTTTTGAGTAACGTTTTTGACAAGGATAATTTGGGGTTATCTCAATCCTGCTAGATGTGGGCAAGTCAAACTTTGTCCCTAGGCTGGTGAAGTTGCACCAATAGAGTGCCATCTTGCACCATCTCTCTCTTGCAAGATGAATCCTTCAAGGAACCTCTTCTTGGGCATTTGCCTCAAGTGATGGTGACAGTGACGCTACTGTTGCGAGTTGGCCTCCAGGGTTGTCAGTAAAATTGCAGGGCCAGCCAAACAGCCTTCGTCTGCTTGGTGCTCACGCTAGCAGAGCAGGAATATTCATGGCCCTCTCTGAAAACAAGGTCCTTTCCTGGAAGTGCCTGGTTATCCTGACAGCTTGCCATGTAATTCTGCACAGCTTCATTGCAAGGCCTTCAATTCTCCATCCCCGTAAGCTGAAGTGCAGATGCTGCTGCAGGGGTTTTCACCAGCATTTCTAGGGCAAAGGTTGTTTGCAGGTAGTAGCTTTTGGGGAAAATCAACTTTGCTTGCTTGTTACAGTGTAATTCCTATGTAATTGCTGTCACAGCAGCCTAGCTGGCAACTGAGCATTTAAACTTCAAGGCTGGACAACAGATGTCTTGAATATAACTCTTTTAAATACTGCCCCTGCCCTTATGTCTACTCCAGAATATGCAGACTTCAGTAACTTCACCCCCGGCTTGCCCCACCATAGCTGGCACTAGGTTGTGTTACTGATTTGTGTTTATAACTGCCCTGGAGTTTGGCTTGTGTGATGGCTTTGAATGGCCTCAGATCATTGTAGACATGCAGCAGAGGCAGCCCTGGCTGCTAGGTTTCAACTGCAAGGCACCAGGAAAATTTTCTTAACTTGGCTATCTGGTTAGGAAGGAGCTGGCTTCTCCATTTAAGGCTGCAGGAATACAGGTATCAGTTACTCATGTGTATTTATAAGGCAGTTGTACCAGGAAGTTTTTTTTTTTTTTTTATCTGACCCTGGCAATGATCTGCATTACCAGAGAGCTGACCCGTTCTTCCAGAGAAGCTAAAGAATAACAGAGTAAACGCTACCCCAGGGTTCAACAGCTCCATCTCACAGCTCAGGAAAATGTGTGCTTATTTAGTCTCACATTTGTGGGATGCTGGCAACATTGGTTGCCTTCTGGCTCTGTTCCAGAGATGAAAGGAAAGGCTAACCACAGAGAGACATGAGGCAAGCAGAGCTGGAAAGCTTTAGCCCTTAGTTCTTGAAGGCAAGGCCAGGGAGAAGTGGGTTAGACAGAGGGCTCTGCCACAGCACCGGGGTTAGTTAGAAACAAGTGTTACTGCTGCTAGAGACATGACCTTTGATAAGAGGCAGATGAACTCTTTCTTCTCTCCCTTGGGCCTTTCTGTGCTGTGGGTTTGGGCAGCTCTGGTGCAGTGCATCCACAAGACAGATGGCATCAGTGCCAGTAGCTGAGCTCCCACTGTGAAAGGGGAAAGCCCTGACATGTCATGTTCTGGTCTGGCTCCTGGTGAGTTGCCCCTCCAGAGCTCCTGTTGTGTTCTCCCATCCATCCTAGTTTGCAAAGAGTTCATTTGGCCTAAAACATCCTAAATCCTCTCCTCCCCCTTGAAGATGAGATGGGTGAATGACTGTGTGAGCTTAGCGTGGCTTCAGCTGCCTCCACGCCACTGCATTGAGAGACCAGCCCTGAGTTCGAATGCTACTAAGTAGCTTGGAGGAGCATTTATAATGGGCCATTGCTGCCACAGCAGCACACAGAAGCCTCCGCCAAGTGAGAACCCTGATGTGCTGGGTGCTGGCCCAGTGGAGAACAAAAGTAAGCTCTTTGGGCAGAAACTTCCAAGAGGCAAGGCAGAACAGGTGTGTGAAATGGACAAGAAGAGGGATGGGCAACAGAACTAAAGATCCTCTCATCCTAGGCTGGCTGGGTGTGCAGGTTTTGGCCTATTAGCAGTAGTCACCCCTCCAGAAGACTGAAGCTGGCTCACCCCTGAGCTTGTGGACCTGGTCTGTGGTGGCGTTGATCAGATGGCTTTCCATGATTCTTCATGGGATTCTTGCTTTGTGGAAAGCCATTTGCGGTGGGGTGAGACATTGTTCCTGCCATCCCTGTTTCCAAGGAGTTGGCTTAAAAGCTATCACCAATAGCTTAGATCAGAGGTTCCCAAACTTCTTATTGCATAGCCCTTTACAGATGTACCAGCTGCCCGCATACCCCTACCAGCATTCATTATATATTTTAACCCCTTAAATGCCAGTTATAATGAAAACTAGCCAACTGCCCATCAAGAATGATGTGGGGGAGCCCTGCCCCCCCCCCCATCTGGGCCTGCTCCCCCTTCCCTCCTGCTGCCCGGGATCTGGGCCTGCTCCCCTCCTCCCCACCGCAGCTCAGGCCCGATGTGGGGGAGGACCAGGGCGGAGGGTGGGGAGAAGCTGGACTGCCGTGGCGGGAGGGGGGTGCGAGGGAGCAGTGGGCTTGGGCTGACCCAGCGGCAGCAGGGGACAGGAGGAGTGGGCTCAGGGCCCACACGGTGGAGTGGGGTGGAGGAGGAGCGGGCCTGGGTCCGAGGTGGGGAAGAGGCCTGCTCCTTCCCTTCCCCAGCCACTGCTGCCATGGGCCATGTCGAGCAGGGCCTGCTGTTTTTCCCTTCCCCCTGCAGCAGGCCAGCTTCCCCACCCCCCACCCCCCTTGGGT
This sequence comes from Gavialis gangeticus, assembly GCF_001723915.1. Lineage (NCBI taxonomy): Eukaryota > Metazoa > Chordata > Crocodylia > Gavialidae > Gavialis > Gavialis gangeticus. The sequence goes on from NW_017728973.1 coordinate 1,342,980, forward strand.
GCTCT
>NW_017728973.1:1343551-1344598 GCF_001723915.1 Gavialis gangeticus
GCCTAGATCTGTGCAATTGTTGTTAAAGAAGCATGGGAGCATTCTCCAGTTAAGGATCAGTTTGGCATCCCATCCAGTAACTGCTTGTGGAAGTGAAAAGCCCCCAACCTAGCCTAGACGTGGTCATCCCACTGGAGCATGGGGGAGTTGCTTTCAGATTCATAATGCTCCCAGGTTTGGTACAGGCACATTGCCCAGAAATTGTCCTGCATACTTTGGATAACAGCTAGGAATGACAGGCTTGGGTTGAGAACTTTGTGATGCTGGATCCTGTCTCAGGCTCAGGGGGAAATTCCTCCTGTGAAAAGTCTCCCGTCATGCTGTGGTCTGTGAGAGTAAGTACAGAACTTGTGCCTAGACTTGGCCTGTGACTGGCTGTTTCGGGAAGCTGCTTTCCAATTCTCTTTCTGTTTTGATTACTGTAGGAACCAGTTGGGCTGCTGGACTGGGGTGCAGCCAGTGCCGTGAGTTTGGCTTGACCCATGAGAGAGATGGTCTTTTGAGGCTTCCCACTACTGTAAATGGCAACCTGTGCCTCAGTTGAGATGGATTGAAATGATTTTGGGATTGGTTTACGACTTATCATGGGTCTGTCTACTCTGTGTCCCCAGCGTGTCCTAGCAGGGCCATGCCTCTGCTTGCCCCACCCAACCACCCCTTACTTGTGTACCTCAAACCTAGAAACACTGCAGTGGAGCCAACCCAGGGACATTCCCGGGTGATTGCACTTGAGACCTCGGTTAGGTAACTGCATTTGAGATGCTTGTACATATCCACAGGGAGGGGTCCCTAGAGAAGCTGTACTGCAGCAGTTCTGGTTTCAGAGCAGGCGTGGGTGCGTGGGACATGTCTGGGGTCCTGTCAGCAATGTGTGTGGAATTGCCCTTAGCAGACCTGCTGTCAGAAGTCAAACCTCCCCTTCCTTCCCTGCTGTAACTCATGAAGTAAATGAGAAGCTTGGTTTTCCCCATGCCCAGGCGTGGCTGCCATTTGCGTTAGAGGGATGAGGTTTTTAGCAATTTGGTGGAGGTACTAATGAGAATCTGT
>NW_017728973.1:1344907-1346333 GCF_001723915.1 Gavialis gangeticus
AGCTGCCCAAAAGAGTTGCTCGATCACTCGAAGAGCAGGGCCACCTAGAGGCATGCGAAGGGGCAAGGAAGCCTTGGAACATGGCTGCAAGCCAAAGCATCTGTCTGATGGGGCATCAGTCAGGAGATGATGCTAGGTGTTCCCAGGACTCGAGTGTGCTCGGTGCAAGTTTAAGGTTCAAGCCAGTGGAGCTCACGCATGTGCTCCACTGTGCCACAGGAGTCTTGCCTGCAGTGGCGCTCCCTCCAGCAGCCACACCATGGCTGTGCCCACCCTAAGGAATGGGATCACAATGCTGCCCTGGTCAGAGCCATGTGGGCTGCTGGCAGCAATCACAGTGTGGTGTTGCAGCCGAGTTGTACCAGCGTGCCGTGGGCTTTGCTGCCTCTAATGACTGCTGGGATGAAGGGAGCCTGGGAAGCTGGGATACCCACACAGAAGAGAGTTACAGTGTCACAAGGGTGAGAGCTCCAGGTGTGAGAGGAGTAGCAGAGGTTAGGTGGAAATATGCAGGGTCAGGGCATCAGCAGCGATTTGTGCTAGACAGATGGCAGGGCTGGAGCTGTTGTTTATGGGGGGCTGTTTTCCCTGAGACTGAACAACAAGCTTTTTTGGTGGCCCAACCACTGGTGCAAGAGCAGGGAGAGGAAGGCTGTGGGATGTAGCAAGGCCCTGTGGAAGCTGACATGGCCACATGCCAAGAGGGAGCCTCAGCCTGTTTATGGCAGTTTCCTATTTCAGGAAGCTTCATGCCCCAGGGGTGGGTGGAAGACCACGCAACCGTGTCCTTGTGGGAGACCTTCCAGGCAGTACCAGCACGTGGCAGGATGGCACACTAGGTGGGTGGGAAGCTGGCAAGATTCGGGTACAAATCCATTCCCGCAAGACTGTGTGGCAAGAGGCCTGGGGAGGCCCAGTGGAAACCTTCTGCTGACAGCAGAGGGTCATTGCTTAGTAGCAAGTACATCTACCCCCTAGATCAGCAGTTTTGAACCTTTTTCAGTCGACGTACCCTTGGTCTCACAGTGAGACTTTGCATACCCCCTTTCCTGCCCATCTGCAGGTTGTACACACGCTGGCCAGCTGGGGGGAGTTTGCACACGGTGGCCGCCACCGCACCACCTCTGCCACGCTCCACATTGCCTTCCCATGACCGGCCATGCAGCTTTGTGGGCAAGTGGCGCAACGGCAGCTGTTGCGTGTGAGCCCCCCGTCTGCTGGCACAGCTCCCAAGACAAGCGGCAGCGAGGGATGGTAGTGGTGGTGGCTGCGTGCTGCCTGGCTGACTGGTGGGAGTGAAGGGTTTTGGACACGGTGGCCGGCAGAACCACTGCCCTAGGTGAAAGGGACTGCAAGTGCCATTAGCAGCATGGCATGGAGAGGCAGGGTTTGGCTGGCTGTGGTGTGTGAGGGGTGGGAAGGAAGC
>NW_017728973.1:1346482-1347776 GCF_001723915.1 Gavialis gangeticus
TTGTTGGGGGGAGGGGGGGGGGGAGAAGGTGGTTGAGGGAGTTGGGGGGCGCACCAGGCACCACTGGCCCTAGGTGGCACACTGCAGTGCCTCCCTGGCCTCCACCTCAGCCTGCTCCCAGGAGCAAGGCTGGGGGTGGTGAGGGCAGGGGTGCCCATCTCCAGGTTGTACACACGCTGGCCAGCTGGGGAGACTTTGTACACGGTGGCTGCCATCACACCACCTCTGCCAAGCTCTGCACTGCCTTCCCATGACCGGCCACACAGCTTTGTGGGCAAGTGGTGCAGCAGCAGCTGCTGCGTGTGAGCTCCCCTGTCTGCTGGCACAGCTCCTAAGACAAGTGGCAGTGAGAGATGGTAGTGGTGGTGGCTGCGTGCTGACTGGCGGGGGTGAGGGGTTTCGGACACGGCGGCCAGCACCACCTTGCCACCGTCACTGCTACTTGTCTGCAGAGCCAGGCCCACAGACCAGGGGGCTTGCACACAGTGGCTACCTCTGCGCGCGCATGGCTCCATAGGCAAGTGGCAGTGGTGGTGGCTGCCGTGTGCAAGCCCCCTGCTTGCCACCCAGCTGGCATGCAACCGCCACAGCCGCCACCACCACCCCACACTGCCTGGAGCCATGCAGCTAGCTGCAGGGCACAACGGTAGTGCAGTGGCAACTGCTGCATGTGAGCCCCTCCCCTGCTGGCTAGCTGGCGGGGCAGCACACGCATGGCCTGTGCATGGTGGCTACCACCACTGCCGTGCCCTGCACCACTTGCCCACAAAGCCGTGCGGCCAGCCATGAGAAGGCAGTGTAGGGCACAGTGGCAGAGTTGCAACGGTAGCCATTGTGTGCAAACCCTCGTCAGGCTGACTGGCATGTGTGCAGCCTGCAGAAGGGCACCCCTGTCCTCACCCCCTGGTCCTGGTCCTGGTCCTGCTCCTGGGAGTGTGCACACAAATATGCTCCCCACCTCTTTGATCTTACCCCCATCCCCAGCACCTTCCCTTTCCCTCGCCTGCCCCACCCCTTCCTACCACACACACTTACCTGCTGGGATGGGTGTCAGTGTCTGTGTGTCCATCTGCATGTGTGGGTCTGGGGGGCTGTTTTGGGGAGTGAGGAGCATCAGGAGGGCTGAGGATTATGTGGGGTCAGAGTGAGGGGCACCAGCATCGCTGGCGTGGGGGGCTTTATTTTTCACCATGGATTTTGAGTTTTTAATCAGAGGCAGAAATGGATCTTGGAGTCGTCATTGATGCCAAGCTGAACATGGGCCAGCGGTGTGGGGATGCAGTCAGGAAGGCCA
>NW_017728973.1:1347787-1349249 GCF_001723915.1 Gavialis gangeticus
GCTCAGGTCCCTTCTGACCCTACCTACTATGAAACTATGGATTTGCAATTTTTAATAAGAGAATTTGTGATTTTCTCCAATTAAAAAAACAAAACAAAAAAAAAACCAGGATCCCTGCTGATCATCAGTACAGCCTTTTCCCACTCCCAGTCCGAATCAGAGAGGGAGGGTGGAGGGAAGTTAGTGTGGCCTTCTGGTAGCTGGAGAAAGTGGCTTTAGTCCTGAAGTGTCTTGGAGCCACACCAGGGCAAAAAGGAAGGCTCGGTTTTTACTTCATTACAGTGCTCTGCTGATTAGTTTGCTTGGTTTCATTAAGGAGCAGGACTCTGGGGATCTGGGTTCTGGCCTCGCCACAGGCTTGCTGTGGAACCCAGGGCACATCTCTTGGTGCAAATCTCTTCCTTGGGCATCTGCATCGTCTAAATGCCCCAGTTTGTCCAGCTCTGAGGTGCCAAGTGTCAGGCTGTAGCATTATGCCCTTTTAAATTTCAGCAGCTTTAAAAATTGGTTGGAGAGGGCTGGCAGGATCCCAGCCCTTGTTGTGCCAAAGGGGAAGATGTTCTGTGTTTTATTAAAGCTTTGGTTTCATAAGTTGCTTTGTCTCTTTGCTAGGCCTGCTTGGCTGCTGTTTTTAAAATAGCAGTGTAAATGCAGCTGTCCTCATTTTCCTGCATGGGATTTGTGCTGGCTTGCAAACAGCTCCCGCCCCTGCACCACACTTTTTGTGCTAAGCTATTCTCTGTGTCCAGGTTTGGAGCAGGCTTGTTTGCTGCCTTTGACTGCAGCAGCTCTGTGTGACAAGTACCAGGTGTCCTCACTGTGCTCGATAGGAGGTTGCTGTAACCACCTATCAAAATATCCCCCACCCTCCCCAGCCCCTCATTTCTCAGCCTCAGGAGTCATTTAAAGCTTTCTTTTGAATTCCTTCATGCTAGTTGGTTTTCCAGGGTTTTCCCCTCGGTTACTCATCATCCCAGCCTGCTTGTCTTGATACAGGCCCGTGTCAGCGGGGAGGGCTGCCTTCAGTGGGGTGATCTGAGTGTGTGGCCAGGGGCACAGAGAGTGGTTCCATGTCTGTTTGGGGTCCAGAGGGTTGCATGGGGTTGTCTGCAGGCTTGTCCCACGAGCAGGATGCTTTTGGGATGCCTGAGTACACCTCTTTGCCCACATGCTGACCTTTTTTTGCGGAGTTGTCGGTGTCAGCCAGACTTGAAGCATCATCCCCCAACCTCGCCCCCAGCTTCACGTGTGGAAGAAGGACCTAACTTGCTCCTAGCTCTTTCACATCTGACCTGACTCTTCTGAAGTAGTACCTGTGAACAAACCAACTTAAGTGCTTGTGGGCGAGGGATCTTCGTGCCCAGGGGCGGGCAAAATGCGGCCCGGGGGCCGGATGCAGCCTGCCAGGCCATTCTATCTGACCCGTGGGGCCCCTAACAAATTTAGAAAATTAATATTTATC
>NW_017728973.1:1354249-1361646 GCF_001723915.1 Gavialis gangeticus
CCCCAGCTTCACGTGTGGAAGAAGGACCTAACTTGCTCCTAGCTCTTTCACATCTGACCTGACTCTTCTGAAGTAGTACCTGTGAACAAACCAACTTAAGTGCTTGTGGGCGAGGGATCTTCGTGCCCAGGGGCGGGCAAAATGCGGCCCGGGGGCCGGATGCAGCCTGCCAGGCCATTCTATCTGACCCGTGGGGCCCCTAACAAATTTAGAAAATTAATATTTATCTGCCCTGGGCTGCCTGTCATGCGGCCCTCGATGGCTTGCTAAAATGCAATAAGTGGCCCTTTGCCCAAAATAATTGCCCGCTGGCGTAAAAATGGCCCCTTTCCTCTGCCCAGCTCCCCAAGCAGTGAGCGTGAGCCAGGCTGAACTGAAGCTGCTGTTTTAGTTTGATTCCCATTGACACAAGTTGCGAACCAGAGAGTTATTTCTTCCTTGTTTCTGTTGTTTCCTGGCAGTCCCCACCTCCTCAACTTACTGTAAATTGTGCAGCTCATTCCCTGCCCTTCTGGAGGGAAACCAGACGCCAGCGTGGAGGCAGGCTGTGGGTAGGAGGTGGCAGCCCTTGGCTCCAGGGCAGTTGTGTACCTGGCAGCATCCAGAGGGTGGACAGCCTGCCTTCACGGAGGGTGGGAGACTACGTTAAATGCTTTGTGTAGTATGGGAAGGGAGAGCAGCACCCAGCAGGCGTGGCTAGGCATGGTGACTCTTGGGTGTTGCCTGCATTGTGCAGGTGTTTGTGTGCCAAAAAGCCTGGTGATGGGCAGAGCGTGAGAGCAGAACAGACCAGAAATGGGGAGTGCGGCTTGAGCTGGGGCTTCTTCTGGCTGGCTGGTTAACCCCTGTGTTGCTAAGCTCTGGGAAGCCTTGCCGGTGGAGACGGCATCACTATTTCATGGCTGGTACCTCTGGTGCCCAGAAAGTAAGGGTGCGTGTACATGTGCACTGTGTGTGTGTGTGTGTGATCCCGTCTCGGAAGGCAGTGGAGCTCAGCACAGAGCTGGCACAGTTTGACTCTGCAAGCCTGCGGGAAGACTCCTTGTGTTTACAACAGGTGACTGGCTGAGTGACTCATGGGTGTTCGTTAGGCATGTGCCAAAGCACCTCCCCCAGTTATTTAAATGCTGGTGTCCACCTAGGTTCAGTGTTGGTGCCATATACAAAGGTACTCCTTTGTCAGTCTCTCTCTCTCTGTCCCCACTCCTCACCCCAGAACTGCCCCTGAAGGAATCCATGTGTCCTGCTGGGATGAAATTCGCCCCATGTCAGGCCACACACGCCCCAGAACCCAGTAACCTCAAGTGCCACATGACCTTGAAGCTGCCCTGTGCCCCCTTTGTGAATAGATGCATTTGTTTTGTGTTGCCTTTCTAGGAAGACTGGCAAAATCTGTCATCAGTCTTGGTTTGGAGGCGTTCCTACTGTGGCCACTTCAGAGCAGATGAACGCTTTGCTGCTAAATAGTTTAATTGGAGGAGTCTGGCTCTTATCTCCACATCTAAGAACAAAACTTATGATTGTTTGCGAAAGCTCTCCCTGGCTGGGGGGTGGGTGTTGGTGCTGCATGTGAAACTTTTTCTAACACTCAAGTTTGTCTGGATTTCGAGTTGACCGTGCTGTGAAAGGCCATGGTGTCATGGGTGCTGTCAGTTACCCCGTGTGCTTGCTCGCTGCTCTTTGCAGCTGATCCAGGGGTTGTAGTGATGGGTTTGACAAAGGCAGCTCAGCGTGAGGTCACGTCATGTCACGTCAAAGCTTGGGCAGCCGCAGAAGAGTGTGGGGCATACAGGTGGACATGTATCTGGCAGAGGGAAACTGGAGCAATTGTGAGAACTTGCCTTTTATGAGGACAAAAAAAATTACCCTTTCCCCCAGGTTCTCTGCCTCTCTCTGTCCCCCCTTAAGATGTGGTTTTCATCTGTGGTTCAGTGTTCTCAAACCTGTGACGATAGCAGTGTTTCACTGTGAACTCCCAGCGTAAGCTATGGTTTACTTGAGGGAAACCTGTTACCTGTGGGTGCTGCTTTAGCACAAGGCATTTCAGGGGGAAGGATAGAAATCAGCACAGGCCCTGGCTTTCTTTGAGCCAGAACCAGCCAGACACTTAATTGCACCCTGCCCCATTGAGCCTTTGCACTGGCTTTGCTGGGGGTATATGCCCCGTGTCTGCAAGCACAGAGAGTTCTTTCCTTGTCCGGCAAAGCATGTGGGCCTGGGCCCAGCATCTGGACAGGGGTGCTGTGGCTGAAGGGCCTGGCTGAATTTGGAGCCTAGGAACTAAAATAAAAGACTTGAGTGACTTATTTCCAAGCTGTGCCCCCCCCCCATCCCAAAGAAGAGCAGTGGAAGCTGCAGGTGCTAAGCACCTCTCAGAGTCTACACTCATTTTGTAACGAGGGTGCTTGGGCTTCTTTTAGACCCTTCTGAATCTGGACATTTTGGCCTTTCAGCTTCATTTCTCTGGATTGTATACCTGGAAGCATGAACCCTCACGTCCCTCCTCGGCCTTCCTGCCTGCTTCCTGAAGGGGATTTTTGAGTCTGTCACGGGCAGATGGTGCCAAATATGAGGCAAGAGAGCAGAGCCGTAAGCTAAGGAGAAAGGAAACAATATTCACCTCTGCAATCCCTTTGCTTCAGGGAACATAGGAGAATCTGCCTTCTCAGAGCAGAAGAGGAGGCTCTCTCATCAGGGCTGAAAAAAGGTTGTCACCGTTGTGGCTGTACCATTTCCTGTGATGAGTTTGTGCCTTTAATAAACAGGCATTAACCAAGTCAGGCCTAACCAGTTAACAGAATATATCTTCAGTGCCTTCTTCAAACTAGTGGAAAAAGCAAAATGGTCAGTTCCCACTTGAATTTTAAGGGCAAGAGCGAGTGAGGCATGCAGCCAAAGGGAAGCTGCCTGTCCAGATCCAAGCTGCTGCTGGTGACTTGCTTGAATCCAGTAAGAGTTGCATCCTGGAGAGGTATCCAGGACCTGATTAGCTAGTTTCAAGATGAAACTATTTCTCTGAAATTTTCTTGACTCGAGTGCAAGTGAGTGATTTGTTTTTTGAGCACGGAGGATGGGTTGCTTTTGTGGCTTCCTTCAGTTGTCTGAAGTGAATCTTATTCATCCTTCTTCTGCCGACCTTCAAGCACTCATGAGTCAGAATCGCGAGTGGCTCTGTCCTGGTCCCAAGCCATAGAGATGGCCTCCAAGGGGATCCAGTGCAAGTGTTAGGGGCTTCCCTGGAAAATCAAGTCCTGGCTATTTAAAATAAGTGATCCCCAGGTGTTACTTATAGCTTCTTGTGTACAGATCAGGAGGGCAACATTGTCGTTCCCATTTTACAGGCAGAGCAACTGAAGCACAGGGAGGAGAAGTGACTTATCCAAGGATACCCAGCAGGCCAGGATCAGAGCTGGGAACTGATCCCTGGCCTCCAGAAACCTCATTATAAGGCTCCCTTTACTAGGCATCATTGCTTTCCTGCTATCAGTGGGTGTGTGTTGGAGCAGTTATGTTGTACAGGCTGCTGCTGAGCATTGCCTATCTACTGAGCTGCTGCTGCCAGAAGGAGGGGAGATGGGAGAAGGTGACTTTCCCTGTGCCTGTAGCAGAAAGGCTGGGGCTGCTTTGGTGCAGGGTTTCAATGTGCACATAGCTTTGCCTGCCCTCACTTTGTGACCAAATTTTGGGTGCCCGGAGAGCAAGAGAGAGAGTGAGCATATGTGTGTGTCCACCAGGCTGTGGCTTGTGCCATGGAGGTGACCCCTATATAGAGCTTTCTGCCAGGCCTGTGCTGGAGGCTGCATGTGGGCATCAGGGGTACATAGGACAACCACCCCTTGTGGCCTATTTCTCTGAATAACTGGAGACTTGCTACCACTAGGCTGGGTGTCTTGCTGCTTGGAATGTGTGCTAGGACAGGGGGTGCAGGGCCTCCCAGCCAGGTTTGGGGTCGATTCCTTCAGTGTGTCTGAACCAAGCCAGTGCCTTTGGCCTGAGATGTCTGGGGAACGGGTTTGAGCCAGCTGCCTTGCTCTCAGGCTCGTCCTACATGGTGCTGCTGGAGCTCTGCATGAGAGGCCTGGGGAGTCAGTGAGCTGTTGCTGTGGGTCTGGGGTAGTGCCCTGCTATCTACCCACAGCCTGTTGGCTGTGTTGTGGAAGGCAGGGTGCTTTGCCGCCCATGTCCCTGTATGCACATGGTTCTTCAAGCTCCCAGACTGAGTCACGTGCTCCAGCGTCCTCTGCTGCTCCTTTCCAGTGCCTTGGGTGAACCCTGATCCCTGACCTCTCTGCTGGAGTCCCTCCCTGCAGCTGGGAGTTCCCTGTGGTCCCTTGGTGCTGGTTCTGTGGCCTGGGAGAAGCCAGGAGATGAACCTTGTGACCACTGGCCTTCTAGCTGCAGCTGCCCCGTGGGGGGAAGTTATGGAGACAGTCTGCTGCTTTCCCTCACTTCAGCCTTCCCCAGCCCTGGCTTGGGAAGATTTATGGGCAGTCCCCTCTACCGCCCTCCCAGCTCTCTGGGAACTCCTGCTGATACCCACCAGGTCCTGGCTTGCTGCCTCTTCCCAAGAACAACTGCAGACATCTAGCTGCTTTTCCTGCTTCCTCTTTCCCTGTTTATTACTCTGATGGCTGCCCTCGCCCTCCTAATGTGGCCCACTGAGCTGCCCTCCCTCTGCTTGCTTACAGGGGTGGTAGCCCTCCATCTGAACTGTAGCTCTGGGTGAAGACTGTTCTGCAAAATTTCCAAGTCCAGTTTGTTTGGGGCTGTGTGTGTGGTACATGGCAGGGGGGGCATAAAGAATAACCACAGCAGGAACTCTTTTTAAAAAATGGGAAGAGCCTACATCTCTTATTCTTCTGTACAATTCAAAGATGGGCAGTGACAGGGAGAGTTAGGGGTGGGGGTTATGAATTAACCACGTTTTATTTATAATATACTTTAAAAAGTCAAGCACCAAAAATGCCAGCCCACCAAAAACCCCTTCCCTGGGCTTGGGAGCTTCCCATAAAAGGGCTCCCCTTTTCCAGCTAGCTTGAGGCTTTTCCTTGTACTGGTGATGATGCCTGCTGTGCTGTATCAGACTTCTTTAGAAATCGATGTGACCATACTGCAGTTAGCCAGTGATGGGGCAGGGGGCTTTTCCAGATGTTGTAAATAGACCCTGCTCAGTGAGCACCTCTGCTTGGCGTGTCCTGGCTCAGGGCATGCAGAGCTCTGACAGGTTCCCATGTGTGCATTGTCAGGTTTCCCCCAGACGGACAGGATGGCGCAGTGGAACCAGCTGCAGCAGCTCGACACCCGGTACTTGGAGCAGCTCCACCAGCTCTACAGTGACAGCTTCCCCATGGAGCTGCGGCAGTTCTTGGCCCCCTGGATTGAGAGCCAGGACTGGTAAGGCCATGTGTGTGGGTGCAGTGTGTCTGCTGGGATATTCCCCCCCCCCCCCCCCCCCCGATGCACACGCACTGGAATGACTGTTCCTTCTGAAGAAGCTGGGAATGGCCTTGCTGCAAGAGGAGAGAACAGGCAAGAGGGGTAGGTGAACTCAGAGCTGCTGCTTGATTCCCTGGGGGACAGTCCCCTGCCCCTGTTCCACAGGTCTGATGCAGCAGCAGGTGCTAGTCATGCCCTGAAAGATTTGCCCCCACTGGGTGTAAGTGCTGCCCACAGGGCTGTTCAGCACTTCCCTCCACCCCTGCACAGGGTGAGTCTTTCCCTGGATGATCTGCCCTTCGTACAAGTGGTGCCTGAGGGACTTTGCCAACATGGCATCCACTGCTCTCTGCCCTTGACCCCGTTGCTCGCAATGTTTGCTGCCTTGTGGGTGAACACCAGTGACTGACTTGTGCAGGAAGGGCACCATGTAAGTGTGGTGCTGGACATCAGGATGAGGAAAAGCAAAGCCCTGAAACACATGACCCCTTGCAGCAGGGATTTAAAACAGCTTCTGCTGCAGGCAGGTCTGGGTTCGGGCATTGGCTCTCCTGGAGTGTCCCCAGTGAACTATGCTGCTGTGGGACGTGGGCTGCACTTGCCCAGGGCTGGCTCAGGGCCTAGAACTGAGTGGTCTAGCCATGCCTCAAAACGATTTTCACGCTCAGCTGCCTGCATAAATGAGCCGGTGTCTGTGCACTCAAGCGAGTAAGCCACTGTCTGCAGCCTCTCTACTCAAGCATGCACACAGGGTTCTCGTGCACAAATGGCAGCCTCCTTCCAGAAGCTTCCTGAATGTCGGGGTCCTGGGTTCAAGTTCCAGTAGGGATTGCTTATGGTTAAACTAGGGGTATAAATGGATAAACTAGCACCAGTCCTTTTAAGAGACTGAGTCTCATCCTAGTTTAGGGTGAGGAAGAAGTAACTCTGCTGAAGTCTGGGGTGAGGTGAGCATGAGTGGGGTCCAGGCCATTCCAACTGTGGTCCTGCCTGCCACTCCAAGGTGCCTTCCTCATGCTGGGGCTGGGGCCGCAAGCATGTTTGAGTCCCCATTTTTATCTGCCGCCTTCCCCCTCCGCCCCCCTTCCCACATCTCCCTGCCTCAGGGCCTATGCTGCCAGCAAGGAGTCTCACGCCACGCTGGTGTTCCACAACTTGCTGGGTGAGATCGATCAGCAGTACAGCCGCTTCCTGCAGGAGTCCAATGTCCTCTACCAGCATAACCTGCGCAGGATCAAGCAGTTTCTGCAGGTGAGCATGGCTTGGGGCATGGGACAGAGCTGCAGGTGAGAGGGGTCTCCACCAGGCACCTCTCAAGCCAGCATGGCATAGACATTGGCAACATGGGGTTGTGCTGTGGCACTTTGTCTCCATGCTGTGCTTACCCCTCTGCTGAGCCATGGCAGAGTTCTTGGACTTGCCAACCAACAGGGAACAGTTTTATTGGCTCCCCAGTGTCAGTGCACTGGGTGCTGCATTCACTGAATTCAGGCATGAGGGCTGGGTTTCCCTTAAGCCTTCTATGAGCACCCAAGTGACCCAGGTTATGTCTGTGTGTGCTGTCCTGTATGTATATCTGTATCCAGTTATGCCCCTAGTGTGGCCCCTTGGGCATGTATGCCTGCATAGTTTATCCCCATACTAATCAGTACCAGTATATATGCTGGTATAACTCAGCCTATACTTGGGCACATACCAGCAAAACTGCCTGTATTATCTATCACACCCTGAACAGAACCATTCCTCTGGTACCAAGTCCTGGGGCACAGGTCTGGCCTGGTATGGAGACTCCTTTTGTTGCAGAGGGGTCTGTTTGTGCAGATCAGAACCAGGCCCAGAGCCTCCTGTTAAAACTGGCCAATGCCCTCGCGTTTCCTCACTGGCAGGGTCAGGAGTGTGCTTGTTTTAGTTTTTATTGCAGGACATAAATTCTCCTCTTCTCCACCCCCCCCCCCCCCCCC
>NW_017728973.1:1362003-1364396 GCF_001723915.1 Gavialis gangeticus
CCCCCCCCCAGCAGATGGGGGCCCTGGCAGCATTGCTGCATGTCTGCCCAACACCCTAGACCTGAAACCCAGCTAAGCTGGTGTGGTGTTGGTCAGGCATCTCTCCCTGTGACCCGCCCCAGTGGGAGCTGGAGGGTAGGAATGTGCCTGCTTGGCCAGCTGGTCCTAGAAGTCTGGCTGGCATTTCCACTCCATTCCAGAAGTGCCACAGGGAAGAGCAGAGGTCAGGCAGTGCTGCTGAAGGCAGCCCGTCTGCCTCTCCTCAGGTGCCTGAGGGAGGAAGCCACATGTGTGCTTGGCCATCTCATCTGCGAAATGTCGATATTCCTCTCCACTTTCCCTGCCCAGGTCTGGCATTGTGACACTGCTGTGGCCATGACCAGTGTTGAGCAGGGAGGTGGAAGGGGATGTCCTTGGTTTGAGAGTTGGGTTATTTGCTTCTTACTATTTTATTGAGTTCCTGGATGTCTCTGCACCCTCAGCTTTGCCAGGCTGAGCCATGGAAAGCAGATGGTGGATAAATAATGCTGCAGTGTCAGCTAGCGGTCCAAGCAAAAGACTGGGACCCAGGACTCTGAGGTTCTGGTCCCAGCTCTGAGGGATTCACCACGTGACCAGGTGCTTCCTCCTCCTGGTGTCTGAGGTGTCTTGTAGTGTAGGAATTAGCTTCAGTCTCCCTAGTGGCTATGGTGGCTCTGCCAACTACTCATTAAACAACATAGATTTCATAGACATTGGGGCTGGAAGGGACCTTGGAAGATCGAGTCCAGCCCCCTGCCTGAAGGGCAGGAAGTCAGCTGGGGTCATAGGACCCAGCAAGATAAGCATCCAATTTGCTCTTGAATGTGTTCAATGTAGGTGCTTGAACCACCTCCAATGGCAGGCTGTTCCAGACCTTGGGGGCTTGGACAGTAAAGAAATTCTTCCTTATGTCCAGCCTGAAATGGTCTTGCAGTAGTTTATGACCGTTTGACCTTGTCATCCCTTGGGGCGCTCTGGTGAACAAACGTTCCCCCAATACTGGTGGTCACCCCTGATAAACTTATAGGTGGCCATCAGATCACCCCTGAGCCTGCGCTTTTCCAGGCTAAAGAGCCCCATGGCTCTCAGCCTGTCGTCGTAAGGACTGCTTCCCTGAACATGCTTGAATGTGGCATACTTCACAAGGGAAACATGGATTATGTGAACCCAGCATGGGAAAGTAGGAGGCAATGGTTAGGCCCAGACCCTGTGAAACTGAAATGAGCCCTGGTCACATTGTATCTTGTGGGGGAACCCATAAGGGGAAGTCTCGGCCCACAGATTTTGATTCCCAATTCCTCTTGCTGGGGTGTGCAGTTTCCCTGGACAAATCACAGCCTTGAATGTGTGTGGGAAAACTGGCATTGTCTAATTCTGTGCATTACTTCTTCTCTTTCATAAACCTTACAGAGCAGGTACCTGGAGAAGCCAATGGAAATTGCCCGCATTGTGGCTCGGTGTCTGTGGGAAGAATCTCGCCTTCTCCAAACGGCTGCAACTGCAGCTCAGGTGAGATGGGAGCTCTTCCCTCCCTGTGGGTTGTGCCACATTGGGCATTATGGGAGGGATCAGCTGACTAAATCACCAAGTGGGAAGGCTATATGTGTTCCTAGCCCAAGGGTGGGCAGCTGGGCAATTATTTGGGCCTGTGGGGCGATATAGGGAGTTTTGATGAGCTGTCAAGGGCTGGGTTGGTACCACCCGCCCCATGCAACAACTCACCAGAACTCCCTTTGAGATGGGACTGCAGGCAGGTGGGGACCAGAGCTGGTGAGTGAAGCTGGGATTACAGGGTAGTGTCAGGGGATGGTGACAATGAGGGGCCATGATCCACTGCCCACACACCCCTGTGACTGGTGCGCAGGTTCTGTGGGCAGGGGCCTGCAGGGAGTGGATCGTGGCTCTGCCCTGGGCCCCAGCCCCACACTATCACCATCCCAAGGTCCTGGCCCCAGGTCCAGCTGTTGGTCATGCCACGTGGCTCCTGGCCAGTGTCTGTGGAGACCCCAAGATTGTGGGGGAGGAACAAGTGCAGGACAGGGGCACAGCCCAGGTTCTGTGGGCAGGGATGTGCAGGGCCAGGGTGTGGGGCAGAGCCACAGTTCGCTCCCTTCATGCTCCTGCCTGGTGGGGGGTGGGGGGGCATGTGAGCACACATGGGTGGGGAGCTGCCTGGGTGTTAGGTCCACTCAGGGTGGGGCAGGGGGCACATGCAGCAGAGCTTGCCCAGGTGGTGCAGTCTGTAGTTGCCCCTGCAGCGTTCCACATGAGGCTAAGCCCTGCAGGTGCCCGCCAGCCCAGTCCCAGTCAACACCCACAGCTTACTGTCAGGGCCTGCCAGCCCCAGCCAGCATGCATAGCTTCCACAACTG
>NW_017728973.1:1369396-1371845 GCF_001723915.1 Gavialis gangeticus
CCAGCCCCAGCCAGCACGCATAGCTTCCACAACTGGGGCTGCTCCCAGTGTGGCTGTAGCCACCCAGGAGCTTCTCAGCTCCCCTTGCCTCCATCAGCTCCTGCTCCTGCCCCTGCTGCACTGCTCTGGGCAGGGAGAAAGCTCCAGTTGGATGGCTTCTGACCCAGCTTGCAGAGCTCTGGCTCCTGGCTGCCTTCCACCCACTTGGCCACCGGCAGGGGCAGGAGGAGGAGTTGTTGCTGGAGGCAAGGGGAGCTGAGAAGCTCCTGGGTGGCTACAGCCACACTGGGAGCAGCCCCAGTCGTGGAAGCTATGCGTGCTGGCTGGGGCTGGCAGGCGTGGGCAGGAGTGCAGTGCTGGCTTTCCTGATGGATGCCCAGCTCCATGTGGAATGCTGCAGGGGCAGCTGTGGGCTGGATCCAGTGAACTGGCTGGCATCCCCTGCATGCCAGATTCAATTAGTTGGCGGCTCAGATGTGGCCCACAGGCCATATTTTGTCCACTCCTGTCCTAGCCTGTCCTCAGCAAAGGGAACTATTGTTTCCTCCTTCACATAGTCTGACTGGTCACTTGATACTATTTAAAGTAGCACACAGCCTGGATACTGCTGATATCCTCACATCAGCCTTCGGGCCTGGAGGAATTTAAACAAATCTGCTATGCTGTGGAGGACTTGATCCAGACAGACTGACTTTTATTAGTAAATGTTTAGGATTGGGAATCCAGAAAAAAGATGACAAAGCTGATAGGGAAATGCAGAGCGCCCGAGCGAAGGACTAACAATAGAGGGATGGGGGTAGGAGAGGAGCGCAACTAGGTTACAGGAGATGCAATGTTAGCAGATTAAGCCCAGGGATGGGGAGGGAGGGGGTTCACGATGCTGAGAGAGAAAGGAGATAGATCACACAAACCCATTACAATGGTCCGCAATGGTGGAGGAAGTGGTTCGGAGGAAGTGCCTCAGTCCGTATAGAGTCTCATTGTGGGGGTCCTCTTCGGGTGGAGCGGGGTCATCTGTGGTCGAAGAATCCTCTCGGAGTAAAGTGAAGGTCCATCTGGTGCGGGGGGGGGACAGGGGCGGTTCAGGCGGTCCCCTCTCTGGTCCGGCAGTGGCTCGTCTGGTGGGGTCGGAGTACTGGCGGTGGCCCATGATGTGTTCCACGTAGATGTCGTGGGACCAATGGATGGTGTCGGACACCATGAGGCAGTGCATCAGCTTGGCGTAGCGCCGGGAGACGTGGCAGGCATGCAGGACGCTCTCGTTACTGGGGTCCCAGGCTCCGAGCATTCCCACAATGAGCATGTAGACTGTCACGTTGTAGCTGCGGTCCCTCAGTTTGACTTCAACTACATTAGCTCAATGTTGTGCATGACACAGCAGAAAGTACAGGAAAGCTGTTGTACTCTGCTCTTGCTTCTGTTTGCTAGGTAGCAACAGCTTAAGTGTGGTACAAAGCAAATTCTTGCATGTCCTTCAGCTGGGGATAATGATTTCCTTGGACTGAGGGACCTCAGTCTACCTGCATCTGTCTTACAGTCCGATTTTGTAGGCTGTCCATGGTAGAGAGCATCTGTCCTTGTTAAATGAGTGTGCTGCACCTACCACCCACCAGTTCATAATCATAGAGCTGTTGCAGTACAAATAACTAGCTGTTTTGTCCTTTATTAGTGACAAAGAAGAAAAACCTACTTGGGCCCAGGGGCCAGGGTGCCTGACAGGCGCTTCAGCAGGACACTGCGGTTGCTTAGCTAGTTCCTAAAAGGGAAAAGGTGTTGCCATGATCTTCGTAGGCACTGATGCTTTTCTTACTTCTTCTCTGCAGCAGGGTGGGCAGGCAACACACCCCACAGCTGCTGTAGTGACAGAGAAGCAGCAAATGCTGGAGCAGCATCTGCAGGATGTGAGGAAGAGGGTGCAGGTATGTGCATCACCTGTCCTGGGAATGGCCCCAGGCATTCCCTTCTCTCAGCCCTGCCACAACATGGGTCAGTATGTTTGGAGCTCTGACCCTGAAATAAGCTCTGGTCTTTGACCCTGCAGGATCTTGAGCAAAAGATGAAGGTAGTAGAGAACCTCCAGGATGACTTTGACTTCAACTACAAGACCCTGAAAAGCCAAGGAGGTAACTGGAGCATGTGGGTGACTAGCAAAGGGTAGGCTGTGCCCATAAGGGCACACTGGAAGGTATAGTTTAGCCTGTGCTGGCACTGCTGTTCATCCTTCCCACAAGAAGGGTTGGGACAAGGTCATGGCACTGGCCTGCAATGGGGAAACAAATGTTCTGTTCCTATCACTGCCCCAGGGACCTTGGGCAAATCTCTTGGCCTCTCCAGGTACTAGCTCCCCATCTGCTGAATGTGGATAATAGTTCTGTCATGCTGTATCTGAGGTGCCCATGTCCCAGGGGGGTGGAGTCCAGACAGGTGGAGATTCCTGGTTATAAATGAC
>NW_017728973.1:1372153-1378254 GCF_001723915.1 Gavialis gangeticus
GGGTGGGTATGTGTGTATTGAGGGGGCAAGGATGGCACTTGTTTGGTCCTATCAGGATGCTGGAACAGACGTGGCTGGCTGGTTAACTTCCTCTTCTCCCTGTACAGACATGCAGGATCTGAATGGAAATAATCAGTCTGTGACACGGCAGAAAATGCAGCAGCTGGAGCAGATGCTGACAGCACTCGACCAAATGCGCAGGGTACAAAGATTTTCCCCCACACATGCCCTGATTTTTCTTCAGCTTCTGGCTTGGCCTCACCAGTTTCCCGATATTGTTTCCCAACCACCCCCTAACCCCCTTTCACATGGCCTGTATCAGTATGAGGCTATGTAGATTTGACACATTTGCAGCAGGGTTTGCTGCAGGATATTTCAGTTGGCTTAGCAACTGCTTAAGGTTAAGCTGATGCACCCCCTGCCTGGAGAGCAGCCTGGGGCCAGGGGGCCAAGAAGGTCTTTGCTGTCATTTTTAAGCACTGTAATGGGTGACTGGGATTTTTGCTGGGAGCTGAGCATTCTGGGAAATCTGGCCCCAGCTGTGGATACCCAGCACTGGAATGTCTGGCTCCAAGTAGTAGAACTCGGGATCCAAGTGCTGGGCTGTCACAGGGGCATACACTCAAAGCTGCACAGCAGTGCTCACAAGCCAGCACATGCCTGTAGGGAGCCTCTCCTGTCTGAGTCTGGAGCTTGCAGGATCGAAGGGGACTGGATGACCTTGGTCTTGGTTTTCTGTTAACCAGGGGATTGTGAGTGAACTGGCTGGGCTCCTATCGGCCATGGAGTATGTGCAGAAAACACTGGCAGATGAGGAGCTGGCTGACTGGAAGAGAAGGCAGCAGATTGCATGCATTGGGGGCCCTCCCAACATCTGCTTGGATCGCCTGGAAAACTGGTAAAGAACTAGGAGCCCTTTCTCTGCCCAGTTCCCTTGCCTGGCCTCAAGCCGGCAGGAACCTCTCTGTTTTTCCATAAGGCTCTACCTTAAACTAGAAACTGATGCCTCAGCCCCTGTCTCCTGTATCAGCCTTGAAAGTGGTCAGGAGGGTCTCAGTGTAGATGCACCAAATGCTGGCCTGGCAGGCTGCTCAACAGCAGACCTATAGGGTTTGCCTGGCCTATCAAATCATCCTTTGCTTCAGGCCAACAGGGCCAAGCCACATCCCATCTAGGCCACTTCCAAGCCATCTTCGTGGTTCTCCCTTGAAGTTTATCAGATCCATGTTATGCCTGTGTCCTGTTGAGAAATACCCAGTGGCACAGAGACATGCACCAAGCTGGGAGCCAGGAAAGAAGGAGTCTAGCTCTCTCCTCCATGTGCTCTGGGGTGCTTGGGTACTGAGATGCTGACAGGCCAGTGCTGCACTCTAATGAATAGGCTGATGAATAATACAAGGCATCTTCCCACATCCTCCAGGATCACATCCCTTGCTGAGTCACAGCTGCAGACCCGCCAGCAGATCAAGAAACTGGAGGAGCTACAGCAGAAAGTGTCCTACAAAGGAGACCCCATAATCCAGCATCGGCCCATGCTGGAGGAAAGGATTGTGGAGCTGTTCAGGAACCTAATGAAAAGGTGCCATGAGTACTTCATACGGCTGGGGGAAGCAGGGGGAGTGGAAACTTTCAGCTTGGAACAGGAGGATGGCTGTTCCAGTAGGCTTTTGCCTCGGAGCCCTGACTGGGAGGGGTGGGTGGCCTGGGTGTACCTGTGCTAAGGGTGGGATGTGAGATGCCATCTGATTACAGTCCATATACTTTCCTCCTGCAGTGCCTTTGTTGTGGAGAGGCAGCCCTGTATGCCCATGCACCCAGATCGCCCCCTGGTCATCAAAACTGGTGTGCAGTTCACCACCAAAGTCAGGTCTGTGGCTGGCCATGCCACTCTGTTCATATGATAGCAGAGGGAGGGGGCAAAATGGCACTGTTGGGGCAGAGGGTATAACCCTGATTGGGACACCTCCTTTAGGGATGCTGAAGTGCAAATCGCTGTGGGCTTCTAGTCCAACTGGAGAATGCTTGTATTGGGAGGGCGGCAGATCCAGCCTACTGGAGGGCAGACGGCTCAGATGAATCTCTACAGTTACAAGCTAGTGCCTGACTCAGCCCCAGCTGGGACCTCTGCTCTGTTTCTGGAGGCAGTAGCAATTCTCCTAAATCTTTGTCTGTGGATGAGCCTGGCGGGTGCTGAGGGAGAAGGGGTCGGTGGGGTGCTAGAAGTGTCTAGCACTTCCAGGACTAGCTCTGCAGCTCATCTGTCTCCACGGCAGTGCTGTCTGCCTGAAGTGTGTCTGCTGCCTTGTCTTGCACGGCCACTGATGCAGCCTGAGGGGTTTCCCTTCACCAGAATGGCGAAGGCATAACTGTCCAGGGGCTGGTGCTGCTTGACAGCAGTATTAACAGCTGGTGTAGGAACTATCAGAGGTGGACAGTGAGATCAGGGGTTGGAATTGGGGGTCTCAAGTGCTGCTCCCTCTCCTGTGGCCTCTTGGCACAGTTTAGCAAACCCTTGCCTCTGAGCCCCAGTCCTCCCTGCTGCAGAGTGGCAAAAACACTTGCTGGCTTCCCTGGGATGGAGGCTTGTGGAGTGGACAGGCCCACTGAGGCTTGGAGAGGAGCTTGGACTGGACAGCCTCTTATCTTGGCTGGCCTATGCTGTTGTGAGCAGTGATGCTTTCAGGGAATGATGTTCTGCTTCACTGGGTTAACTAGGGTTGAAACCATCCCCCATAACTGCCTGGCTGATTTGCTAAGCTTGTAGCTGCGAGTGAATGATGCCATAGTGCACTCTTGGCCTGCCCCAGTGCTGACCCCTCTGCTGGCTTTGACAGGTTGCTGGTCAAATTTCCGGAGCTGAACTATCAGCTGAAGATCAAGGTGTGCATTGACAAGTAAGTGCTGTGTCTTGTCCTGGCAGCGGTGCTGCCCACAGGGAGTCATTAAATGGGTTGCTCGCAACTCCTGGAAACAGTGTCTGAAGCGGCAGCCCCTGGCTTCCTGCATGCTCAGCCCAGGCCCACCTCCCTCACCTGTCCTGGGAGAAACCTTCTATGTGCCAAGGCTCATTCTGACATGGGGGTTTCTGGGGGAGTGAAGTGGTGCCGGAGGCTGGAAGCCCAACACCCGTGGGAGGTTTTCATGCCAGTGGCTCCTTTGCATGCCTTTAGCGTGTGGCTAGTGCTGTGCAGAGACCTTGGGCCCAGAGCAGAGCTGCTGATCCACCTCCGAGTGGGAGAGACAGTGCACCACTCTGTGTAAATGGTGTCCCCTCAGCTGTGGATTGACCACTCCCCCTTCTGGTGTCTCTCATTTCTCTTCCTCCAGGGACTCTGGTGATGTTGCAGCACTCAGGGGGTAAGTAGAGATTGTCTGTCTTGTCTCTTCTTCCAATCTGCCCTTTTCCCTCTTTGTTGCATGCCATTCGCCTTAACAGTCCCCCCCCCGTTGCATCTGTCTCCTTTCCTGACCCAGCTCCCGGAAGTTCAATATCCTGGGGACAAACACCAAGGTCATGAACATGGAGGAGTCCAACAATGGCAGTCTTTCCGCAGAGTTCAAGCACTTGGTGGGTACCAGTGGCTGCTTGCCTGGCCTGGTATTGGCCATATCAGGGTCTGTGCTTTACCCTCTCCCTTCTGTTTTGCAGACGCTGCGGGAACAAAGATGTGGCAATGGGGGCAGAGCCAACTGTGATGTGAGTGCCTGACCTTGCACATGTAACTTAGAGGGTGGGTTCTGGGCCAGGGCTGGAGTGAAATCTTTCTGGCCTGAGGAGAGGGACTGTAAAACCCTACAGTGGGAAGGTGGTGTCAGAACCCCAGCTGAGTTTCCCCTATAAAGGGACGGGTGCTTTGTGTTCTCCAGAGCATGGCCATAAGGCCTCCCTTTGGCCTGTGTGGAGCTAATGAGCTGCCAGCCCATACTTTTATGTCCATGGCATTCTGGGACCCAGAGCAGCCTGTAGCCCTGCAGCTGTCATTCCTGCAAGCATAAGACCATCTGCTGACATCTCAGTATTTGTCCATGTTCCCCTCTCAGGCCTCACTGATAGTCACTGAGGAGCTGCATCTTATCACCTTTGAGACAGAGGTGTATCACCAAGGCCTGAAGATCGACTTGGAGGTGAGCAATGCTGTAGACTAGTGCACCCTTCAGCCCTGAGCCAGTCTGAGAGCTGGGGCAGAGGTGGAAAGAGTGACCCCCAAGGAGGCCTCTCTAGGTTCCTTCTTAAAGCTGCAGCTTTTGCAGAGGGTCAGGCTGGGCCCAGATGAGCCCCAGTCCAGATGAGAGTTGGAGCGAGGGGCCAGCCTGCAGGTCTCTTGCCTGCCTACATACACACACAGTTCCTTGATCTGCCCATGTCTTCTGCTGAATTCACAAGGGTGCGAGCAGTTTAGAGAGACGGGAAGTAGCTCTGGCCTAGGCAGTCAGCTACACTCTCTGAAAGGGAGGAGCACATCCAGGTAGGTGCCTCATTATGGGACATGCACATGGTCTCAGTCTCCAGAGCTGACTGCAACTGCGTTGACACTGTTAGGTGGGAGTGTCTCTCAGGACCTGTGGGTACACTGTAGTCTTGAGACCAGCAGTGCTGCTTCCTCAATTGTGTGGGAATGGGGGCATGGGTCAGCTGGTAGCAACACACCTTGCCTGGGAAGCTAGGACGAAATCACGGGCTTCTTTCTCTAGACCCACTCGCTGCCTGTCGTGGTCATTTCGAACATCTGCCAGATGCCGAATGCCTGGGCGTCTATCCTATGGTACAACATGTTGACCAACAACCCCAAGGTATGTGTGTGGCCTCTACAAAGTGTCAACACTTGGTGTTCCCTGCCTCTCCTTGGGAGGCAGGGGCTGTGGTGCTTCCCACAGGTGCTGGAGGCTGTAGGAGGTCAAGGCAGTGACTAAGCTTTAATGGCCGCTGTTTTGTGTCACCAGAAACAGTGTGGTACTTAATGATGTGAGTCAGGGGCCACAAGAATGGGAGGCCTTTTAGAAGAGCAAGCCTGCTCTGGGTTTGGTGGTGCAGATTGGACATGGAGCACTTCACCATGCTGTGGTCAGCATGACTCAGCTGGACCTGACCTGCTGCCTACTCCAGTTGGGTCACACTCCAAATTGCAGTCAGTGCTGTACTCTGGCTGGTTGTTCCTGAGGTGGAACAGAGCACGTAGAGCTGAAGAAAAGGTAGCTTCTGGTATGGGCTACTGCAGATCTGCTCCACTGCAGCACATTAGTACCTGGAAAGCCCTGCTGAGCCTTGGGATCCTGCTGTACCAAGTTCTGTCTGTGCTGCAGAGAGCTTCTAGTTTACACAGACCAAGCAGAGAAGAGGAAATGAAGGCAGTAGGGAGAAAGCAGCTTATCCACCATGCATGCACTGGTAGCCATACCAGGGTTAGAACCTGGGTCTGTGGAGTCACAGTCATATGTGCTGCCAACCCCACCTTGATGTTCTTTTGCTACAAAGCCAGGGCGCTTGCGGGGGGACATCTGGCTTGCTCAGGTGGGCAGTGTTTCCTCTTCAGATCTTTAGACTGCCTGCTCTGTCTGCTGTGCCTTCATCTCTGGCTGTGTCAGCCTTGTGCACAGGAACCCTTTTCTGTTCTCTTGCATAGAATGTGAACTTCTTCACCAAGCCACCAATTGGCACATGGGACCAGGTGGCTGAGGTGCTGAGCTGGCAGTTCTCCTCCACCACCAAGCGGGGCCTCAGCATCGAGCAGCTCACAACACTGGCAGAGAAACTCCTAGGTACCATCTGATGTGGTCGTGTTTGTAAAATATCCAGCACCCTACTAGAGCTCTGTGTACTGGGTGCTAGTGTGAGAGGTTTCATAGTTTCTAGGGTCGGAAGGGACCTGAGCAGATCATCTAGTCTGACCCCCTGCCATGGCAGGAAAGAGTACTGGGGTCAAACGACCCCAGCAAGGTGTTCATTTAACCTCCTCTTAAAAACCCTCAGGGTAGGAGCCTGCACCACCTCTCTTGGAAGTTGGTTCCAGACCCTAGCCGCCCTGACAGTGAAGTAGCGCCTCCTGATGTCTAACCTAAACCTACCCTCTGCCAGCTTGTGACCGTTATTCCTGGTCACTCCT